>NC_057827.1:65523421-65826052 GCF_910594005.1 Cervus elaphus | reverse complement strand
TTCTTTTCTCTTATCTGTAAAATGGGAAATGAGATAAACCTCCCCATGCAGAGGTCAGATTTAACTAAGCTAACATATGAACTATTTGGTGGCACCATAAAATTTTGGTTTATGAGCTTGGTCAAGCTCCTGGAGATGGTGAGGGACAGGGAGGCCTGGCGTGCTGTCCGTGGGATCGCAAAGAATTGGACATGACTTAGTGACTAAACAACTATAACAACATAAATTTTTAAAAAACAGTGTTACCAGGCCTAAGTCACACACCATGCAGTTCATCATGGCTTTTGTATATTCACAGGTACGTGCAACCACCACCACAGTCAATTTTAGAACATTTTCACCACCTCTGAAAGAAGCCAGTTGGCTATCACTCTCATCCTCCAGTTCTCCCAAATTTTGGCAAACACTAATCTATTTTCTATCTTGATTGATTTCCCTATTCTGGCCATTTTCACATGCATGGAATCGTATTTGTGGTCTTTTTTGTCTGGCTTTTTTCCTCAGCGAATGTTTTCTAAGTTCATCCATTTTGCAGCGACTGTCAGTACTTCATACTTTAGTCTGGCTGGATACTATTCCATTGGAGGGATAGACCATGCTCTGTTCATCCGTTGATCAGTTGATGGACATTTGGGTTTTTTCAATTTTTGGCTGTTTTGTGGATTGTATATCTCAATTATTTCTCTCAGATATGTACCTGGGAGTGGAATTACTGGGTCATACAGTAGATCTTTTTTTTTTTTTTTTAAATTATTATTTTTGGGGGCCCTGGGTCTTCATTCCTGCACCAGGGCTTTCTCTAGCTGTGGCGAGGTGGTGGTGGGGCCACTTTCTAGTTGCAGGAGGTGGGCTTCTCCTTGTAGCGGCTTCTCCAATTGCAGAGCATGGGTTCAGTAGCTGTGGCACATGGGCTTAGTTGCCCCGCGGCATGTGGAATCTTCTCAGTCCGGGGATTGAACCCCTGTCCCCTACATTGGCAGGCAGAGTCTCAACCTCTGGTCCACCAGGGAAGGTCCTATACAGGAGTCTTTGTGTTATCATTTGAGGAACCACCAGACTGTTTTCCAAAGTGGTTGCACCATTTTAGATTCCTATGGGCTATGTAGAATGATTCTCTGAATAGTTTTCAGAGAAGTCTTTCTGCTCCCCTATAACACCTGATGACCCAAGTCAGAAATCTCCAAAGGTCCCCAAAACCCACAGCATCAGGCCCATCCTGACTGACATGTGGGCGTGGTCAGCACCTCCCTCCCTGTCTCCCTCCTCCTCCCCGTGTGGTCCTCCTCTTTGGTCCTTCCTTACTCAGATTTTTCTCTCTGAGGGAGCCCTCTCCTCCCCTTCTGGGCTTTCCAAACCTGCCTGTCCACGTGGCTTGGTCCTTCCCCAGGCCCCACAGTGATTTCCACGTCTCTGTGGCGCTGTGGCCTCCTTGGAGAAGGACCTTTGACATCCCCCTTACTGCATTCCTCACGGCACCTGCACGGCTGATTGTGGGAGCCCAGGCCGACCGGCATGGTGGAGAACACCTGCATTTGGGCTCAGACGGACCAGGATTCTGATTTTGACCCTGGAATTCATAGCTGTGGCACACCAGGCACGTTCAGCTCCATCCCCACCTTGGCGTTCTGCCTCCCAAATCAAACAGCAAAGAAGGGGCAATTACACTTTCTCACTCTGTCAGGTAGTAAATATTTGTTAAATGTGTAAATAACTAAGAGCAGTAGGCAACAGGTAACACATATGGTACTCGGTTATGAATGCCTAGCTCCCTAGGCAGCTGTAGGCAATCTTGATCTGTGCATTCTGTGAAATCCTTTTGTTTAAAACTGCAACTGTTGTCTCTGTGGATACCATATTATATAATACCCATTTTACAGATGTCAAAACCAAGGCTCCAAGATCTTCAGTTGTCAAGGCTGCGCACATCTACAGGAAGAATTTAGAAAATTTCCGCCATATTAAGCTACAGTTCAGAACTGTAAAGGGTACTTCCCTGATGGTTCAGTGGTTAAGAATCTGTCTTGCAACACAGAGGATGCAGGTTGGATCCCTGGTCCGGAAACTAAGATCTCATATGTTGGGGAGCAATTAAGCTCATGAACTACAACTACTGAGCCTGTGTACTCCGGAGCCTGTGTCAACAACTAGAGCGTCTGTGAGCTGCAATGAAAGATCCCACATCTTGCAACTAAGAGCCAACATAGCCAAATAAATAAATATTAAAAAAAGAACGATAAAAGCCACATTTCCCAAAACATGTCTCTAGAACTTGAGACAGTGTGGGTAAAAAGACTCGTAGTCAAGTGAGCTTGCAAAATGCTTTGCAGGGGTCACCTCCCCTGGGACTGTCCCAAAGGCTCCTGTGGACCCTGCTGTGCAGAGGGGTGATGGTCTGAGAAGGCTTTTGGGTGGACTTTCCTTCCAACACAGTCCCTGTCCCCCATCCTTGAAGGGAGGGAGTGGTCTTGGCTGAGAAAGAGCCAGCTTGTTTGGGGATGGGGATAGGTGGGAGGTCTTTCTGGCAATGTGACCAGCACTCAAGCACACTCTGGACTGGGTGGGACAGATGGCCCTCTTTCTGGGCCAGTGGCTCCTTCTCTACAGGGGAGAAGAGATGGCGGGAGGGGAGCCATCCGGCCTGCTGGTCAACCTTCCCCGTCTCACTCTGATTTCAGAGCTGAGCTTTCAGGGGCCTCCAAATGGCTGACATTTCACCCAAGGCCTCTCTCCCTCCACGTAACTGTGCCGGTCCTTCTCTACCAGGAAGCCGAGGCCTGACAGCAGTGATTTCCTTCCTGATTTTATGATTCTCTTTCCTCCTGTTGCACCCTACCCTGGGCTCAGGATCACACAGATCATGGAACGGTGAGAGTGAGACTTCTGAATCTGCCTCTGACTCCTGCCAGCTTTGCGCCTCTGTGGGGCTCCCTCTTGGTGCCCAAGAATGAACTGTGGTTCCGTCCAGCGAGGCTCCTCTTTGGAGTGACAGCAGGGGAAAATCGGTTCTGGTTCAACAAGTGCCATGCACCAGGCACACACCCAAGTGTGGCCTCAGTCCGTTCAAGGATTCTAGTCACATTCAAAAGATGAAGATGCTGAGTGAGGTTCAGGGACACCTGGTGACCTCTTCAAGGTCATGCCATCTTGGTGCTGGGCCTGGAGGGAGGGCTGGCATCTGCCAAGCTCCTCCCCACTGCTTTGCACAGCACGATGAAGCCAGGGTTCCTCCATCTCCCGCATTACTCTGCAGGCAGGGGCATGTCTCGGAGGAAGGGTCCAGGAGCCGAGATCCTGCCCAGTGAACGCAGACAGTGGTTTGCTCCTTGAAAGAAGAGAAATGGCTCCACTGATCCCCAGGTTAAGTGGGTGTCTGCAGAGCATGAGGCTGTTCCAGAGGCACTCTGCTTCACAGCCTCGTCCAGATTGTACAGACGGCTGGTGGCTTCCATTCCCGAGAGGCAATCAATCAATCACCTAATCAATAATCGATAAAACAAGGCACTGTTTCCCCCTGCCATTGTGGTGAAATAACAATCACTGAAGACTTTCTAACTTCTCAGCCATTCACAAGGTGTCACGGGATCAATTATGGTTATGGTAAACTATTCACAACGTCATATTTATCATTTTCACACTCCCTAAGTTGCAAACCAGTCAATCCTAAAGGAAGTCAATCATGAATATTCACTGGAAGGACTGTTACTGAAGCTGAAGAGCCAATACTTTGGCCGCCTGATGTGAAGACCCAAATCATTGGAAAAGACTCTGATGCTGGGAAAGACGGAAGGCCATCAGAGAAGGGAGGATAAGAAGCAGAGGATAAGACGGTTGGATGGTATTGCCGACTCAACAGACATGAATGTGAGCAAACTCCGGGAGACACTGGAGGACTGAGGAGCATGATGTGCAAAGAGCAGGACACAACTTAGCAACCGAACAATAACAAGAAGTATTCGATTCAGGAAACTGAAATACATTCACAGGTTGTTGTGTAACTCTCACCACCATCTCTACCCAAAACTCCGCCATCCCCATCAGACACGTGGGTACCTATGAATAATAATTAGCCTCCATCCCCACCCCCAGCCCCAGGGCTAATCCTCATTCAGGTGCCTCCCTCTCTGCCCCTCCACCATGATCCCTCTTTGGGAATGTTTTTAACTAAACACTGCAGCACACATCCAACCAAGCTGAGCACACGTAACGGCCCAGATTATTCTGGTCTCTGAAACCTAATTAGGAAAAAGGGAAAAGGACAAAACAAAGATTCCAGAGGGGAGGAACCTGAGTGGCTTGAAGTTAGTTACCTCCCTCCTGGAGGGTGGGGCGGGCCCGCCCGAGGAGGTGGGAACCTGGACGGAGGTTTGTTTTCGAAACGTCTGAGCTGGGCTTGGCCTCCCGGCTCTCCTGGACGCTGCTGGGCTGCCTGTCTCCCTTGGCCACGCAAACCATGAACTATTTTCTTTCCCTCTCTGTTCCAGCTGCCTTCCAGGCTCAACCACCAGCTCCCTGTCCCATGAGCTGGGCATGGATGTGGGTTGGTGGGAGGCAGGGCTCTGGGGCAGGTCAGTTTCATGGTCTTAATCCCAGGCTGCCGTTTGGCCAAAAATAAGGAAGAAAAAGAAGGGAAAAAAAAAGGGGGACTTAAAATATTGATCTCTGGCCTAGATGTCAACAAAGGAAGAAAGAACGATATTTGAGATGTTGGAATCAGATGTGGATTTGAGCTCTCAACTTTCTAGCTCTCATCTCAGACAGGAACGTCAAGCCGTTGGTCAGTTTCCAACGTGGTAAGAGAAGATAACTCAAGTATCTCATCCTACTCTTCTTCCTTCTGTGGCAGGAACATGATGTCATGTCTTTTAAATGTCTCTTTGTCCAGCTGAAAACTCCTATTCACCCTGCAAGCCCCTGCTTACAAAGCCCTTTTTGTGTGAGGCCAACCCAGAGGATCTCAGCAGTTAATCACTCCCATCTTCATGCTATTTTTGTCCCTCAGACAGTTTTCTGTATTACTCACAGCCTTCTTCTGTAATTGATATTTTTATACCTCTGCTGGGCTAAACTTTTTGAGGGTGGGGACTGATTCATTCTTGAGTCCAGGATATAAAACGTGCTCGAGAAACAGGAGGTCCTCTTTGCGTTCTGATGACCTTGTGGTCTACCTCCTCTCTGCTGGGACACGTGTGAATAGCGTGGGAATGTAGGTGACTGGGCAGGGGTCACGAGAGCTGAGCGAAATCTCCCTTTTTCTGGGAATGAGGTGTACCTCCTTGGAGTGGAAGCCCCCAGTAGGTGCTTGAAGTCTTGCTCTCTGAGAGACCTTGGAGAGAAGGCCCAGTTCAGACTGGTTTCTGAAATCACAAAGAGCACTGCTGTGGGCTGGGTTTTCGTTATCCCAGAATGTGAGGCGACTGCTATGAAACTTTTGTGCAGGGCTTGCTCTGGCGGTTCGGCCCCGGAGCCTGGCTCCCCCAGAGGTCACCTCTCATCACCTTCTCACTCCTGTTTAGTACCTGGCTGGGCCCAACCTCTCTGATGTATGTAAAAAACAATTATTTGCTTAAAACCCACGAAGAGCTCCTGTCATTTAAATTGGTTCAATTTAAATTTTAAACGGGGGATCTTCAACCTCTCATCCCTTTGAAAGTGAAGTGCTCTGCGCAAAAGGTGAAGTGCTTTAGGGCTGGAAATGATTACATGTGGTTCCCAGTGAAAGCGATGAGAGAGAGAAGGAGAGACAGAGAGCAAGGTACTGAAAGGAACGGTCAGAGAAAAATAGAAAGGCAGTGATTCAGAAGCAGATCAGGAAAAATTTTTGTGGGCTGAGCCACCAGCAGGGCAAAACTAAGCCCTTGAGATCTACGCTGAGACGAGAAAACGCTTCCCAGAGCTCACCGTGATTCCAGCTCACAGTACACTTTTCACATCGACCCAGACCTTACACGTATGGTGAGTTTTAAAATGACTTTTGGTTAGGTTTTCTGACTGCAAACTTTTGATCAGTCCTCTGAACTTGAACTGTGTGTGTTTGTTTCCCTGTGGACCGAGGCACATGCCTGATCTGCCTCTGGGGTCACCTGGCACTGGCCACGGAGCAGCTTGTAAAGCTGGACAGGAGGAGGAACTGATGGGTGAAGACTCAGAAATTTGAGCTAAGGGTTTCAGGCTGGAAGAGTGTGGCTCTGGCAGAAGATCTCAGGGCAGTGTGTGTGTGTGTGTGTGTGTTTGTGTGTGTGTGTGTGTGTTGGGGGTGGGCTGCTGGGTACATCTGGCCGCAGCTGGTGAGGCTGGGCGTTGCTGGGAAACATGAGAACTCCGATGCGGCTGCAGGACACCGTGGAACCTGGAAGCCCTGGGCTCCTGACTGTGGGTTGGGGGTCAGGCAGCTGGGGTGGGTGGGCCGCCTTGCAGCAGCTGCTCATCTCCCTGCTGTTTTCTCTCTCTCTGCACAGCGGTGCTGGAAGAACAAGAGGGGCTAGAGTTGATTTCCACAGCCTGAACTTCTGTGCTCACTTCTGCTCTTTTCTTCCAGGTGTAATTTTGGGCTGCTTACTTCAACCCTCTGAGTATCTTGGTAACTAGGAAATAAGCACTTTCTCTGTGCTGTCTGGGCTTCGGGGTCAGGATTCCCCAGCCTCCCCTGTCAGCCTTGAATTGGTCCTGCAGTGGCCTTTGCATCATTTCTCATCCTTCAGGAATGTAGAATCCAAGAATTCCCTGGGCCCCAGCAGACTGAACTCCTCCAAGCAGGACCAGGTCCAACTAATGTCTGTGTCCACAGGGCCAGGAGCCCAGCACAGAACAGCCGTCCGGAGGATGCAGAGGGTTGCCGGGAAAGACCATGTGGTTTGGACCCCATAGATCTGGGTTTTGTTTCCAGGCTCTGCCATTTACAACTTGAGAAGTCTGTTCACCAGTCTGAGCCTCAACTTCACCTGCTATAAAAACAGAAGCAGCCTCACAGTTCAGTGCATTCGCTCAGTCGTGTCCGACTCTTTGAGACCCCATGAACTGCAGCACACCAGGCTTCCCTGTCCATCACCAACGCCTAGAGCTTGCTCAAACTCATGTCCATCGAGTCGGTGATGCCATCCAACCATCTCATCCTCTGTCGTCCCCTTCTCCTCCTGCCTTCAATCTTTCCCAGCATCAGGGTCTTTCCCAATGAGTCAACTCTTCGCATGAGGTGGCCAAAGTATTGGAGTTTCAGCTTCAGCATCAGTCCTTCCAATGAACACCCAGAACTGATCTCCTTTAGGATGGACTGGTTGGATCTCCTTGCAGTCCAAGGGATTCTCAAGAGTCTTCTCCAACACCACAGTTTGAAAGCATCAATTCTTTGGCATTCAGCCTTCTTTATGGTCCGACTCTCACATCCATACATGACTACAGGAAAAAAACCATAGCTTTGACTAGACGGACCTTTGTTGGCAAAGTAATGTGTCTGCTTTTTAATACGCTGTCTAGGTTGGTCATAGCTTTTCTTCCAAGGAGCAAGCGTCTTTTAATTTCATGGCTGCAGTCACCATCTGCAGTAACTTCGGAGCCCAAGAAAATAAAGTCTGTCACTGTTTCCATTGTTTCCCCATCTATTTGCCCTGGAGTGATGGGACTGGATGCCGTGATCTTCGGTTTTTGAATGCTGAGTTTTAAGCCAGCTTTTTCACTCTTCTCTTTCACTTTCATCAAGAGACTCCTTAGTTCCTCTTTGCTTTCTGCCATAAGGGTGGTATCATCTGTGTGTCTGAGGTTATTGATATTTCTGCTGGCAATTTGATTCCAGCTTGTGCTTCATCCAGTCCCCAAAATAACTTTCAGGTGGGTTATGACTTATGAGGGAAAAGATTAACACATTGAGAAGAAAGTGGAATAGAATATCTTCCCAACTATGGGAGTACAGAAGAGAGTTTTAGAAACAAACTTGGAATAAAAACCAAAGGAAACATTGACTTATTTGATCACCCTAAAATTTAAAATCCTCTGTTCATTGAAAGATAAGCTCAGTCGCTTCAGTTGTGTTTGACTCTTTGTGATCCCATGGATTTTAGCCTGCCACGCTCCTCTGTCCGTGGAATTCTCCAGGCAAGAATACTAGAGTGGGTAGTCATCCCCTTCTCCAGGATCTTCCAGACCCAGGGATCAAACTCAGGTCTCTTGCATTGCAGGCGGTTTCTTTTACCACTGAGCCACCAGGGAAGCCCATATATACTTAAGGCCATACCAATTTCCCTATCAACATGGCATCTGAGCCTCATATAATGTAGTTACCATTTAGTTAAAATATTTTCTGATTTTTGTTGTGATATTTTTGTTCGACCCAGAATACTTCTTAGAATTGTTTCTCTTAATTCTCCAGAATTCTTAATTTCCCTAGATATTCTACTTAAGCTTACTATTAATGCTTTGCTGAATTCTACTCTGGTCAGAAGACCGGCTCAGTAGGATTTTAAACCTCTCAAATATGTTGAAACAGCATATGGTCAATTCTGGTAAATGTTTAAAAAGTATCCTCAGCAGTTGTTGGGTATCATGTTCTACAAATGTCAATTAAGTCAAATTTATTAGTTATGTTATTCAAAACTTCTAAATCTTTGCTAATGTTTTTGGTTCACTTGCTTTATCAGTTACTGAGAGGTGCTGAAAGTTTTCACCGTGATAGTGATTTTGTCTATTTCTCCTTTTAGTTTTTGCTTTGTGTGTTCTGAGACCATGTTATTAGGTGCATACACATTTAGAATTATGATATGTTTCTGATAAACTTGACCTTGCATTTCATAAATTCCTCTCTTTATGTTTAGTTACACCTCTTCCCTGAAGTGTACATGGTCTAATACTAATGTAATTATAACAGTTTTCTCTTGGTTAGTGTTTGCATTGAGATGTCTTTCTTTTCTTTTACTTTCATCTTTCCTATAACCTGATATATTCAGTGTGTTTCTTCTAAACAGATATGATTGGATCAGTCCGAGTCTTTGTCCATTTACACTTAATGTAGTGACTGACATAGATGTTATAATTTATGTCATTTTTTCTTTCCTCTTGCCTTCTCTTGGATTTACTGAGTTTATTATCTCTTCCTCCCAGCTTCTTTTAATAGTTTTAATACATTTTTTCTATTCTTTTAATAGCTACCCTAGAATAATGATTCTCAAAGTGTTTGGTCCTAGGACTCCTTGACACTCTTAAAAATTGTCGAGAACTCCAATGTGATTTCATGTACCTATTGATATTTTATTGCATTATAATTAAACATGAAAATATTTATTAGAAATTTTAATAATTAGTACTGGAAATATAAATAACTTATTTTATGAAAATTCTCTTTCTGAAACAAAAAATTGGGGAGATAGAAATTGCTTTCTAGTTTGGCTTTTTAAAAAATGTATGGCTTAATAGAAGACAGCTATAATTTCATATCTCCTTCTGCGTTCAATTTCTTGTGCTATGTTGCTTTGGGTGAAATACACAAAGAAAATCTAGCCTCTTTTAAATACGTGGTTGGAAATAAAAGGAGTATTTTAACAGGTTTTTCAGAGTGTTATAGATATTCTTCTCTGATCCTATATCAAAACTTAACAAGTGAAAGTTTCTTAAATATTATTTACAGTTTGGAATCTGAAACCACATCAATAAACTTTTCATATTCTGTTTCTTAAAATCCATTAGTTTCTCTTACAATTTGAATAGATCCTTCACTTATGCATAATTTCCAAACACAACACTGTATATCAGTCATTTGGAAAATATTACTTTGTTGTATTCTGTAGGTCTTCTAACTGTTGACACATTTGATTATATGAGATGAGATAATTATTTTTGTTTACAATCATCCTTGATCTTATCAGAAAAGTGTTTTTTAAAACAGACCTGTTTATCTGTTTGTTTCCTGGCCGCCCTGGGTCTCCGTTGCAGGGCAGGGACTCCCGTGGTGGTGGTTTCCCTTGTTGCGGCTCTCTGACTCCAGGAGTGGGGGCTTCCATAGGTGCAGTACATGCGCTCAGTAGCTGTGGTACTTGGACTCAGTTGCTCTGAGGCAAGTGACATCTTCCGGGACCAGGGATCGAACCCATGTTCCTGGCATCGGAAGGCAGATTCTTAACCACTGGACCATCGGAGAAGTCCCTAGGAAAGTCTTCACGTGTCAGGAAGCCATTAAGCTTTAGATGGCCAATACAAATTTTCAAAAATTCCAAGTTTCCTTTGAAAACTCAAACTGTATCATTGGCAACACATACTGTAAGATGTTCCCCTTAAAGTGACAGAGTCTCTTTGTTAAACTTTGAGAGGATGCCCACCCAATATCCAAGTGGGAATAACCACGGTTTGTCTATGGGGTGCTCTTTCCAGTGAAAACGGTGTTGGATTAAAAGGTGGCCCGTTCACCGTCTGACTTAATTGCTCAAGGGCTTTTGCTTGTTGTAACTTTTTGTTTCGGAGATGCAGTAGCTCAGCTTTATGCCTGTGCTCTGCCTCATTAAAGAGAGTATAAAAAATGTTGCCCCATCAAGGATAGTCAAACGAAATGAGCGCCTTTTGTTTCTCTTCCGCAAGTGCAAGGAGTGAGGGTGGTAATGACTAGTTGTGTGTTTCCTTGCCATGGCCACGACTTGCATTACTGCAACCAGCATTTGTAGCTTCATCTGCTGTGATTTTGCACCATGGGTGCAGATGTACAAAGAATCAAACAATGCCTTACTGTTACTATGAAAGTACTGTTGACCTTATTGACCCCTCTGGGACTCCCAGGGGTCGGTGAAGCACATTTTGAGAACTGCTGCACAGAGATGACGACAAGCATCCTTTTTTTTTTTGCATTGTTGATTTTTGGATTATTGGATTATTATTACTATATGTTTATTTTTTATTTCCTTAGTCAATGCTTTCACATGTTTTACTTTCTTCCTTTTGTTTTCATTTCTTAAACTAATTATTATTTTAGCATAGTTGATTTACAAAATTGTGTTAGTTTCTGCTGCGTGAATTAGTTATACATACACATATATCCACGCTGTTTTTGGTCCTTGTCCCATATAGGTCATTACAGAGTATTGAGTAGAGCTCCTTGTGCTATATATACACATTAGGTCCTTATTATTTATTTATTTTATATATACTAAAGTGTATATGTTAATTATAATCTCCCAATTTGTTCTCCCCACTCCCAACAAAAAGTATCTTTAATTTTTTTTAACAGTCTAATTTTTTTTTTTTAATTAGTGGGGCAGTACCCACTCCACTTCCTGAATAATGCAAGAGCCTTCAAGTGCTTCATCTCTATTTACTTCTACTTGTATGTTATAGTTTTCATTTATTGTATTTATCTATCTATTCCATACCCTACAAGTCATTAGTATTGCTTTAATACAGTTGATGTTCATTTTACATTTATCTGCACATTTGCCTTTCTGTCATCTTTTCATTCCTTCCTACATTTCTAAGCTTCTCTCTGAAGAATACCTTTTAGCATTTCCTTTTGTGGGGGACTGCTGGGGTGAATTTTCTCAGCTTGAAAATATATATTTCTCCCAATCTGAAAATGCCTTTATTTCATATTTACCTTTGAAAGGTATTTTTGCTGGGGAATTCTAGGTTGGGAAATTTTGTCTCCAATACTTTGCAGATAGCATTCTATTGTCTGCTGGTTCTGCTGTTCGTGTTGGGAAGTCAGATGTCAGTGCTATTCTTGTTCTTTTGAAGGTAATGCCTTTCCCCAGCCCCCTGCCCCAGTTTTAAGATTTTCTCGTTGGTTCTCAATAGCGTTAGTATAATGTGCCTAGGTGTGATTCTCTTTGTATTTACTTTGCTTGGAGGTTCATAGTGCTTTCTGAATCTTTCAAAATATGATTGATCACTTTTATATCTTTATTTCTTTAGGTATTTTTTTCTGTCTCTCTCTTTGTACTGTTCATCTGGGATTCCAGTGACATGTATGTTTAGACATTTCTGCAGTATCTCATATGGCTTCCATGAAAGTGAAAGTTTTAGTCGTTCAGTTGTGTCTGACTCTTTGCAACCTCATGGACTGTAGCCCACCAGGCTCCTCTGTCCATGGGATTCTCTGGGAAAGAATGCTGGAATGGGTAGCCATGTCCTCCTCCAGGGGATCCTCCTGCCCCAGATGTTGAACCCCCATCTCTTGTGTCTCCTGCATTGCAGGCAGATTTTTACCATCTGAGTCATGTCTTCCATACTTTTCCTCTATCCCCATGTCTCTCACATATCATTCTAGACTTTTTCTTCTGAGGTATCTTTCAACTTACAAATTATTTAATAAGCTATATCTGATTTAGGGCTTCCCTGGTAGCTCAGACAATAAAGAATCTGCCTGCAATGCAGGAGACCTGGGTTCGATTCCTGGGGTAGGAGGATCTCCTGGAGAAGGCATTGGCAACCCACTCCAGTATTCTTGCCTGGAGAATTTCATGGACAGAGGAGCCTGATGGGCTATAATCCATGGGGTCGCAAAGAGTCGGACATGACTGAGCAACTAACACTTTCACTTTCATATCTTATTTTCTTTAAACCTATCCATTGAATTTTAAATTTCAGTTATTCTAGTTTTCAGCATTAGAATTTATATTTGATTCATTGTGATAGTTTCTGGTATTCTGATGTAATTTTCAATTTTTCTTTTATTTCCTTGAACGTAATAATTGTTCAAGAATTCCATGCACAGAGGAGCCTAGTGGGCTACAGTCTACGGGTTCGCAAAACGCTGGACACATCTGAGTGGCTGACACATTCACTTTCAAAGGAGACATAGGAGATGCTGCAAAAATGTCTAACATATATGTAATTGGAATCCCAGATGAACAGGACAAAGAGTGAGACAGAAACAATACCTAAAGAAATAAAGATATAAAAGAGATCAGTCAAGTTGTTTTTAAAATCTAGGTCTAATATTAACACCTCCATTATCTGTGTGTCCCGTGGGATGTTTCCATATTACCACATTATCATTTTGTGTCTCTTTGTTTTCAGACATACTATTTTGTTTCCATGAATTCATGGTTTTAATTGAGAGCTGGAAGCATCATAGAGCTAAACTGGCAACCCACTCCAGTGTTCGTGCCTGGAGAATCCCAGGGCCGGGGGAGCCCGGTGGGCTGCCATCTACGGGGTCACAGAGTCAGCCGCGACTGAAGCAACTTAGCAGCAGCAGCAGGTATAATATTTGATTCTGACACAGGCTAGCTAGGAGACCTAGCAACGCCAGAGCTCCTTAATCTAATTAGTGGCGGAGAATTTTTAAACTGGGCTTCCATCCTTTGAAGGACAAAGTATTTCTGGTTTTCCCTTACTCTTAAAGCATATCCTTTTAGAGTCAGTTAAGAAGAAAACCCAATCAATTCTTCCACAAGAGGGAAGAAAGAAAAGAAAATCGTAGAAAAAATGGATACTGCTCTTGGTATTGGTGGTTTCATAAATCCCCCTTATTAACAGTCTCTGAACTTTAATTTTGTCCCTATAGTTCTATGAATTTGTCAAAATTTCAGCTTTTCTGCCTCTTCCTCCAGAAACAGGGAGCACCTATAGGGAAAAAACTGTCCAAATGCTAAGCTTGTTTCCTTGAGTTTCCTTCTTCTCCTGGATCTTAGTTATAATTCTTCATTGTCTTGAAAACTCTCCAATACCTTCAGGCTTTTAATTTTTAATTTGAAAGTTTATCCATATTTCCCAGGTTTTGCAGTGGGAAGGTTTGTCCTAGCTACGTGGTCTGCCATGGCCAAAAATACAGCAGTCTGGTACTACTTTCAATTTGTCACTATCTAGGGGAGTTGAAGGGATCTGCACTCCACAACCCAGAAATTCCACAGCTAAGCATGTTTACTTTGGAGACAAACTTTGGCAAAATAAGCAGTTTTTATAATAGCTATGCCTACCAACAGGAGAGTGGGTAATCAAATGTGGCGTAGTCTTGCAAAAAATAATGCAGCAGTAAAAATTAATGAATTAAAGTTACATTTATCAAAATGGACAAACCTTGTGAGCACAATATTGAGAATAAATGTGATGTGCAGAAAAAATATGTGTGTGTGTGTATGTGTGTGTGTAGTGATATATACACTCAGTCAGTCAGTCAGTTCAGTTGTTCAGTTGTGTCCGACTCTTTGAGACCCCATGGACTGCAGCACGCCAGGCCTCCCTGTCCATCACCAACTCCCAGAGTTTACCCAAACTCACGTCCATCAAGTTGGTGATGCCATCTCATCCTCTGTCGTCCCCTTCTCCTCCTGCCTTCAATCTTTCCCAGCATCAGGGTCTTTTCCAATGAGTCAATTCTTTGCATCAGGAGGCCAAAGTATTGGAGTTTCAGCTTCAACATCAGTCCTTCTGATGAATATTCAGGACTGATTTCCTTTAGGGTTGACTGGTTTGATCTCTTTGCAGTCCAAGGGACTCTCAAGAGTCTTCTCCAACACCACAGCTCAAAAGCATCAGTTCTTTGGCACTCAGCTCTCTTTATAGTCCAACTCTCACATCCATACGTGATTACTGGAAAAACCATAGCTTTGACTAGATGGACTTTTGTTGGCAAAGTAATGTCTCTTCTTTTTAATATGCTGTCCAAGTTGGTCATAGCTTTTCTTCCAAGGAGCAAGTGTCTTAATTTCATGGCTGTAGTTACCATCTGCAGTGATTTTGGAGCCCAGTAATATATACAGTTGTGGTAAAATAAATGGGAATGAATGGTATGGTAAATAATGAATTAGGCATTTTCTATTCTTCTGGGAGGAGAGAGTGGGACTGGGAAGGGGTACATAGATCCTTCAATTTTGCTGATAATAGTTTACTTCTCAAACTATGTGGTGGTTATACCTGCATATTTCTTGTGTTTTGAAAGGTCTTTTGGACAATCTTGTTTTGAATTTGTTTAGCCCACTTATGTTTATTTAGATTATTGATTTATTTTTATTATTTCTTAGTTGTCTCAGTTTGTGATTTCCCTTTTTCCACTTTTTCTATGATTCTCTTCTTTCTTGCTTTTTGATCATCTTTAAAAAATTTTCCATTTGCTCTTTTTCTTTATTTCATTTTTACTCTCTCTCTATTGCTTTCAGATTTATTCTTTTTTTTTCCTATTGTTTTTCTGATTTCCCTGGTCACTTTACCAGGCATATTTAACTTGACAACATACTAAATTAAAAAATGTGTTTAAACTCCTTTGAGGAATAAAAGGACCTTGGAATATCCAGAATCAGATCACCATTCTCTCAAGATACATGTTATTGGTGTTTAATATCTTACTTCTGTTATTTTGGGCTTCCCTGTTGGCTCAGAGGGTAAAGCGTCTGCCTGCAATGCAGAAGACTGGGGTTCGATCCCTGGGTTGGGAAGATCCCCTGGAGAAGGAAATGGCAACTCACTCCAGTATTCCTGCCTGGAAAATTCCATGGACAGAGGAGCCTGATGGGCTATAGTTCATGGGATCGCAAAGAGTCGGACACGACTGAGTGACTTCACTATTACTATCACTATTGTAATTTTAGACAACATTGATTTGTAAGTTTTCATACATGTTCACAAGCTTCTTAGCTCACTATTTTTTCTTGCATCTCAGTCTTTTTTTAAAAAATCATTTTCTTTCCTTCCTTAGGGAAATTCTGCTGGTTTACCACCAACCGAATATATCTGAATATAATTTTGTTTCGTGTTTACTGTTTCTGGGCACATGGTCTTGAGAAGTACACAATTCTAGGTTAGCAATAAATGCATTTCCACGTGTGAAAAGCTATTCTGTGACTTTTGGCTGCATTTTTGGCATTATAAAGTTTGGTCTCAGCATTATTATTATTCATTTGAAGATTACCTCTTCTTTTTGTGGCTGCTTTAAAAATATTGTTTTTGTTTTTGGTATTTTGGAGATTCACTATAGGATGTTGGAGAGGATTTAAGACATTTAATTTTACTTGGAATACATGGTGGTTCCTGAATCTTGGATTCACATCTCCCATCTGTTCTAGAAAGTTCTTAGCTATTATCTCTTCAAATATGATCTCTGATGTAATATCTCTGCACTGTCCTCGGGGACTCTGACTAGGTTTATGTTAGAGCTGCTCATTCTCCTCTTTATCACTCTTATGTTTTCCTTCATATTTTCTAGTTCTTTGATTCTTTGTACAGCTTTTTGGTAATTCAATCAGACTCTTGGGTTCACACATTTTATTTTTAGCTGTGCATAATTAACCACCCATTGAGGTTTTTTTTTTTTCCTCAAAATTAATTATCATTTTTATTTTTAGAAGTTCCAATTAGTTTTCAAACCTGTTTGGTCATTGCTGATCATCTTTTGTTGATCGTTCATCTTCGTGATTCTAACCTTCCTCTATATACTTCAGCCTCTGTTCTTATATATTGTGTATCAGACTGTACCATCTTTGGGTGTTTAAAGTTTGTTCTCACTGCCACTGATGGATATGCTCATGTGTGCACGCTCGGTTGTTAAGTCATGTCTGAATTTGTGACCCCGTGGACTATAGCCTGCCAGACTCCTCTGTCCGTGGGATTCTTCAGGCAAGAATACTGGAGTGGGTCACCATCCCCTTATCCAGGGGATCTTCGTGATCCAGAGATCAAACCCTTGTTTCTCATGCACTGGCAGGCAGATTCCTTACCACTGAGCCACTCATGGATAACTGCTTCCTTCTGTTTCTGTGACCTTTCATTGTGAGGTCATTGCTTAGTCCTAATCCCTGGGACACTTGTGAGCCTAGATTGAGGATGCTTTCCTCCTGCTATGAGCCTGGATTACCAAAGACTTGGAGACACGGATGTCACCTTTGAGCATCTCAGATCTGCAAGATTCCCAGGTTTACCTTCTCTGTCTTGTTCTTGGCCTTAGTGTTAGGATATTCCAAAAGCAATATGATTATTGATGCTCACTCTCAAGGCAAGCAAACTCCTACTTTCTGTACATTGCTACCCTGTCCCATTTCGGGTCTAGCTCACATTTTGGGGAGGAATTTGGGGCTTCCACACGCCCTACCAGTAGGTCAAAAGTGAATGTTTTTCAGGATAATCTTTTGTTTTTTGACACGAGAGGGTGCCATGGAGGACTCGGTCTGCCTTACTCCCAGAGTGGAAATTATTCTATTGTTCTGTGCTAATCTCTTTACTTCCTCAGCTCTCATAAATACTGCATAATAAAGATGAGCCTACTCTCAACCTTGAAGTATTGTTATGATGATTAGAAAGCATATGAAGCCTCTAGCAGTTGCTAAACAAATGATCACTAATAATAATGATGATGGTGATTAAATATTTTCTGAACTTAGTTGAACATATATTGATTGTTGAAGATGTATAAGGTTTATGACCTCCTGAAGGCTGAGTGCAGAAGAATTGATACTTTTGAACTGTGGTGCTGGAGAAGACTCTTGAGAATCCCTTGGACAGCGAGGTGAACAAACCAGTCAATCCTAAATGAAATCAGCCCTGAATATTCATTGGAACAACTGATGCTGAAGCTGAAGCTCCAAAACTTTGGCCACCTGAGGTGAACAGCTGACTCACTGGAAAAGACCCTGATGCTGGGAAAGATTGAGGGCAGGAGGAGAAGGGGGCGACTGATGATGAGATAGCTGGATGGCATCACCGACTCGACGGACATGAACTTGGGCAAACTCTGGAGATGGTGAGGTGCAGGGAGGCCTGCATGCTGCATTCCACGGATATGACTTAGAGTCGGATATGACAGAGTCAGATATGACTTAGAGTCGGATGTGACTTAGAGTTGGATATGACAGAGTCGGATATGACTTAGAGTCGGATGTGACTTAGCGACTGAACAGCAACAGTGACAATCTTGTACACTCTTAGGGGGGTAAGATGCTTATTTCAGAGACTAGGAAACGGAAGCTCAGAGATAATAATGAGCAGCATTTTTATTAAATGATATAAAATATATGATAGTGCTAATTCATTCATTCTTTGAACAGATACTTGGTGGTGGTGGTGGTGGTTTCGTTACTAAGTCATGTCCGACTCTTGCGTCCCCATGGACTATAGCCTGCCAGGCTCATCTGTCCATGGGATTTTTCCAGGAGAGAATACTGGAGTGGGTTGCTGTTTCCTTCTCCACCCACAGATACTGACTGAGTCCCTTCATAGTGTTTGCATTAGGAAGCTCCTGGATAAAATCTCCTTTGAGGTGAGCTTCAGCCCTCTAGGCCAATGGCCCCTGGTAATAACCATGCTCCTGTAAATGAGATGGAGCTTGGGAGCCCTGAGTTATAAGCACTGTGATGCAGCTTTGAGTTAAGGTGCAGATGGAGTGTGCAAGTTATAATGTGTCGTTACTAACTTAGAAATTAGTAACAACATTAGAGGGCTTCACGGGTGGCTCAGGCAGGGGATGCAGGGGATGTGGGTTTGATCCCTGCACAAGAAAATGGCAATCCATTTCAGTATTCTTGCCTGGGAAACCCCATGGGCAGAGGAGCCTGGATGTCTACAGTCCATGGAGTCAAAGAGTCGGCCATGACTGAGCGCTTACACACACAACGTCATGATAAGGGAATAATGTGCACTTGCGAGTGGGCAGCCTGGCTCATAAATATCAGGGGGTCTTGGTGAGAGCTGGTCTGTGGCCAACAGGCTCTCTGGTTCTCTGCAAGAGCAGGCTGGGACGACAGGAAGTACCCAGCATCCTGGCTGCTGGGTTGCTTCAGTTGCTTCAGACGCGCTCAGTTGCTTCAGTCACGTCCGGCTCTTTTCGACCTCATGGACTGTAGCCCACCAGGCCCCTCTGTCCATGGGATTCTCCAGGCAAGACTACTGGAGTGGGTTGCCATGCCCTTCTCCAGGGGATCTTCCAGACCCAGGGACAGAACCTGCATCTCCTGTGTCTCCGGCATTGCACGTAGGTTCTTTACCCACTGAGCCACCTGGGAAGCCTTGCTGCTGCTGCTCACCTACTGGAATCTTCTATGACTGCTTGCTACACCCAGCTCTTCCAGGCGCCTAATTCAGGTTGCTCTGACACCTCCTTCACCTACTTCATGTCCTGCCCCCCTGGTCTCCCGGATGCTGAGACCTATGCCCGGGAGTCAGAGCCTCTTCTGCAGGTCCCCCCTCAGTCAGGGGAAGACAGATCAGGCTTACGGACAATGGTGCATAAGGGTCCCTGGCTTAGAAGCAGTCACCTGCCTTGGCTCCACCTTGGGAACTGTCAGCGCAACCTGTAAGATTAAATTGGGTGCATTTATATATGGGCCTGGACATGTGATGGTGAGAGAGATGAGGCTGGCAGAGAGAATGAGGGCAAGCTTTTAATTTTTTCATCCAGCAAGCATTCGTTTAGGACTTCCCAGGTGGTATAGTAATTACAGGTTTCCCCTATAGCTCAAGGGTATGGAACCCACCTGCCAACGCAGGAGACATAGGAGACACAGGTTTGATCCCTGGGTCAGTAAGGTCCCCTGGAATAGGAAATGGCAAGCCACTCCAGTATTAAGACTGCACTTCCAATGCAGGGGGCACAAGTTCAATCCCTGGTCAAGGAAGTTTCAAGTGCCATGCAGTGTGACCAAAAATGAACAAACAAGCAAAATAAACAAGCCATTCCCTTATCTAGCATCGAGTCTGCACAACTCCCAGGAGTCAGAAAGAGGATCTGAACCTGATTCTGCCTCAGTTCCACAGCCCATGCCCCTGCCACCGATAGTAATACCCATGTCCCAGGGTGGTTACAGAGCTTGGAGATGTGATGTGTGTGGGCAGCACAGCACCCGGCATTTCAGAACGTGGTCTATGCCATCTTCTTTCTTTCTCTGAGCAAAAAGAAATCTTAAAAGAAATTCAAAATCTGTTGCCTTGGAGAAGTTTGAGAAGAAACCAGAAAGTGTGTGGGAAGGAATTCGTTCAGCCTCTGCCTGGGCGGTTGCACTGGTTCTGGTGGACTCTGACTCCTGGCATTCCCCTGCTGATGGGGGCATTTAACCACCTTCTGCCTTCAGGTTTTACTTCCTCCACCTCAGCCACATGGCCCGGCCGTTATCACAGACAGAAGGACTGGAGAGTTTTCCCTTTTCAATGATGAACTTTGCCATGCTTAGCCTTATCTTTTAGTTATTGCGATTTTGCCTAAAATGAAGAAGTGCAAATCTGACAGATTGAATATCAGCTCGGAGGCTGTACTTTTCATAGTTCTTGTGGTTTGGGTGGATTTGGGAGAAAGAAAAAAGGAGAGAGGTTCTTTGTGAAGAACACATCATTTTTCTACGAGTAGTCATTACAGAACATGATTCGATTGTATGTATCTAACTGTGCAGAAATGATGCTAGCAAACATCCCTCCTTTATTGCTTCAAGTCAAAGAAGCACTTGAGGTTTAATAAGCTGAATGGAATGAGATGGGGCAATGAACAGGCAAAGGGATGAGGAAGGTGCAAAGTCACAGCCTCCGCCTCCTTCCACCTGCTCCTGGGAAGCAGTGGAGGGTCAGACGTGTGGTGTGGAGACTCGACTTTCTCCTGTGGATATGTCTCTTCACGACTCTGAGCTTGTTACTCCTTCATAAGGCGAGGTTCTGCTTGTCTGTGGCTGTGAAGCAGACCGGCCCATGCGGTGGAATAAAGCAACACTCATTTAGTACTGGTATTGCTCCTGCTTCTGGGGGTGACTGGGCTCAGCAGGGCGGTTCTCGGTTTTCATTGCTCAAGGGGGTGTGCTCGCATGCAGGCTGCCCTGGACGCATTTGAGGTCATCCTTATGCGTCTGGTGGGTGCAGTGGGCTGTTCGCTTGGATCTCAGAGGGGCTGTGGTTCCAGAATATCCACACGTGGTCTCCCCATGGCCCTTGGGTTCCTGCATGGCACGGTGACTGACTGGATTCCAAGAGCCCAACAGTGAGTGTCCTGCAAGGCAGAAGGAAGCTGCTTTGCCATCTAAGACTGAGCTTCAGAAGTCTCTCAACTCCATGTCACTCATCCTCTGCTGTTGGACACTCATCGAGGCAGCTGGGAGCAGCTCTTGATTGGGGGAAAGGCAAGGCAAGGCTCTGAGATGGGAAATAATGTGGTCACCTCTGGAAAATACTGTCTGAGTTGGCGTCTGGGTCACTGCGAGCATAAACTGAGTAACACTGATAGGCAGTGAGGTGTGGGTTTCTGGATTCTGGTTTCACCACTTACCAGTCATGTGATAAGGCAACCACATCCAGTGTGTTCAGCCACTCAGGGCCAGGCTGATGAGGGAGGAGGTGTGGGATGCGGATCCTTCAGTGACTCCAGATATTTCTCCCGTTTTCCTTTCCTGGTGTGTCTCATTGGCTGCTGCTAATTTGTCCAGTGCTTAAGGATGATGTTTCCTGCAGCATCTTTAAGTTTTTGTTGTTACTGTTGTTGTTGTTCAGTCACTAAGTTGTGTCCGACTCTTTGCGACTCCATGGATTGCAGCACACCAGGCTTCCCTGTCCTTCACCATCTCCTGGACTTTGCTCAAACTCATGTCCACTGAGTCGGTGATGCCATACAACCATCTCATCTTCTGTTGCCCCCTTCTGCTTATGCCATCAATCTTTCTTAGCATCAAGGTCTTTTCCAATGAGTTGGCTCTTTGCATCAGATGACCAAAGTATTTGGAGTTTCGGCTTCAGCATTATTTGTTCCAATGAACATTCAGGGTTGATTTCCTTCAGGATTGACTGGTTTGATCTCCTTGCTGTCCAAGGGACTCTGATTGCAAGGGAAGACTGGGTTTATTAGATTGAAAGCTACACTAGAGGCTGTCCCCTTCTCAGACCTTTGACTTGGGCAGATGGAGGAGTCTGCTCATTGGTAACACCTCTCTTCCTGGGTCACAGCAAAGACTAAGTAGAATAATGGGCAGGAACCTGGGAGTGACGGAGGTGGGGGCGTGTGGGCTAAGGGTGGGCTTTGGGACCTGATGCCCTTGGGTTTGGATCCTGGTTCATCAACTGGGAATCTTGGAGAAGGCAGGTCCCATCTTTAAACTTCTGTCTCTGTAGCTCCAAGATGGGGTGATGCCTGGGATTACTGTGTCCTGTAACTACAAGGGGCTACTCCCACAACATTGTTCGGGTGAATGGCGCCCCCTGGAGGTGTGCGGGCACTGTCTGCATGGCCTGGAGGACCTCAGTCGGGCATAGCAGTAAGTGAGGGTGAGAAGGGGTGGGAAAGAAGGGCTTGCATGACTCAGGGCACAGAGGACTCAGTGAAGGTTGGCTCTAACCCTCTCCCCCACTCCACCCCAGACCCTCGGGGAGCAGTGAGGTTTCCATCTTGTCCGGGTCCTTCTTTCTCCACATGCCAACTGTGTCCAGATCGTACCTCCCAGCTCATCCCAGAAACGCAGCATCCTGGCCTCTCACGCCTCACAGCCCTGGGAAAGGGGTTCCTGCTTTAAGGAGAGAGGCACAAAGGCAAAGCCTCCCTCGTTGTGGTTCAGATCCAGACTGAAAGTTCTCAGGGGCCTTCTCTGAGGCTGCAGAGAGGCGGCTTTGGTTTTGTGATTGATCCTATTCATCCTCAGCTACCTGGCTCAACTACCCTGTCCTTCCCCTTCGAGGCCAGCAGGTGAAATAGTAAGATCTGTGCCTGGAATCCAGGCAAACCTGGCTCTTAATTCCCAGTGCATGTAACATCACTCGCTGGCTGTGAGGTCCTAGCCGGTTGAGTCTTGTTTTTGTGATCTATGAAATGGGTACAGTGACACCCACCTGTCAGGCTGGATGTGTGGATTCAGTGAGATAAAAGCAGTGTAATTGATTAGTGAATTAGGCAGTATTGATGGAGTTTGTTGAGTATTTAGGCTGTATTCATGTTGCTGGGGGTTTGAATAGACAAAGTCCTGGGGATCAGAGAGCAGAAGTGGATATATCCAAGCAGACAAGTCAGGATGGTATCTTTCTGATGGTGACCCGTGCATGTGGAGTGTGGTAGAGACTGCATGGGTGGAGTAGAGTTGTCTAGAAGGGAGGGGCTGATGAGGGGGGCTTTGAATGGAGCCTGGGGGGAGGGAGGGTGAGCATGTGGCTCTTTGCAGGTATCAGGCATTGGTAACAGCATGGTCATTCCTCACCAGGAGAATTGCTAGAGGACTGGGACTGGGTGGGACTAGTGGAGGGGAAGTAATGGGCAGATGGACGTGACCTTGCCGGTCCTCATAAGTAAGTCAACCTTGGATCCTGGTGAGATGGGAGACAAATGGGGATTCAGGAAATGTCCTGTCTTCCTCTGCTTTCTCTCAGTATATGACTACCTTTAATACACATGGAAAGAACGTGCATTATTTGTGAATACCCTTTCTTTCTTTCCACTTTCTTTGCAGCTTTCCTTCTTCTTCATAGAACAAAGAAAACCTACTGGAGTGTGAAATAAATCCACATCCTTGCATCTCACTGGCATGGTGAGAAGCAGTGTGTCTAGTTTTTCACTCTGTACATCAAGTCGAATGACTCTTGCTGCAGGCCTTCAAGGCAGTAGTATTGTGCCCATTGAGCAGATGAGGAAACTGAGGCCCACAGTGCTGAAGGAGGTGATTAAGGTCACAGGGCTTGCAGAAGGCAGACAGGACCTGAACCCCAGTTTATGTGACTCTGGGTTGTTCCCTCAACCTTGGCTCATGAGTCAAGTCCAGGATCCAGCCAATGACATCGGATGATGTTAATCCTTCCTCATCGGCCACCTTCCAGGGCACGGCTTCTGTTGCTGGTGTGAGTGTGTGAGATGTGGGCTTCCCCATCATGCGCCAGGCTTGATGGGGCTAGGTGGATTTTTTTTTTTTTTTTTTTTTAGTGATGATGGGCATAATTCATTTGGTATGGAAGATGCCTCATTGCTGCCGGTGTTAGAGAAAGAGAAAGAAAGGAAGGCTGGTTGCAAGGTAGATCCAAACAGAGTGAGGCCAACAGGCACAGGAAGGGAAAGCGCTCTTGGGAGAGGAGTGGGCTGAGGGCGTGTGCTGCCTCTGAGAGATGCCTCGAGTGCATCTTGTCCTCAACAGCAGACAGAGCATCAGCAGTGATGACCATGGACGTGGAGGGTTAGGCCACGGGAACGGAGTCCTTCAGATCGGGCAGGCGTGGCTACAGCACTTCCTGGAATAACTCAGCCAGGGGCATGTCACTCACTGGTTCCCAGACCTCAGTGTCTGAACGTGTCATCAAGGAGGCCTGTTTAAAAAATCCAGATACTCTGACCAAACCTTCAGAGATTCTGACTCAGTCCTGTGGGGAGGGTCCCGGAGGCTTTATTTTTAACAGTCACTCCATGGGGTTCTGGTGTTGGAGGTTTTAGAAACGTGCGCCCAGGGGGTTGAGGGCACGACCTGGTGATTTTCCGCCGTGGGTTTGAAGCTGCTGTGACCCAGCCGAAGAGAGATAACCTCTTTGACCTTCGCTTCCTCCTGCTGTGAAACGAACCACGAGAAAGTCCACTTTGGAGGGTTGCTGGAGGAATGTGGGATCACGCACATAGAGCTGCTTCAGGTCTCCATTGACATATGGTAAGGAGTAGACTCAGCCCCCAAGAGGAGGGCTAGTTAGTGATGCTCAGACAGCAGGTGGCTGGGGCCCCAGGTCTGGCAGACGCTGGCTACATCAGTGATAATTCAGTGCTTTGGCGTTCGACTCAGACCGGAAGTCTTCCTTTCTTAGACCTCTACTTAGAGCTTCCAGGACCTTCTATGTGCCTCTGTTCCAAAATATTTGCACACGGCATTAAAGCAGGCTGTTTGTGTATTTGTGTACTGGGTTGTCTAGCTCACCTTTTTTAGCTGTAGGATCCAACACAATTCATTTTGCAAAGTTGTAATCAGGATATTAAAGCAATTTTGTATGCTGCTCCCTTGGCCTCTCATCGTACGATGAGCACTTGTCCAGGGTAACAAGTCTGCAGTATCATCATTTAAAAAAATTTTGACAGCCCTTGCTCTTCATTATGGTTCGGGTTTCAAGGGCTTAGTGGGTTGCAGGATCTTCGTTCCCTGACCAGGGATCAAACTCACATACCCTACATTGGAAGGTGGATTCTTAACCACTGGACCACCAGTGAAGTCCCATGTACAGTAATCATTTCTGACAGCTGTCCAGTATTCTATTGAAGTGTTGCCCTATCAATGTTTAAAGGACTCTCTCCTTGATCATAAATACTTTTGTCGTTGTAAATGATGTGGAAGTGAATATCTTTGGGTCCCTAGTTTGTGTAATGAGCTCCTGAAAATTGACAAGAAAACTAGCCGAACTCCGTTAGTAAACAATTTAAATGGATCATTCTAACAGGATGGTATACCATTGGCAAGTATGTAGAAAAACAAGCAAGCTCACAAGACAGAGCATGCAAAATAAAACATGCCTTATATTTTGCCCAGTAGGTTAGCAAAATTAAAAATAATAGTAATGGTTACTCTTCGGAACATAGAGTCATCTTCTTTGTAAAGAAGGCAGCTTTGACATAATGCTGGCACACCATCATAAGGGATCCAGCCTGGAGGTGGAGGGAAGGTACGGGAAGCCCCTGGGAAGATGAGATTCTTGATCTTGGACTGGAAGGGTCAGTAGCTATTCACTCACCAGATGGGAGTGTGGAAACAGACAAGCAACCCAGGCAGAGGAAATGGCATTGTGCTTGTGTAGGTGTGCTTGTGTGTGATTGAGTGTGTGTGTGTGGGCACTTGGGTCTGTCAAAACCAGAGGCTGGTCAGATGTGTGGGGACTGTAGACTGTGAAAACCTGTGTTGGGGGACTACCCTCTGAACGTGATGGGGTGACACAGAATTAGAGAAGGGACCTGATTGGATTTGGGTTTTAGGAAGATCTCACTGGCTGCTGGGTGGAGGCCAGATAGGGGGCTGTTGTGATAACTTAGGGGAGAGATGCTGACCCTGGATGTTATGGACTAAAGGTCTGTGTCCCAAAGACCCCCAGATTCATGGGCTGAAGGCCTAACTCCCAGGGTGACTGTATTTGGACACAGCGCCCGTGAGAGGGTGATAAAGATCAAGTGAGGTCACGAGGGTGGGGCCTTAATTCCATAGGGCTGACACCCTCTCTCCTGCCTTGTAAGGTCACGGGGAGAAGGCGGCTGTCTACAGGAAGGGAGTCCCAGCAAGAACCAAATTGACCTTGATCTTGGACTTGCCCTCCCCCAGAACCGTGAGAAATCAATGTCTCTGTGTTAGCTCACCCAGACTGTTTTGTTATTTCCAGCAGCCTGAGCAGACTAAGTCACTGGGCCCTGGTGAAGAAAGATGGGCTGGAGGGAAGGAGGTGAAGTGCCCATGTTTAGGAGCTCACCTTCACTTTTCCCAGTGGCCCTCCCTCAGGCAGGTGTCACTGGGCCGTGTCCATCTGGGTCCATGGGAACTCCTGGAAGCCTGTGATGGCCCATTTGAGCTTGGGCACGTTGCAAACCCGCTAACCGCGCGTGCCGTCTGATTGCATAATACGGTTAGTGATCTGCTAGTGAATGGAGGCCCAAATGTTGCTCTTTGCAGGGTAATTATGCTGGATAAGTGAATGGCTGGAATATTTACAAGATTCTGTCCCTTGGTCGATTTCTTTTCTCAGAAGACAGCCGCTGTGTGGGGTATAACAGAAGAGAGAAAATATCTCTGGGGCTTACGCAACATGGCGTCGGGAAAGCTGGTGGCGTTTGAGAGAGGAACATGCAAAATATTAAGTTTGGGTAGAAAAGAGCATGCAACTGTTCCATCCTTGAAATGCATATGTTCCTCCGGGTGATTGGCGCGGCGCGGGCCGCTCTTGCCCGTTTCCAGCCGAGGAGCGGTTCTCATTTCCAGAGCTGGGGTGTGTGTGATGAACTTGCCATTAGGTTGGGCCCCACGTGGTTTCGGGGTGTGTGGCTGGGTGTTGGGGTTCAGCTGAGTTGGGTTTGGATCCAACTGAGTGAGCCGGGGGAGTCCAACATCTGAGCCTTGGTTTTGCTCATCTGCAGAATGGGAACAACGGTGTGTTTGCGGAGTTGCATGATGGGTCTATGGGGTGAGGCAGGTAAGGGCTCCAAATGAGGCGTGGATGTAGGCCTGTGCTTCCTTCACCCCCTCACAGAGGCCAAGGGTGAGCTTAGGGTCGGGGAGAGTGGGGTCCCTGGGGGTCCTGGGAAACCACGGTGAAAGCTCCCATAGTGTCTGCCTCCTCCCCATGGACTCAGCTCAGCTGGATTAGGTAGGGGCCTGGCTGAGTGAGGGCTTCCCCGCTGGCTCAGTGGTAAAGAATCTGCCTGGAATGCAGGAGCTGTAGTAGACATAGGTTCTATCCCTGGGTTGGGACAATCCTCTGGGTTGGGACAATCCCCTGGAGGGCAAGGCAACCCACTCCAATATTCTCACCTGGAGAGTCCCATGGGAGAGAAGCCTGGTGGGCTGTAGTCCACAGGATCACAAAGAGTCAGACACAACGGAAGTGACTTAGCATGCATGTGCTGACTCAGTGAACATGCAAAGGGCTGGGATTGGGAGGAGGAGAACTGGTTGAAGGCTCTAGCTTCTTCCCAGAGAAAAGAGGATTGGTTTTTCCTATGAAGTGCCAGGCACTGGGGGAGAACATGCTTTGAAATTACAAAGAAGTCTTGAGAAGTTTCTGTCTCCATTCTTCAAGGGAAGCCTCTGAGGCTCAGAGAGGTTCCCTGATGTTCCATTGGTACACAGCTCACAGATGGCTGGAGGTGGGCTCAAACCAGGCTCCAAGGTGTGCTCCCCATCGGTGAGGCCAGGGTGCAGGAGGCTGCTTCACCTTTGGGTGCATGTGTTTGTGTGCGTGTGTGTGTGTGTGTGTGTGTGTGTGTGTCCTCAGTCATGTCTGACTCTTTGTGACCCTATGGACTGTAGCCTGCCAGATTCCTCTGTCCATGGGATTGTCTAGGCAAGAATGTTAGAGTGGGTTGCCATTTCCTCCTCCAGGGGATCTTCCTGACCCAGGGATCGAACGCACTTCTCTTGTGTCTCCTGCAAAGGCAGGCGGATTCTTTACCTACTGTGTCACCTGAGAAGCCCTTGGGTGTGAGTGGGAGGCATTTAGTTCTCACCATCAGACTCAGACAGCTGTGGTCCTCAGCTGACCGGCGGGTCAGATGGAAGCTGTCTGTGTCCCTTGTGACCCAGCAAGTCCCAGGCTCTGCATCCAGTTGGCTTTTCCCCAACATGATTCCGACTTCCTGACGAGGGCCCTTGACCTCCAAGCACCCTCACCTGGCTCTACCCATGGTGAGGACCCTCCTCCTACCACCCTCTGACCCTGGCCACCTTCCCAGGCTCCGGGAGGCCCAGCTCCCCTATGAGGTGGGGATGATGAGCCTGTGGATGGGGGAGGCTCTCATAGGGCTCTCTCTGGGCAAAGCTGGCCACCTCCCAGCACCCCCATGCACGAGGAGGAAGTCCTCGGAATGGTTGCCAGAGCAGGTCAGAGTCTGGGGGAAGCCGGCGTGGCCAACTGTGAGCTGCATGGCTTCCTGGCTATGCCTCAGTATACTCATCTGTCAAATGGGCACAAGAGCCCTTCCTTCCAGGGGTGGTTGGCAAGGACTCCATGAGAGAATAAGGGCTCAGCACGTGTCTGCCTGTGGGAAGTGCACTGTCTCAGGCCGTGTGTCATCACTGTGGTTATCATCATCCTCGGGTCCGTGAGCAATGCAGAATTCAGACCAGAGCCGGACAGACTTGTGGGTGTGGAGACCATGGCTGCTCTGGGCACGTGCTCACAGGGGCACACGCAGGGTGTGCGGGGCCGATCGCCCCACATCTCCTAGGGTACAGGTGCCCAGCACGTGCCTGCACACACCTGCTCAGCCACCATCCTTCTCATGACTCCAGCTCGGGTCTGGGTCCCAGGGGGAGGGCCGGTCGGCACACAGTGGGGTGGGCGCTATGCTGGGCCGGCAGGGTTTCTGAGCTAGGAAGGGCAGAGCCCCCGGAAGCTCTGAGGGAATCAGACCCCACCCTGAAGATCTGCTGTGATGTCGGCTGTAGGCTGTGTTTGTGGAGCGGGCACCAGGCTGGGGCAGGGATGCAGGCTGAGCTCTCAAACAGCCCACAGCCGGCAGACAGACAGATGTGCACGTGATGAATCGCAGGTGAGAGGGTTTGGAGATCTCCTGGGTTGCGATCTCCATCTGGCCCCGGCCTTAGTCGCCTGGCCTTCCCTGGTCACCTCCTGACCTACGGATGGTCTTACCCGAGGCTTGCTCTCATGGTTTTGGCGGCACTGGGCAGCTAAGGCTTGTCCTGGGGCTCGGCCGATCTCCCACTGCCCCACCGCCCAGCACCCAAGGCTGCGGTGGCCCCGCGGACAGGGCCTGGGCGGGTGCAGGACAGGACCGTGCATCCAGCTGCCTCCCCCGCTGCCTGTGTGAGCCTCGCACGCCCTGGGCCTCGGGGGTCTTCGTGGCAACATGGTCCCTGCTTGTGGTGACCTCTTTTGCTCCATGCGCCCCACACATAGTAGGGCTTGCTGGTGTTTCTTGAACTAGCGAATGAACTTGAATTGGTAAATGGCTATGTAAACTCTTCCATCTCCTTGGAACAAACAAATTTTTTTTTTTTTAACAGCAGTTTGGACACTCCTGACATTGTTAAGTTAAAAAAAGAAAGGGTCGTGACGTACTGTGTGGAATGTCGTGAAACACTGTTGGCATTTCCAACCTAAAATGACTAAATGTGCTAAATATAGTTTGAAGCTATGTTAGGTGATATCTTCTGCTGGCATGAGAAGTCAAAAGGTTAACAGAAATTTAGGAGAGGAAGAACTTGAAGCAGAAAATTCTGTCTGTTAATGTGTGTGTGTGTGTGTGCGTGTGTATGCAAGCACACTTGTAAGTGTGCGTGTGTCCATGTAGCTGAGCACATGTGTTCATGAGTGAGCAAGTATCCACGTAGGTGAGTATGTACATGTGTGCACATGTGTGCTTGTATGTATGTGCATTGTGTGAGCACATGTACACATGTGTGAGCACATGTGTGTGTGTATGAGCACATGTGTTGGAAGAAGTCTTCTATTGCAATAACTTATCATGGGTCTGCTCCAGAGCTTTAGCGACCCATGGAAGCCTATCCTAGGTACACAGCAGGTGCTCAATAAATGCTCTCCCGTTAGACTCAGTGAAGGCCCCTGCTTCCCACCCCACTTCTCTTTGCCAGGGTGTATTATTTGAAAATTGCTGGCCAGCAGAGGAAAAAAGCTCCAATTACTAGATTAATTTGGTGCAAAGATCTGTTGAGGTTTTGACCCTAAAACACCTGTCCATCACCCTTAAGTTTTCTCACCAGTGTCTACTCCTGAGGGACCATGGACATGGAGGTGGACACAGGGTTCAAACATGAGACGGGAGTTCTGGCTCCCAGGTGGGTTAGTTTCCTGGGGCTTCTGTGATTGAGTACTGCCAAGCGGGTGTGTTAAACAACAGAAACGGATCGTCCCATGGTCCTGGAGGTCCAAGATGAAGATGCCCTTGGGGTGGGCTCCTTCTGAAGGCTGTGAGGGGGACTCTAGCTGGGTCTTCATCCTTGGCTTGTTGATGGCCATCCTCATGTCTGCATGTCTGTCTCTCTAGGGCCCAAATTTCCCCTTCTTCTGAGATCACCAGTCATATGGGATCAGGGCCCTCCCTGATGGCCCCAATTTAACCTCTGTAAAGACGTTCTCTCCAATCCCGATCATGTCCTCAGGCACTGGGGATGAGGACTCCAGCATCTGAATTTTGGGAGGACGAAATCCAACCCCGGACACGAGCCCAGAGGATGCATGGGAAGGCAGCATCCAAGGACCACCACAAAGGACTTGGACCATGGAACCTCGGAAGCCGGGGAACAGTCACTGACTCTGCTTGGGAGGACCCGGAGGCCTTCACAGGAGGCTGTATGTAGATGAGAGCGTAGGGTGGAACAGGGGTTCTCTGGAGAGCCGGGTGAGTGGACAGGGGGCTGCCCTCTGGCTGACCACGTGCTGAGCTCAGAGGCATGGCTGCCTCAGGAGGCTGCCCACAGGCTGGACGGCGCCTCCTGCCACTGGGCCGCTGGGGAGAAGATGCTGCTGGTAGGCAAAAGCCAACACCTCGGCTTTGAATGCCAGGCAAGGACTCGGGCTGGAGTCTGACAGTCACTGTGGCCTATCAGAGGTTTACCCTGGGCAGGCGCAAGGTCAAATTTGGGCTTTCAAAGAGTCACTGGTACCATTAGTCTCTCAGGCACTCCCTTGATGAATATCACTTGGGTAGTTCTTTCCTCGGAATCTGCAGTCACTCTGTCATTGAGTCCCTCAAGGGTATACAGCCGAGTGACCTTGGCCACATTACTTAGCCCCTCTGAGGCTTGGTTTCCTCCTTCCCAGGGTGCTGGAAGAAGGAGACATTATAACAGACTGGCCACCTCGGGCCTGTCTGACTGTCAAGTCTCCATAAAGATTCGCTACTTGGGATGGAGAACAGGAAAGAGAGGAGACGGATGAAAAGAGGAGGGAGAAGAGGAGGAGGGAGGCAGGGGGAGAGCCAGGCGTGGGGAGGATGGAGAGGAAACTGAGGGGGCCCTGAGCGTAGAGCACCCTCTCACCCCTGCCCTGGGTGAGCCTGGGGTGGGGGCAGGGGCAGGCAGGGGCAGGCTGAGGCCAGGAGGAGCTGAGAGTGGTGCCTTGATTTGGTGGATCTTCCTCCCCTTGTAGGCACTCCCTGACCTGCAGCCAGCAGCCAAGTGGATGGAAGGAGGGCAGGGCCGGCTCAGTGTCTGTATTTCCAGTTCGGACACACAGATGGTTCCCAAAGATCACCTTGAAGATGAACGGTCCTTGTGGCTGCACTCCATGGCACTGAGATTTGGCTGCGCTCCAGGCAGACTGTCCTCTGGACGTGGGCGTGGCTCCGACTTCGCCACTTTAGTTGCTGTGACGCAGCCCCTGATGGTCTGTGTCCCCTCGCTTGACAGCTCGCCGTCAGCGGTGGCCCTGAGTATCATTATCTTTAAGGACTAGACATATCGAGTTGATCTGACAAATGAAACAAACAAGCAAACACCTATTAGAGAGTCAGTTCTGAATATTCATTGGAAGCACTGATGCTGAAGTTGAAACTCCAATACTTTGGCCACCTGATGCTTAGAGCTGACTCATTTGAAAAGACCCTGATGCTAGAGAAGATTGAAGGCAGGAGGAGAAGGGGATGACAGAGGATGAGATGGTTGGATGATATCACTGACTCAAAGGACATGAGTTTGCGTAAGCTCTGGGAGTTGGTGATGGACAGGGAGGCCTGGCATGATGCAGTCCATGGGGTGGCAAAGAGTCAACTGAAGTACTGAACTGATCAGAGAGCTGATTCATATCTCATATCTCAATCAATCAGAGATATGATTCTTTTTGGGTGTCACACAAAACATTAATGCATGTTATCTTATTGGATCCTTCCACAGTAGAGAGTCTTATTTTCATTCTCTAGATAAAGGAAAGGAGACCCAGTTGTCTAGGTTCCCCAGACAACAAGAAACGCAGTTCAGCCTTAAAGCATGAGCGTGATGATAAAGATGGTCAATAGTAACATTTACAGAAAACCTTCTTGGAGCATTTGTCTTGCGCCAAGAGCACAGAACACACCTATGAGGTAGGCTGATGATGAAGATGATTTGCCCCAAATACAGATGATGAAACAGAAGCTCAGAGAGGTTAAGGAATTCCCCCTAGGGCACACAGCTTGGAAGTGGTGGAGCTGTCACTTGAACCCAGGTCTTTCTGCTTCTGACACTCAGGTCACCTCCCCACTCTTCCACTACTGGTCTCTCGTGCCTTCTGCTGCTTTCTGTTGGCAAAGAATCTCTAGTTCTAGTCCCCAGGCTTTTACAAAAGCAAACCTCATCTTGGATGCCCTGCCAAGCGCACATGGCGATGGAGAAAGGCCTGGTGTGGATGGTGAGCTTGAACACTGGACCATTTTTTCAGAGCTCATGGTGCCGTCCCTGATTACAGCCTCAATGGCCTTGGCATTGAGGGGGGCAGGTCTTCTCACCCCTCTCACTGTTTCTGGATGCTGAGACGTGGCCCATGGGAGAGGAGAAGGTGGTGAACCATAGTTCTCCCTGGAGGGGAGTTCAGCCAGTCCTCAGTTGGTCTGGGGAAAGCACCGAGTGTTTGCCCCTGGAGCCACAGCCCAGCTGGTGAAGGGTGAGCAATGGAGCCTTGGGGACTGGTCAGGTTCTGATGCCTTTCCTGCCCATCCTGGGAGAAGAGAGGGTATTGCAGGGCAGTTGGGGGGCGGCCTATGAAAGAACATTTTGTAGCAAGTTCCCCGTGCTCAGAATGACCCAGGTGGAGCAAGAAGCTGAGTGAGGTTGAAGCTGCGGGGGATGGGGTGGGGGGTGGGTGCTCAGGGATCCAAATGCTATTCTACCCAGCTGGGTCTGTTCCAGCAGAGGTGAGAGAGGTAGGTGGATGTTTGGAGAGGGCGAGTCTATGAGGAAGAGGGGACAGAGCACAGGCCTTGGAGGAAGAGACACCTGGGTTCTTGGGGATTGTGGGCAGGTCACTTTACTACTCAGACCCTCAGTCTACCCAACTGTATAATGGGTATGATAATGTACCCTCCCAGAGGTGAGACAAAGAATCTCAAGTGCCTGGCACAGTGCTTGGTATACAGCAAGCACCCATTGGGTAAAGATTTCCTCCCTCTTCCTCATGGTCCACATCGCGTTCCTCTTTGCAAATGCCCAGGGGAGAGGTGCTGACTTCCTGGCGTTCCTCCAGTCCCAGAGAGAGGCGTTGGCCTCTGCCTTGCTTCTCCCTGGATGCTCTTGCATTTCCGGGCTCTGGACAGAACCTCCCAGAGCTGAAAGGTGGCATTGTGCATGTGGGCTGATGACTTTGGCCTCCCAGCGCTCTGTAGATGCTGGCTCACTGGGGCCGGGACAAAGCCCTATTATGAAGGGCGCTCACACACACACACGTCTGAAGTGCGTGAACCCGCCACCCCGGCCCGCCCCGGCCCACGGAGGGCTGGCATCATTCTGCCCAGCCACTGTTCCCACAGCACCAGGGAGGTCACCCAGGGTGGTGATGCCCAGGGGCGCCTTTGTGGGTGTGGACCCTGCGCCTGCCTTCACTGAGATGGGACCAGCTGCTCTATACCTCTGCTGTGCTCCTGGTCACAGGCTGCGGCTCTGGTGGGAAGGAGGCGTCTGGAAGGAGCGATGCCCGGGTCCTGTTCAGCATCAGGGTGGGAGGCCAGGTCCTGGGTTCCCTGTAAGACAGAGTAGGTGTTATCTGGAGGACGCTGCATGTGTTGGCGGCAGAGAAGAGGACCACCTTTGTTCTTTTAGTCAATCAGTGTTTGTCAAGAGCCCACGATGGGCCAGGCTCTACGGATGCACAAAAACAGGTATACACACATATACACACTCACAGAGGCAGAAACTCATGACAGAGTTGATTGAAACCTAGGTCTGCTGATTCTCAAATTTCTTTTTTTTGTTTCTAGATGCACATTTTTTCATCCATGGTCGTGGCTGCATAAACCAGAGGAGAAGCTGCGGAAGCCAAGCCCAGAGAAGGTACAGAGCTAGCCACCATCACATAGCAGAGTTTGGCACCCAAATGGGGTTGAAAGCCCCAGCCTGGACTTGCCAAGGCTGCCAGCTCTTGCATCCTGAGATTTGGGCTCTTTGAATCTGCAGTACAGGCTGGACAGGAAGGAGGGGAGGGAAAAGGGCCTCGTGGTCACCTGGAAGATGGGGATGGAAGGCTGGTTAGTAGGTAATGAGACCGTGCCTGGTCCATCTCCCTCAGGAAGGCGGTGGGAATTCAGTGAGGACAGGTAATTTCAGCAGGGGTGAAACTGCAAAATCCATGTTGTCATTTTGACTAGTGAACTGGTTTAACACGGCGGCCTGTCTTACTGCGGACAGTTGGGCTAGGTGAGAAGGGCCCTTGCAGGCGCCATAATTCCCCATCCCACCACTCTCGGGGGCAGGGAGGGACCATTACTTGAAAGAAACTTCAGCTGGAAAAGAAGTTTACCCTCCTCAGCTTTGCCTGGGGTGCATTTCTTATCTGTGAGTAATAGGTTTTTCACAATCCACCTTTTATGTTCATTTCAATAATGCGCCCGGCTAAGCCAAGGTTCTCTTAAAGGAGAAGGCCCTGCTAATTTCCCGAGTGGTACAACCCAGCTAAGAGGCGCAGCAAACCTTGGGAGCCTCATCTTCCAAGTCACCTTCTTGTCAATGAAAAATTAAACCGAGAAGATGTATTTCTGCAACATGTAGACCAGAAAACCAGACAGAACGAAAACCTCCAAGTCCCAAAGATTTCAAAGCAAACACAGCTTTAGGGGCTTTTGAAGGGGAACGTGAAAGCCCCAGACGGTAAATATATGATATGTCTTGCAAGTCACAGCTGCTGGCCAACGATCCTGGGACAGGAGGTCACTGTGCTGGGCTGGTGTGAGGGACCCTTCTTCCTGCCAGGGTAGCTGCAGTACTGATCTGCCTTTTGCATTCGTGAACCGCGAGTGTCTGTCTACATCCGTGTTCACATGGGTGGGACGTTTCCTAATCCTCTGCACAAGCTAAAAGTACCCGTCAAGCAAGGTGGAATTAACCTTGTTTAGGCACTCTACACGGGCTTCCCAGCCCTATGAGAGTTTGTTTCTTTTCCTTTCACAGGGCCTCCCAGGTGGCTCAGTGGTAAAGATTCTGCCTGCCAATGCAGGAGACGTGGGTTTGATCGCTGGATCAGGAAAAGCCCCTGCAGGAGGGCATGGCAACCCACTCCAGTATTCTTTTTTCTTCTTCTTTTTTTTTATTATTTTTTTTCTTTTTTCATTTATTTTTATTAGTTGGAGGCTAATTACTTTACAATATTGTAGTGGTTTTTGTCATACATTGACATGAATCAGCCATGGATTTACATGTATTCCCCATCCCGATCCCCCCTCCCACCTCCCTCTCTACCCAATCCCTCTGGGTCTTCCCAATGCACCAGGCCCAATCACTTGTCTCATGCATCCAACCTGGGCTGGTGATCTGTTTCACCCTAGATAATACACATGTTTCGATGCTGTTCTCTCGAAACATCCCACCCTCGCCTTCTCCTACAGAGTCCAAAAGTTTGTTCTGTACATCTGTGTCTCTTTTTCTGTTTTTCATATAGGGTTATCATTACCATCTTTCTAAATTCCATATATATGTGTTAGTATACTGTAGTGGTCTTTATCTTTCTGGCTTACTTCACTCTGTATAATGGGCTCCAGTTTCCAGTATTCTTAACTGAGAAATGCTATGGACAGAGGAACCTGGTGGGATACAGTCCATGAGTCAGACAGTCCATGAGGTCGTAAAGAATCAGACATGCCTGAGGTGTCTGATTGCCCACATAGGCTGAATAACAGCGGTCAACAACAAGCAGGCACTCTATAGCAGTTCTATATAAACCATTGCAATTCATTAACAAAGGGTGGTTATTTATTCATTCATGTTTTTACTTATCTATTTCTAGGTGTATAGGCAACAAACACTCAGAGAGGCCAGGTGATTGACTTAAGGCCACACAGCAGGTACGGAACGGAGCCAGGACCCAATCTGCTTCTAAAGCCCTTCCGTCTTCTGTACCGTGGCCCGGCATCATGCCCAAGAAAGTCTCAAAATAAGTTCCATTCCATCACATCGATTCCTCCTCTCCCTTGTCTTCCCACGGCAGAGTTGGGTGCAGCTTTTTACCACACTCATCAACTTTTAATGTTTTGCTTTTTGAAAATATCTATAGCTGTGGGTCGAAGGCCAGAGCTGAATGAAGGTGCCTAGTGGGTGTCCGAAGGTTAATTTCCAGCTTGTTAATAAACAAACTCCCGGGACTCACACAGAACATTTTTTAGCATCTTGCAGTTTTGGTAAGTGACAGTTTTGCAAATTGCGGGTAAAGAACTTAAATGTCTAATTAAATCCTGAAGATGTACAGGAGTTTGAAACCCGTGATTGATGTTCACGGAGGTGCGGGTCCCTGATGGAGCCTGCCTGACAGAGACTGCAAAGCCCGCTCGGCGACTGATGTCTTGTTGTGATCCGGGTTGTCATTTTTTCATTACTGATTAAAATTAAAAATCTGCTTGGCAAATCCATTGTAAAAATTCCCTTCATGAGCATCGATGGGTACAAATTATTTTGTCAATCGTCTGGCAATCAAAACGGGGCTGGAGATGGTTTTCTAGCCCACACTTCTTTTTTATTCCCCTCACGCTCACGCCAGTGACTTTTCACAACAAAGTTTTCAAAAGCGAAGGTAGCAGTCTTGGCATTGCTTTAAAAAACGGAAGATTCATCTCTATTTTTTTAATGAAATGTTCTGTTTATGTGCGCCCCTCTCCCTGCCAAGAGTACAGGGGAAGGTGCGTGGTGGGAGAGTCAGTTTGTGCTCTGTAATTGTCTAATGCCTTGTAATGACAGGTGGATAATAGTAATAAAAGCCTTTATTAGGGTAGAAATCTGTTTTGAGAATGGAAGCATAAATTGTCTGGAACTGCGAGGCAGAAAAGGAATCTTGCTAACCTGCAAGCCAAATGGAAAATATTTACAGCGACTCCATTGAGATGGCTTTTGAGTCGTACCCACATGTCACTGGAGGGTGAGGGAGGGACAGGAGATGTGCGGGTGGCGTGGAGCTGGGCATGGAACACTGAGGGGGGACACCCGGGTTCCAGGCTTGGCCCAGTGCTGAATGAATTTGGGAGGGTCAACTCCCTCTCTGGGCCACATTTCCTCTTTTGTAAGATGAAGTAGTTGGATCACGCACCTGGTGCTGGCACTGTCTCCAATGCACACTCTGCCATCAGGTTTATTCATCTGAAGTCTGGAGTCCGCTAGGCATTTAAAGATACCCAGGATTCATCTAGGAAGGCAGAGTGTGGTTCCGGGGAGACAGCACCCCCGAGTTTGTAACTAGAAGCTCTGGGCTGGATCCTGATCTGCCACTTCCTCTTAAGAATTTACTCTTGTCTTTGAGTCTCAGCAGGAGATCAAACCAGTCAACCCTAAAGGAAATCAACCCTGAATATTCATTGGAAGGACTGATGCTGAAGCTGCAGCTCCGGTAGTTTGGCCACCTGATGCGAAGAACCAACTCACTGGAAAAACCCTGATGCTAGGAAAGATTGAAGGCAGGAGAAGGGGGCGACAGAGGATGAGATGGTTTGATGGCATCACTGACTCAGTGGACGCGAGTTTGAGCAAGCTCCGGGAAATGCCGAAGGACAGGGAAGACTGGCAGGCTGCAGTCCATGGAGTCTCAAAGAGTCGGACACGACTGAGCGACTGAACAACAAACTCCTGACCTGACTGGGCTTCCCAGGTGACGCAAGTGGTAAAGAACCCACCTGCCAATGCAGGAGACCTAAGACATGAGGGTTCGATCCCTGGGTTGGGAAGATCCTCTGGAGAAGGGCATGGCAATCCACTCCAGTATACCTGACTGGAGAATCCCGTGGACAGAGGAGCCTAGCGGGCTATGGTTCATAGGGTCACAAGGAGTCAGACACGACTGAAACGACTTGGCATGCACGCATGCACCCCTGATGTGACTAAGTGATTAAATAAGCTGACATCCAAGGAGATCCAGTGGGTGCCTGCCACGTGGTAATCACTGAATCTATGAATTAAAAAAATTCACAATCAGGTGTACAAAGAGCTCTTTGAAGGCGTCTGAGGAAGAGAATGACTCCTTGGACGTGTGTCACCCAGGCCTCTAGACCCCGGGAGAGTCCCATCACCAGGCACCACGTGTGAATTTTTTCTCCCCAGCAAGCAGTTCTCCCGACACTAGCTGGGTGTCCCACAGTGCAACCCAGTTCTGGCGCTACCCACTCGGAGCCAAGAGTTAGATCCTACTGGTTAAAGGCTTTGTCCCACGAGACTGACCCCCGCCCCCACTTCAGATAGCAATCACAAGTCTAGGTGGTCACCTGTGCTTTTGACTGGTGATTCTTGGAGGTTTTGGTGACGCCCCCCCACCCCCCACCCTGCCACCAAGCCCTCTCTCTCCGCCCTTCTGCCGCCGCCTCGCCACCAGTTCAGCGGATTTGCTAGAGCAGAAAACAGAGCCAGTGAAACGTTTTACCTACTAGATCACCAGTTCATTAGAAAGAGCTATAACTCAGGGACTGCCAGGAGGAAGAGACGCACAGGGCAAGGTGTGCAGGAAGAGATGTGGCACTTCTGTGCCCTCTTCAAGGCTGCCCCTCCCCAAATGAATCTCCAGTTGTTCACCCACCTCCAGCCCCCCCTGAGCTCAGGCGGGCGGAACTGAAAATCCCAGCCCTCCAATCACAGGGCTGGTTCCCCTGGCAACCATCCTTAGGTGTATCCAAAAGTCACCTCTTTCCCATAAACTCAGGTGAAGTTGAAAAGGTTTGTTACGAGTATCAAGACACCTTTATCGCTCTTATCACTTAGGAAATACTGAGGGTTTTAGGACCTCTATGCCAGAAGCAGGGAGAAAGACTTGTTACGTGTTTCTTGTTTCAAATCACCATATCACACCTCCCACCAGCTCCCATAGGCAACCCCAACCTGCTGGTGGGCCCCTTCCGTTATACTCAGTGGAATTGGGGGCACTGTTCTTGGCTGTAGGTGTTGGGAGGGCAAGAATTGATCTCATCCATTTCTGGGTCCTCAGATTCCTGCCTAGGGCTTTGTCCCAAATAGGTGCTTCGTACACGACTTGAAATAAGGACTAAATGTTTGATCGAGGTCACTGACAGGGAACATAGAAACAGAAATGTCCCCAAAGGAGATAAGGCTAATCACAAGAAGGTCTGAAACCAGTGCCTGGTTCTGGGTACCCAGCTGTATCCAGCTTCATCCTTATAGGCATCTCATTCAACTAACACAATGTCTGTATCCCAGGGTGGGATGCCATCCTCTCTGTAGTTCTTAGATACTCACAGGAATGAAGCTGCAAGAGGCACCTTCTGGAACTATAACTTAGACTTAATTAAAAAATACTTCATTCTGTTTGAGGTTGTTTGTTTACAATTTATGCACTTCATTTTTCCCTTCCTTGTTTCTAAAAACCTAAAGGTTTCCATTCTTCCAGGGAAGGCAAAAGCAGAATCTATTTTTGAAAGATTGAGATCCCAGGGTCATCTTTAATGAAAAACAACGTGCCTTCTGTCTTTTTATAGACCTGTCTGCTTACTGAGTACCTTGAACAAATCACAGGACAGAGAAAGAATTTGTAAACAATTGAAATCAGAAGGTTCAGAATTCCAAATTTCCATGCTTTTACAACTGAACTGGAGTATTTATGTCTCTTCACACATCCTTGGCATGTGAGCCTCATACAGAGAATGGGATATTATAAAATGCAAATAAATCCACATTTTTCTCCCTCCATAACACAGCAGGAACAGGGCTGTTGGGAATAAAGGCCATGGATATGTGAATAGTTAAAAAAAAAAAAAAGCACTTTAACGATTGGGCAATTTTCTATTTTGGAAAATGGTTCATTCCATTTTATAGGATGATTTCCCCAAACCTATATTTTGTGGATATTCTGCTAATGTGCCAACCCGCAGCTGGAGAGATGAGTGTGTGTTTTCCACACCCCTAAAACGGGAGCTCAGGCAGGCATTCCTGGATACTGGTGAGAAGCCCGAATCCAGAAGTCCTGGGGCACCGGATCCTCTCCTGTTCCCACTCAGCGAGGCTGATGCAGACAGGACATTTGGGGGCGTGTTATCTGAGACTGCACTGTCCGTTTGCATGTCCACCCACTTACCTTATGGACCCGTGATTGCTGAACCAAGTTTAATTATTTTGCTCCCCTCACTCACAGAGGACCTTGTGTTCCATGCAGGCAGTGGGAGTGCAGAAATTAATCAGACAGTCGTTGCCCTCGAGAAACACCTCAACCTGACTGGAGAGGCAAACAAAGGCAGAGTAGGAGAGAAGGGCTGGCTAGGGGAGATGTGACAACAGGAGGGGTCACCTGTGAGTTCCATCGGGGCTGTGGAACCTATCAATCAAGCGCAGTTCTGATTGATGTGAACGGCCTGAACTGATGCCATGGTCATCTGACAACCCTCTACCAGCCACGCTTCCATCCTGTATCAGTGGCAGACATTACTAATTGATCACGGCACACTTTCTCTTTCAGCCAGGGGTAACCATCACTGATCCATTGAAATTGACCCTAGAGGTTAAGTCTGGGTGTTAGTTGGGGTCTGGTGGTTGGAGAGAGCTCTGAGTTAGGACTCAGGAGACAGAGTTGCTGCTGGTTCTCTGTATAATACGGGCAAGACTATTAAATGAGGGAATGATGGAGGATCTTTAAAGTCTTTTCCAGCTCTGACATGTTAGTCACAGGTAAATTACTGAGGACATATTTCAGTCGATACATACTGATGGAGCACCTACTTTGTGTTGGAAATCGCATTGAGCTGTGAGGAGTAAAAGACACTGTCATTAGGAGCAGACAGGCATATATGTGGCCAATTCTAGTATCTTCTGAGAGTGAATGAACAATAATAGAAGCTTGGTGAAGGGCTCTGGGAGATAGGAGAGGAAAAGATGAACTGCGGGGAAGATTGGGACGGTTTCCTGGAGGAGGTGACATGTAACCTCAGTCTTGATGGACAAAAAGGAATCTGATAAGCAGAGAGGGTTTGATTTGCCATGAAAGTGAGGAGATTCCTATTCTTTCCTCTCTTTGTCTTCATTTCCTGATCTTCAAAGAGGGACCATAACCACCAACACCTCTCATCAGGATCGAGCAAGACAGTGGCTGGGCAATGTGCCTTGGCATGTATTCTATAATGACTCATACAAATGTCCATTATGATTATTACATTCATTCATTCAGTCAAGAAATATTTACTGAGCACCTACTATGTGCCAAGCCTACTCAAACCGTAGGGATGAAGAGGCCAAGGGAGAGGTAAGCATCTCTTCCTAGGAGTCTGCACTCTAGTTGGCATCTTAACTTGTGTTGAACATCCGAGCGTGTGAGCATGCCAGCATAAGACACTTCCACTTGTCTTTGGAACTTGGTGAGGTTGAACATGGTGAATTTCACAGACAAGTGAAATACTATTTCAAGGAAATAGTCTGTCCTTAGGAGGTGGCTCTGCTCCCTGGCGATCTCCCAGAACTGTTGTGTGGGTGAGACAAATCATCACCATCAAGGCAAAGAACATGAGCTAATGCTCATGGAAGGCTTAACATAGCTCCTGGCCTGGGAGCATGCTCTGCAGACACAGACTGAAGTCCGAGATTTCTTGCAGGCCGCTGGGCAGAGTCAAGGCCACAGCCGCACCTGACCCTCCCAGGAGCTCATGGGCCCCTCCCAGGAGCTGTGGGCACTGAGGCGTGTGGGGCTGATGCCTGCGGCAGGGTCACACAGCCTGCGTGTGGCCGAGCGGCTGTAGCTCCAGGGAGCCCAGTTCAAGCCAGCTTGCCCCAACCCCCCATCTGGGATCAATTCCCTCACCTGGGTGTTCCCTGGTTCCCAGGCCTCTTGGGGGCAGTGAGGGTGGGCAGGGTGAGGGGCGTGAGCCTGGAGCCTAGGTCTGAGTCAAGTCCTGGCTTCCTCGCTTGTTAACTGTGGGCTCCTGGTCATAGCACCACTCTAAGCCTCAGTTTCCTCATCTGTACAATGGGTAGTGTGAAGGGCAGCAGGAACGGGCAGGTGGAGGGGAGGGAAAGGACTTGCAGACAGTGCTTAGGCAAAGGCTCTGCTCCCTTGGAGCCTCTGAGGAGAGTGCAGGAGGCCTCTGGGCCACTTTATCATCCACCCAGAAGCTGCCACCACCAGGTCGCGGGCACAGGGTGTCCTGAAACGCCCCCTGCTCCTCTCTCGAGCTGATACATACTTGTCGTGGGCGATGTTCCCACTATCAGACATTTGGTGGAATCATAAAAATCCATTCCCACTCTGCTTAATACATTTTCATGCTTCTTCCTTGACAGGCCTGGGCGCGTCGGATTTGGGGTCCCACTGTCTTGGAGCCCACGCTTCTGGTGTGCCTCAGAACGAAGGTGTTTGGGGACATCCAGGCAAGAGCCCCGGGCCGCTGGAACACAAGGAGAGAAGGTGAGGTCAAGGTCAAGAGTGAGGCGGGGCCCCTGGGTGTGTCCACGGCTGCTTCTTGCAGCCTCTGTCAACCAGAGACTTGCACACACTCAGAGCTGGGGTTTAAGCCCTGGCTCTAACCACGCGCCCGCAGTTAATCTCTCCGAGCCTCAGTGTTTATGAAACGGGAATAATAAAAGTGCCCACCCGGATAGCTGAGCGATTGCATGGAGTTATGCTTGAAGACAGTTGTGCATGTGCCCAGCTCCCAGGAAGAACCCAGTGATGCTGCAGTAAGACGGTATTAATATTGTAAGTCAGCAATTGTATGTATGTCATTTAAAAAAGTCACAGTAACCTGGGGGTTGGGGGAGGGGTTTGTATCATCCTTCTTTTGTCGATAAGGAAACTGAGGTTTAGGGAGGGCAGTGACGTAGCAGAGTGATGCCCCAGGATTTTGCCAAATCTGCCAGTATGGTCTCCCTGCCAGACCCACTCGAGTCCTGGTTCAGGACCTCTCAGGGTGGCGATGGCCGGCTGGGGTCTCCAAAGCCGCATGCCGGCCAACTGCTGCAGGTTTAACCCCTGATTCCGGAGGGCCATCCCTCTGGAGATGCAAACACGTGGGTTCCCAGGACTGGAAGCCTCAGCATGTGCGGCCCTGAAACCTCAAAGGGGGTTTGGCCACTGTGGCTGTTCGGGTAACAAAAGCTGTTGCTTTATTTTTCAAGCCGAGTGGCTAGCTGGGGCATCAGCTACAACCTGCTCTTAGATGCTCCTCGCGGCGGTCTGTGTGGCGGGTGGGGGGGTAGAGCCCCCGTGTGTGTGGCAGGGTCCTAGGTCTCTCCTTTCTGGGGATTTCTTTTTTTGTTTTAAAATTGGAGCGTAGCTGAAGAAGTGATGCTTTCAAAGTGTGGTGCTGGAGAAGACTCTTAAGAGTCCCTTGGACTGCAAGGAGATCCAACCAGTCCATCCTAAAGGAGATCAGTCCTGAATATTCATTGGAAGGACTGATGCTGAAGCTGAAGCTCCAGTACTTTGGCCACCTGATATGAAGAGATGACTCACTGGTAAAGACCCTGATATTATGATAGACTGAAGGCAGAAGGAGAAGGGGGCAACAGAGGATGAGATGGTTAGACAGTATCAGCGACTCAATAGACATGAATTTGAGCAAACTCTGGGAGATGGTGAAGGACAGAGGAGGCTGGCATGCTGCGGTCCATGGGCTCACAAAGAGTCAGACATGACTTAGCGACTGAACACACAGACACACACAGACATTGAACTTTTTGATTTTACTCATTATACGTTTCATTTTTAGCATCTCTAGTTCTTTTCAGGTGTCCCTTTACTTTTCCATGCAACTGTTTTTGTATATATGTCTTCCTATCTCTGAAGATTTTACATGTGCTTAAAGTTTCAACTTTTTATTTCTAGTTCTTGGGGTGAATTTCTCTATTTTTCTATGTCTTTTGATTGTACTAGACCTCAGGGCGGATTTTTCTTGCTGCTGTGGATTGTAATTTTTACCATGAGCTCACCTTTAATGGGGCAGCTTTCCATAGGCGCCTTGTTCTCTTGAGTTTTAGAGGTACCCTTTCTGGTAGTTTCACATGTGCCTCTTTGTTGGGATCCTGTGGGTTTTATCAGCTCTGGATGGATTTAATAATAATGTTTTAGCTTGGAGTTTCAAGGGTGATCCATGCTTCATGGTTCCCGGCTTTAGGAAGGGGGTCAGACACAGATTCTGCTTCACTTAAGCCTGAAGATTCCTTTCTTCCCCTAGACTCCAGCTCCTATAATCCAACACTGAGACCCTGTAAGTTGTTTGTCTTCAGGCTTTGTCAACTATTCTGGTTTGAGTTTTATTTTCATTTTGAATTCCTGGAGATTTTTCTTTCCTTGCTTTTGAAATTGGCTTTGTGTTGAAATGATTTGATGTTACATTGTATCCAACATTTTTATTGGTTTGTACTGGGAGTGAGTGGGGTGGACAGTCATTCAGGGTCTGTTCAGTCGGCTATACTGACTGGGCATCAATTATCATGGATATTTTTATTATCAGGAGAGCCACCTCAGTCACCAGAAAGGAGACAATAGATGTAAATCTGTTTCTGAACTTTAAAGTTTGCTACCAATGGAAGGTATGAGGTGCTCAGTTTCCATCCCTGAAGGAGGGAGTAAAAAGAAAAAAACCCAAACCCTGTGTGTATCGAACTTATGGAGACAGTTGCCTGCATCTGCCACACAGAAAAGGCCTGTGTCAAGGTCATCGATGTGACTGCCACCTGGTCCAATCCAATAGTGCCCTCCTCTTCCTCAGTTCAGCTGACTACTCCCTTCTTCCTGATTATTCTTTCTTTGCAACGCTTCCAGAATACTCCTTTACATAGCTTCTAAAGGTTGGCTACCGCTGGGCTCTCTTCTCTGGGTACCATCTGGTCCATGGCCCCACCTCCCAGCCATATCCCCAAATTCAAATGTTTTTCTCCATCCCCATTGCTGTCATGATAGTCCATCATCTTTTGCTAGACTGAGAAATTCTGTTAACTGGTCTCTTTCTTTTTCAGCTAATCTCGCCATTATCCTGACTTCATCTAACGGAGTCAGAACACAGATGAATTCTGCAATTCCCCTGCTTTGTTGTTGCTGTTCGGTCACTCAGTTGTGTCCAATTCTTTGCGACCCTATGGACTGCAGCACACCAGGCTTCCCTGTCATTCACTATATATTTCCAAGAGTTTGCTCAAACCTTATATCCATTAAGTTGGTGATACCATTAAACCATCTCATCCTCTGTCGCCCCCTTCTCCTCCAGCACTCAATCTTTCCCAGCATCAGGGGCTTTTCCAACGAGTTGGCTCTTTGCATCAGATGGCCAAAGTACTGGAGTTTCAGCTTCACCCACCAATGGCTTCCCACTGAACCTAGAACAAAGCCCAATACAACACTTTATCATGGCCTTTAGGGCATCCTCTGATCCACCCCCACATTCCCCTGCAGTCTTATATCCTCCACCCGCTGAGAGTTCACGGGCTCTAGCTTGATCTTCTCAACTGCCCCAGGGCCTTTGCATTTGCAAACCTTTGCCCCAGCCATCTTTTCATGGCTACTTCCTTCATACCATTCAGCCTCAGGTCGAGTGCTCGCTCCTCACTGATGACTCTTGCCAAGGCAGCCAACCCCTTCCCCCTGTCATTCTCTCCTCCATTGCCCTGATAGTCAAGACTTTGTCATCAAACACGATCTCATTTATGTCTTTACCCATTTATGGTCTCTCCCCAACAAGAATGTGAGCTCTCCCAGGGCAGGGATGGGGTCTGCCTTGCTTGACTGTTGATTTTACAGTATAGAGAATAAAGCCTGGTATTTTGTAGGCACAATAGGTCCCCTACATACAAACCTTCAAGTTGTGAACTTTCAAAGATGCAAACATGCATGCCAGCCCATGTATGCCAACTATTGTACACTGAACTTTTCAAAGTACTGTACTGTAGGATTCACATTAAAAAATTTTTTTTGTGTTTGTTTTTATGTATGTATCATTTGTGTGAAAAGTACTATAAACCTATTACAATCAGTACTATATAACCAGTTGTGTTACTTTCATGCATGCGTGTGTGCTAAGTCACATCAGTCATGTCAGACTCTTTGCGACCCTATGAACTGTAGCCTGCCAGGCTCCTCTGACCATGGGATTCTCCAGGCAAGAATACTGGAGTGGGTTGCCATGCTCTCCTCCAGGGGATCTTCCCCACCCAGGGATTGAATTCGCATCTCTCATATCTCCTGCATTGACAAGTGGGTTCTTTACCATTGTGCCACCTGGGAAGCCCTGTTAGTTGGATACTGAGGCTAACTTTGTTGGACTTACAAACAAACTGGACTTATGAATGCACTCCTGGAATGAAACTCGGTTATAGGTAGAGGACTGACTGTACTCGACAATTATTTACAGAAGAAATGAGTGACTCTATGCCTAACATATCTTATTTCTTTCAAGTCTCTCAACAACCCTACAGGTGGAAATTACTGTGCTCATTATATGGGTGAGGAACACAGGGATCCTCGGAGATATCTAAGATCCTCAGAGTCCTAGAGCCAAGAAGATGCAGAGCCAGCTGCCAGGTCCTTCTGACTGGATCCAAGGTCCGTCCTTATTGCCTTGTATCAAGTTGCTTTTTGTGAGCAGATTTGAGATTTGAGTGCAGAGGTCAAGATGCAAACAGTTGTTGAGTCAGGGTCTCTCTTTTGTTTGAGAACAAAACCTTTTCTTTAAGCCAACGAAGAACAACCAAGTCCCCAAAGTCTCAGCACCTGATGGCATGCTTCCTTGAAAATGCCCGCACAATGGCTGGCATTATGCAGAGGCATTTTTCTAATCAACTTTGTTTTGGAGTTTTTCGAGCCATAAAAAGACCAGTGCGAAACCACAAAACTTCTATGTTTCTTACACTCTTAAAACTAAAGAAAAAAAAAAAAAAGAGGGGGAGGGGGAATGAAATTATTTGAACCATATTTTGCAAACCTTAGCTTCTCTCCCGGTCTGAGGAAGCTGGTGCCAAGTTGCAACTCGCCACACATTTTTACGAGCTGGATTATTAACCTCTGCAAACAGATGTAAACCTTTGCATTCCACAGTGGAATGACTGCCTGGGCCCCTGTCCCTGGACAAGAAGAAGCATCACTAGGAAGCCCCCCAAATGCGAGTCCTTCCACCCTGGCTACAAAAGTTGAATCTGTGCTTTGGCCACACATGCTCACCGGCACTGCAAGGAAGTCTCAGTTCTTGCATTCCCTTAAGATTTGGAAATTTGGGGAGTTGGCAAGAGCAGCGCCTTGGACCACAAGCTAGGACCAAAGCAGGGGAGCATGAGCCTTACTGCTTACATCACCCGGAAGTAGTGTGGAAGCGGGCAAAGGGCTTCCTGGTTTGACGGACTAGTTACAATCCCGACTTCAGCCGCGGCAGTAACTTTGTGTGTCCTTCCGCCAAGGACTGGATCCAGCTCGTCCTCAGTTTTCCTGTTGGTACAGCGGGGCTTGTACCTTGCCTTGTGGGCTGGGGGTGAGGGTTGAACGAAGCTGTGCCTGGCAGAGAACGTGGTGGGATGGCTAAGAGCAAGGACTTGAGGGTCTGTGTAGACCCGTGTTCAAATCCCAATTCCATCTCCAACCAACTGCGTCATCTCAGGCCAGCAAAGACTAAACACCTTCTGGTCTCAGACTCTCCCTCTCATGCAAGCGTTTAAATGAACTAGTGAGTGGAAAGGTCTTGGCAGAGAGCTTGCCTGACGGTTCTTAGTAAATAAATACCAGGACTTGCCTGGTGGTCCAGTAATCAAGACTTGGTGCTTCCAATTCAAGGGCTGGGGTTTGATCCCTGGTCAGGGAACTAGATCCCATATGCTGCAATTAAGATCTGGCACAGCCAAATGAATAAATAAATATAAAAAAAAATAGATACAGGTTTTGTCTTGTCCCTGATATCCAGTCCCCAGGACTGTGGGTGACACTTAGCCATGTTTGAAACAAGAATCACCAATATGAAGAATGTATTCTTAGGCTATTTGCTGATGTAAAATTTTTTCTAGGTTAGTAATCATAACGAGGTTTTGCTTGTGTGTTTCACTTAAACTTAGACAAATTGGGGGAAAAAAACACAAAGAAAATTCTTTGTTCAGAGGAGAACATGTTTCAAAGAAAAAGTCATCAGCCAAGAATATTCAGACCCTTTTGTTATGTTTTGAAGAGATGATTATTTTGCAGGCTCTGGGGCACTTAAACTCTGTCCAGAAATTCCTTTGGTAAATAATAATAATAGAAAATATCCTTTGGAAATAATAGAGGGGGATTTAACAAATGCCTTTCTTGCAGGGATCTCAAAAGGCTTCCACATAATTTTAGGGCTTTAGTGATTTTCTTAAAAGAGTTTGACTTTCTTTCCTGCATCAGTCAGAGTACGTTCACAGGAACTGGAGAACTTGAGAGCTGGAACGGGTCCTAGGGCTGACTGTCCAGTATGTTTGTTGAACCAGTAGAAGGAATGGGAGCCAGGGCAGGAGAGGATGAACACTCCTGAGAGCCAGCTCGGTATTCTTCTTGACTTGGAGACTCCCTAACTTCTGCAGGTTCCATGTTCTCGAAAAAAAAAAAAAGCATCTGAATGCTGACTCGGGATTGACACTTGACGCATGTTTGCTCACTTCATCTTTGAGCTTTTGCCTGTGTGGGTTTGACAGAGAGGGACAAGTGAACCACCAGGGCCTGGATTTCACCCTGGGACTCCTGCCTTGGAGGGTGAGTGCCCAGGCAGGCGAAGGACCAGGCTTGGCTCTGGAGTTGGGCTGGCTGCTCAGATGCCAACTCTGACCTTGGGTGAGTTCCCTCGGCACTTTGGATCTCCTTGCCTTCCCTTTAGAAGGCAATAGCTAATCATTAATTAGGTGGATTTTTGGTTGTAATTTGGGCTCCCTGGGTGGTGCAGTGGTAAAGAATTCACCTGCCAATGCAGGGGATGCAAAATCCCTGGATGAGGAAGATCCCCTGGAAGAGGAAATGACAATCCACTCCAGTATTCTTGCCTGTGAAATCCCTTGGACAGAGGAGCCTGGTGGGCTATAGTCCATGTGGTCTCAAAGAGTTGGACATGACTGAGCACACATGCACACCGCCTCTACCTTTGGTTAGAATTTAAAGCCTGTGTGCCATGTTCATCCAGAGCATGGACCATCATTTTCTGCACATGCGTCAGATTTGTCTCCCTGATTCAGGAAATGTCAGTTTACATCATCTTGTTTTTTTTGCTCATTATCTATTGAGTGTTTTTTTTTTAATTGAAGTATAATTGATTTACAATGTTGTTTTTGTTCCAGGTGTATAGCAAAGTGATTCAGTTATACATATATTTATCAATTACTTTATAGATTCTTTACCCTTATAGGTATTACAAAATACTGAGTATAGTTTCCTGTGCTATACAGTAGGTCTCTACTACTGTAACCTAATTGGTTATCCACTGACTCTTTGTTCATTCATTCATTCAATAAAAGTCTTCTGAGCCCAACTATGTGCTAGGCATGGGATGTCATGATAGCTAAAATCCAGCCATGGTGAACTTGACAAAGAAAAGCCAGAGCAGTGAATCAGTGTCTTTATCCCCAAAAGGTGCCTCAGTCAGGATAAGATAGGTTATGCTGCAATAACAAATAGCCCCTACATGCAGTGACTTAAATACAACACAGGTTTAATTTTGGCTTTTGCTACTTGTCAACACTCGTCAGTGGGAGGGCTCTGTTTCCCCTGGAGGCCCAGAAACTTAGGCTGATGTAGAATCACCTAGACTTGGGCTTCCATCTTCACTGAGGCAGCAGAAAGGGAGCAGGGTGAATTGTACAGAGATGCTTAGAGCTTCCGCCCATAGTGAGGCATCAATTCCACTCATATGTTGCCTGCCAAAGCAACATGATCACAGTTAATTTCAAGATTGGTGAGGACCTGCTGTTTTATCGTGTCCTGGAAAGAGGACTGTTACACCTACAAGCCTCAGTTTCCCCATCTGCACAAACGAAGCAGGACCAGCTGGTCCTTTCTCTCCATCTGTAGCAGCTGGTGTTGGAGGACCATGCTCTCTAAAGCAGAGTTGGTCCTGCTGTCTGGGCCATGCAACAGTGATTGCTCCTGCTCACCTTCAGGGAGCTGGCGGAGAAGTGGGTGCAGCCGATACTTAGAACTAATTTAGGTTTTCAATTTCTAGCACGATGCTTTTATTTTGGGCCTCCTTTCACTTCTGCTCTTAAATTCTGGCAGAAGTATTTTCAAGGTTATGCTTATTACATCAATTATTTTTCTAATTTCTTTTTTGAGTGAATTCATTTTTTGCAGAGCAAAGAGGGAGTGGTGTGAACGGGGCTTTGTCAGTGAAGGGAGGCCCTATTTTGGCAGGAGAATCGTGACTTTTGCAACGAGTAATTATGGACAGGGTGCACTTGAAACCAACGCTCATAGCGAATTCCCCTGCTGTTTCCAATTGGTTTTGCTGGTTAGTTTTAAATCTTGACCTAGCTTTTTCCACTGCTGCTGGAAATCCTTTCCCCATGGCCACTGGCCTTTACAGAGGTGACTACATTTCTCATGTGGCTGAATACGCAGGGGTTGTTTCGAGATAGAACTTGGAGGTCTGTCTCTGCCAATCTCAGGCCACTACCTAGGGGTGTGCCAGGGACCTCCTTGAAGGCTTTATGACTGGACTGGGTTCCAAATCACAGAAATGTAACCCAGTTAATTTAGGGTGACCTCTTGCCCTGGGGGTGAGTCTACATCTTAAGGGGTTCATAGAGGGAAGTGTGTATGGTCCATCCATGGTCCTCACTTGTCTGTGTTGGTACCACTTAGACCTCCTGACTCCGTGTGGTCCCTGGCAGGTTCCTTGCCTTCCCAAGGGTCTCCCAGCTGCTTTCAAGTCTGCAGAGAGGCCCAGGGGGGCACTTCCCAGGTCACTAAGAGCTGTTTGTGGCATCGCAGGCCCTCATGTAGGTGTGGTCACATCACTGTTCCTGGGTGGTCCTGCCGAGTGGGAGGGATGCCACGGGCTGGCCATGTCTGTGTGTTCTCCTAAAAGCAAGGCAGAGCTCCAGTCTGCTCTCAGAGTTGGCCAAACTCCCCCACATACCACTGAGAACCGGGCTTCTTCTCAATAAAAAATACCAGCCCCTAACTCTCCAACTTAATTTTTGGCAAGGAGCATTTTTGTCCTGTGATTGACCTATATTGACCTACAATGATGGGGACCATGGGCTTGGGTGAAGACCAAAGAACCAGATTTGGGATGGCATCCCCTTCAGGCCTGGGAGTTGGAGACTGAGACTCTTGGTTGGAGGGCTGCTTCCAGTGGGTCCTAGTGGGACCTCCAGTCCTCACTTGGGCCCCCTCCCTCAGCCTGGGGGCAGACTTCACCTCCTCCATCAGGTGCCCCTGCCCTTCAAGGGGGCGCTCAGGGTCACTCTTCATCTCTTTTTCTCACATCCCTGGTCCATGGTGCTTCAGTGTTTCCAGCCTCAGAGCATTTGTTAAGTTTGAGTCTGGTTGTTGAGCCAGTTGGGGGCTCACCTCTGTACCAGCTGGGGGTGGGCAGAACCCCTGGAAGGTGTGTGAGTGAAGGATGAAGGCACCCACTGCAGGGACTCGCGCTCACCAGGAGTGTGCGGCTGGACAAGCAGTCTGTGTGTGTCTGTTGGTTTCACTTCCGATGCTGGAGCTTCTGGTCTTCTCCGAAGGGGTCTGGAGAGGGAAGAGGGCCCTGAGGTGGGATGTGGGGGTCATGGGGTGGGGAGGTCAGAAGCGAGATGGGATCCCAGCCGGGTGGAAGGCACCAGGATGAGTTGGGACCATGGCTGCTTTGCTGCCTCTAACCCTGGGCACGTTCTCTGGGGGGTTTGTCCCACCTGGAGAAGCGGGCGCCCTTTGTCATGAAGCAGAGGTGGCCTGGGAGTCGTGGGGGATTGGAGCCAGTGCAGGCCTGCCCATTGCCCCACGTGGAGGCCAGACAATGTGTGTGGGCTGAAGCATGCCTGCCGCCTACCGCCGCGTCACCCCTTCCCTCCAAATGACACATGAAGATGTGTCTTGGGGCCCCTCCTCTTGGAAGCCTTCAGGGAATTCATTCAGGGAATAAATTCTGGGTCACAGAGCCCCGCCTGGCCAAACTGACAAATCACTCCCTGCCTCTTAGCCTTGAACTGCTCAGAGGGTGGGTGTGTCTAGTCCAACACATTTTCATTTATTCCACACATTTGTCGAGCGCCTACTGCATGCCAGGCCTGTGCCATGTGCTAGAAGCACAGAAATGACTTGGGTCTAGTCTTGGCCCTAAAGCCCTGCCAGGCTGGTGGAGACACAGGCTCGGAACTAGGCTATGCTAACACAGAGGTCATCACAGGGGTTGTCTGGGGCTGTGGGCCCATGGTCCAGGGCACAGGGAAGCCTGGTGAGGGGTGGGAGGTCAGCAGAGGCTTTCTCAGGGAGGGACTGCCTAAAGGATGGAGCAGGAGTCAGGCAGAGAAGTGCAGAAGGAGGAATCTATGAGAAAGTACGAGCAAAGGCCCTGAGATCTAAGGAAACACAACCCTGGAAGGAACCATGAGTCACTCAGTCTGGCCAGAGAGCAAGGAGGGTGAGAGGTCTTGGGGGAGTGAGCAGAGAGGCAGGGGAGGTCAGGGTGGGCCAGCATTTGTGGCAGCTTGTGCTCTTGGCGAGGGAACTTGCCTGAGCAGGTGTGGGGGTGTTTGTAGTCAGGGCGTCACCTGGTCAGATCTGGATTTTAGAAGGCTCTCTGTCACCCTGACCTGACTTGGATGGGAGGGGAGGCACGGCAGACAGTGTGTGTTAGTGTGATGGTCACGGTGAGTGATGACGAAGGCCTCGACAAACATAGAGGTGCAGTGGATTCAATTCCACCACCTTCCTTCACAGCCTGTGAGAGAAATGATAAAAACAAAAACAAAACTAAACAAGAAAACATGGGTGATGGACACCCCAGTTGTGGAGGAGGAAAGTCAGTTGTAGACAAAGTGAAAGTGTTAGTCACTCAGTCATGTCCGACTCTTTGCGACCCCATGGACTGTAGCCCACCAGGCTCCTCTGTCCATGGGATTCTTCAGGCAAGAATACTGGAGTGGGTTGCCATTTCCTTCTCCAGGGGATCTTCCCAACCCAGAGACTGAACCTGGGTCTCCTGCATTGCAGGCATTCTTTACCGTCTGAGCCACCAAGGATCCACCTCTAGACAGAGTGGCCTTTACTTCTCACGCTCTGTCTTCCCAAGACACGGGCCTTTTCTGCTCTTATTGGGACGATCTGGGGGCTGGAACACCAGAGCTGGGGTTCTGGGTTCCTGCTGGTGAGGAGGGGTCCCCAGACACCATCCGGGTGGTCATGGGGGTGGAGAATGGAGCTCCAGGATGCAGACAGGAGGCCTTAGAGGGTGACAGAATCCCACAGTCGAAGCCCAGGCCATGTCAGTCGTGTGTTCCTCATGCCACTGACCACACGTGGCCGCGTTCTGCAGGCTGCGTCCTGGCACCAGAGCCTCAGCCCTAGGTGGGGGTCAGAGAGGCCGAGGCCTTGCCTCTGCTTGCTGGCCTTCTATAGAGTGTATTGCAGCCATTGTAGAATTCTTCTTGAGTTCCAAACAGACATGCTCATCTGGACTGTTTTGGGAAGCGGATTATTATTACAGAGCTTCTGGTGCTGCCGAGTCTGTATCAGTAATGAAATGTGAGTTGCTCCGTTGTGCCTGACTCTGCAACCTCATGGACTGTAGCCCACCAGGCTCCTTTGTCCATGGGATGCTCCAGGCAAGAATACTGGAGTGGGTTGCCGTTTCCTTCTCCAATCAGTAATGAAGGGAAGTGTTGAATTAACGAGGTGACGGCTCCAGCCTATGGGCTTGACGTTTAGCAGATGAATTCACGTTTATAGTAAAATGGGTTTTTAACTCAGTGATTTAGCAGGCTGTGTTCTCAGCTTTAAAATTTTTTCTTTTAATTTTAGGAGGCTCAATTTCTTAATTTTCTTGGCTACACCATATGGCATGTGGGATCTTAGTTCCCCTACCAGGGATTGAACCTGTGCCCCTTGCCTTGGAAGTGCAGAGGCTTAATCGCCGGACCCCCAGGGAAGTCCTTGTTCCCAACTTTTCTTCCCCAGTTTCTTTCATGGTAGCCCCGTTGCTTTCCCTTTCTTCTCTCCTTTTCCTCCCCTTTGTGTGATGGGCTTGCGTGCTCCCCGTCCCTGTGTTTCTTTGCAGGAGAGCAGCTCACATGCCCTCTGGAGCTGGCATCCAGGGGCGTTGGTACTCCTGGATCCAGGGCAGGGAGGGGGTGGGTGCCAGCGGCTCTAGGCTCACTCTAGCTCTGCCCCTGGTCCTTTGGTGGCCGGCTACCCTCTTCCCCTCTCTGAGCCTAAAGGTCCCCCTTCTCCTGGGGGACCTGCTGTAGTACCTATCATGTTGAGTTGGAACCTGATTAAGTGAAGTGATGCAAAACACAGTGGTCATAGGCTTGGGCACTCAGCAGGTGATCCATAAAGGCAGTTTTTTTCCTGACCATGCCTCCTCTCCTGGACCAGGGCTTGGGAGCTGATCCAGGGGAAAAGCCTGGGGCCGTGAGGAGTGTGGGCCCATCCCTGGAACTCACTCACTGCCCATCTGTACAATGAGCTGGATTATCTACATGTTGTGTAAATGCCTTTTGGGTCCCCGTTTGAGGATCCTGACTGTACGGTGATGGAGGAGGAAGAGGTGGGGGGAGACAGAAGCCAGCAGGGCACCACCCCAGCTGCTGTGGGCACCATTTGGCATCCATCCTTCTCCTGGTCCTTACCCAGCCCTCTCTCCTTCACTTTCAAACCCCTCCCAAAGTGAGTGGGGCAGATGGTACCAGCCCTGCAGTGATGGGGGCTAGAGGTCACAGCATGCCATGCCTTCAGGGAGGGTGAAGGGACCTCCAAACCATCACAGGGAAACTGTAGGTGAGTTGGGGAGGATGGGAAGGAAGGCACGTGGGGACGAACGGCTTCAGTCTAGAGGACAGGGCACGTGTAGAAGGACCAGAGAGGGCTCGGTAGGAAGATGGCTCTCCTTTCTGGGTCAGGCTCTCATTAGTGGTGGATGAACAGATGTGACTGTCTCCTCTGGGTGGGCAGGTGTGTCTCCTCCTCGTTCACTGGGCACAGACACAGACCCTGGCAGACACTCTGAGGCCCATGGAAGGGAGGAGGTGAGGGGTTCACTTGATGGATAGAATGCAGGTAGCTGCTTGGAGCCAGGCCAGCCCTTCTTCCCTGTCGTGGACTGGATGTGACTCAGAAGTAAACCTGCACTGCGATAAGCCACTGAGGCTTTGAGGTCATCTGTTAGAGCAGTAAGCACAGTCTGATACAGGAAGGGGACACCAGTGGGTGGAAGCCGGCAGGGATTCATTCTGAACATCCATTTCTATATCTGAAGATGTATTTGTGTCTATATGTGTGTATTCATAACTGAATCACTCATTGGAAAAGACTCTGATGCTGGGAAAGATTGAAGCCAAAGGAGAAGGGGACGGCAGAGGATGAGATGGTTGGATGGCATCACCAACTCGATGGACATGAGTTTGAGTAAGCTCCAGGAGATAGTGAAGGACAGGGAAGCCAGGCGTGCTGCACTCCAAGGGGTCACAAAGAGTCGATCATGACTTTGCGACCAAATACAACACAACACACTTTGTTGTACACCTGAAACAAACACAGCTTTGTAAATTAACTATACTACAATAAAAATAAATAATTTTAAAAAATGGTTAAGATGGTACATTTTATTTTACATTTATTTTACCATGATAAAAGAAAGTGGTTGAAAACAACCCAAACAGTTCCTGGGGTTCTTGATAGTCACTGACAGGTCAATCTGATGCTGGAGAGACCAGCATCTCCGCATGTCAGAGCCTCTTCACGTGCAGACACGGGGCCAGGATGGCTCAGTCCGACCTCCATCCTCACGGAGGAACCAGTACGAAGAGGGAGGGATGTGATCGACTCAGGGACACGTGCCATCTGACCCCACAGCTGCACTCTCTCTGCAGGATGGAAAAACACACTCAGTCAATAAAGGAAGACGTGCCCTCTGCTCCCTGAGACTGCCCCCTGGGCGAGGCAGCTGGGAGAAATGCAAGGTGAGACGGGTCAGGAGACCAGGCCATGCGTCATGCCTCCCTGACCGGGTTCCTTCGTTGCAGTACATGGGCTTCTCGTTGTGTGGCTTCTCTTGTTGCAGAGCGCAGGCTCTTGGCAGATGGGCTTTGGCAGCTGCAGCACGTGGGCCTGGGCTTGTGGTTCCCAGGCTCTCGAGCCCAGGCTTAGTAGCTGTGGTGTAAGGACTTAGTTGCCCTGTGACATGTGGGATCTTCCCAGACCAGGGATGGAATCTGTGTCCCCTGCATTGGCAGGCAGATTCTTATCCACTGAGCCTCCAGGGAAGTCCCCACCATCTGCTTTCTGTCTCTATGAATCTGACCTCTCTAGGTGCTGCATATAAGTGGAATCATACAGATTTGTTTTTTTGTGACTCGCTTATTTCATTTAGCATGAAGTCTTCAAGTTTTGTCTGTGCTGTAGCATGTTCAGAGTTTCTTTCCTTTTTAAGGCTGAGTGATATCCCAGAGACGGGGGAGCCTGATGGGCTGCCATCTATGGGGTCACCCAGAGTTGGACACAACTGAAGTGACTTAGCAGCAGCAGCAGCAGTAGCTATATTCCATTAATCCCGTGGACTGCAAGGAAATCAAACCAGTCAATCCTAAAGGAAATCAGTCCTTAATATTCATTGGAAGGACTGATGCTGAAGCTGAAACTCTAATACTTTGGCCACCTGATGTGAAGAACTGACTCACTGGAAAAGACCCTGATGCTGGGAAAGATTGAAGGCAGGAGGAGAAGGGGACGACAGAGGATGAGATGGTTGGATGGCATCACTGACTCAATGGACATGAGTTTGAGTAAACTCGGAGAGTTGGTGATGGACAGGGAGGCCTGGCGTGCTGCAGTCCATGGGGTCACAAAGAGTCGGACACAGCTGAGCGACTGAACTGAATTGAATATTCCATTGTTTGAATAGACCATTCATCTGTCAGTGGACACTCAGGTTGCTTCCATTTTTGATTAGCATGAAGAATGCTGCTGTGAACACGAGGGTGCACGTATTTATTCAAGCCCCTGCTTCTGGTTCTTCTGGGTGCGGGCCAGGAGGTGGACTCACTGATCCTATGATGTTTCCATGTCTGAATTTTTGAGGACCCACTCTACCATGGCAACCCACTCTAGTATTTCTGCCTGGAGAATTCCACGGACAGAGAAGCCCAGCGGGCTACAGTCCATGGGGTCGCAAAGTGCCCTCAAGACAAAATGATGCACACACCTATTTTGAGAACTACTTTTTTTTTTTTTTTAAACCACCCCCACCTCCCCGTCCAAGCAAAGGGTTATAAATCAGACTTAAAAAAAGACAAGGGAAGAAGGAAAAAGCCCTACCCTGGGGGTTGACACGGTAGTCCTGACAGGAGAAAGAATTTATTTTGACTAACAAGCCAAGCAGGGATAATCCCCGGAGCTGGGCAGGAGGTGGAGGGGCACCGGGCGGCGGGGGCGGAGCCTCGCGGCTGATGCCCGGCCGGCCAGCAGCGGGCAGCCGGCTCTGTGTGGACCGCGCATTGTCACTTTGGTGGAATTCAGGAGCGCTACTCCCGTCATTAGGCGGCAATCTATAATTAACTCACGCAGAGGCTGTGAGAAGCGGAGGCCTCTTCCTGGGGCAGCCAGAGACAGTCCACCTGCCCTCCGCGGGAGGGGGCGAGGGGACCTCCCTTCCAGCCAGCAGCTGACGCGTAATTAATGGCAATTGTATTGTTCCAGGGCCTCCCCTCCCTGGAAGATTCTGGACTCCCAGCTGGGGGCGGGTCTCAGGAGGTGGAGATCAGCCTGAGGGCGGATGGGGAGAAGGGTTGACCGCCAGAGCGCGGGCCCCAAGAGAAGCCTCACCCCGTCTACCTGGTCACTTTCTTCTTGGCCAAGAGGCCTCACATGCCAAGCTCAGGGGCCCCCCAAGAGTGGACCGAACTCCTCCAGGGGTTAAGCGACTTGAAACATGCCGACAGAGAAGGGAAAAACATCACGATGTGTTCTGACCACGGGGCCGCCTGCAGCCCGGTTTCCCAAGCCCTGGGCAGGGTTGGCGTCTGTGTCCCCTCTGGAATGTCTGGGCTGCAGCCGGGCTTTGCTCTAAATGAGAAACAGGCTGGCAGGCTGCGGCCAGCTCCTCGTGCGGTCTGGGCAGGGCCGCTTGGCACCGGCCGCCGCCGTGGAGGACACACGGGCTGTGCCTGGCGGGCCTCCCACCAGCATGGGAGGCTTGGGGGCCCGGCCAGCCGGTTCAGGCCAGCGCCTGCAGGGAGGCAGCACCGCTGCTCCCTGGGGCCGTGGCAGGGCACCGCCCTGGAGGCAGATGGAGCCGGTTCTGCTCCTGGCTTGGCCCCTCACTCATTCTGCAACTTTGGGAACCATGTGGGTCAAGGCCTCTCAGTTTGCCCACCTTGAAAATGGGACCGCTGACATCCCCTAGGGCGTCTCATGGCCCAGAGCTGGGCAGCAGGCGGGATGCTTCGTGAACGTGTAATGTCTGAAAAGATCTCACAGAGGGTAGCTCAGTGTTCTGGTTTCATAGCGGTAGCAACTGAGGTTCAGAGAAGTTCGGGAACTCACCCAAGGTCACACAGCAAAGCACAAGTAAACAGATTCTCCTATAAGCCAGCGATTCTCCGTATCAGCCGTTCTCCGCAAGAACCCAGCTTTTTGCCAGCCTGGTCCTTCCCTCCCATCCTCCCAGCCCAGGCGCTGATCCCAGAACTCCTGATTTCCAGCAGGCGTGCATGTACTTTTGCTAATCCTGTGGGGTGGGGGTTAAAGGATGTCCCAGGGGCTTCCAGATCAGAGCTGTCCCTGGGGTGGCTGGCATCACGCCCCCTCCAGTCTGCCCTCCACCTCCCAAGTGGCATCATCTGGCTGACAGGATGTTGTAGCTGCTGGTCACTACACATTTAACCAGGGGCCCCGGAAGTGACGTTTGCCCCCTACAGTAAACCGTCTGGTGATCCCAGGCTGGGTTTTTAGTTCCATTTTACAAATGAATATTCACTGGAAGGACTGATGGTGAAGCTGAAACTCCAATACTTTGGCCACCTGATGTGAAGAACTGATTCATTGGGAAAGACCCTGATGGGGGAAAGATTGAGGGCAGGAGGAGAAGGGGACGACAGAGGATGAGATGGTTGGATGCCATCACTGACTTGATGGACATGAGTTTGAGTAGGCTCCGGGAGTTGGTGATGGACAGGGAGGCCTGGCGTGCTGCAGTCCATGGGGTTGCAAAGAGTCAGATAGGACTGAGCGATTGAACTGAACTGAACTGAGAGAGGCTCAGTGACCCATCAAATGTCACCCAGCCGGAAGAGGGAGAAAATGGGGATAAGCCGCAGCTGCCCGTGACCAGGCGCGGGGCCGCCTGGGCTGCACCACGGAGCCCGTCCATCAAGGCCTGAAAACCTCTGTGCTTTTCTCTTGGGAGGAGAGGCACGGGCTTTGGGTTTGTCACTTAGGAGAGTGCAACTTCAGACAACAGCGCAGTCTCTTAAGACCTCGGTTTCTCCACCTGAAATCGAGGGTGACGATGCAGGAACATGAAGGCATGTGAGCAGGTGGCCATGAAGGACCCAAGGGGGCCCCGAATACCCAGTATTTGGGAAGGGTGTCTTGGGAAGGGTGGGGGTCTGCTCTGGAGAAGTCCCCTGGGGCCAGACTCTAAAGCAAGGGTCCCCAACCTTCAGGATCTAATGCCTGATCATCGGAGGTGGAGCTGATGTAATAGTAATAGTAAAAAATGCACAATAAATATAATGCGCTTGAATCATTCCCAAACCATCCATCACCCCTGGTCCATGGAAAAAATTGTCTTCCACGAGCCTGGTTCCTGGTGCCACAAAGGTTGGGGACCGCTACTCTAAAGGACATTGAAAGCTAGTGGAGAGGTCTGAATTATTCCGTTTTGTGGTAGAGACTGAGAGTTTCAAGTGGGAGGTGACATGGTCTCTTGGTGCCTTGGGAAGACCACCCCGCTTGTCATATTGGAGAAGGTGACTGTGGGGGAGGGGGACGAGGACAGAGCAGGAAGAGCAATGAGGGGCAAGGGGCTGAGCATGGAGGGGTTGTCGGGCAAGAACACCCCCTCCCTGCACCCCCCACCTTCCCTTTCCTATGGAATTAGATCTAATCTAATTCTACCCCTGTTGGAAGTTTCGGTTTTAGTTCCATGAAAGCAGCAGAGCTGGTTGTGATTAAGATAAAGTTAGAGACAGCCTCAAGGTCAGGGCCAGGGCACAGCAAGTCCCTGCCCCTCCCCTCCACCCACCTCCTGCTTCCTCTTCCCTGCAGGGCCCTTGGCCCTGACCCTTGAGAAGTGTCCGCTGGGCCCTGGTGTGGCCAACCGAGGACCCCTCGGAGCCCACCTGAGATTGGCCTTCACTGAGGATGGTGGAGGTTCACTGTAGGGTCCCCCTCACCAGCCTCCTGCCTCCCATTCCTCCAAGGTCTGTGCAGACCCCAACCCCACTAACACTGCAGTCCACACTGAAACGATGAAGGACCACTGGGGTGGCCATGATAGACATGTTAGGTCATGAGGGTGAGCAAGTCCCAACTCAAGAAAGCAGGCTGGGATTTGAATGCTTGGTAGTGATGCTATTCCAGGGACGGACTCTGCTCTAAGTCATAGAAATATCCTCCAATCCTCTTGTAAATGATTTTTTTCAATAAGAAAGTGGGGCATCTCCAAGAGCTATCTCTATGGTGCACCTGTGCTTGGCAACATTTGGCTTAGAACTGTTAGGTGTGTGGGTGACACCTCTGGGCAGAGGTTAGGGTGACCCACATGAGAGTTATCTCTGCGATTTGAGGTGGCCCAGAGCAAACTTCATCACCCACCTTCCTGGCGAGGGGAAGAATCAGGTCAAAATGAATACATTTGCAGAGATGCTAAGTGGCCCTTTTGTCTTGGTGTTAAGGGATAGTTGCAGGTTTAGCGGTTGCCTAAAAGCTCCCTGCTTTTGTTTTAGCTCACTGTCCAGGTTTACATGGGTTTCTATACATCGGTCCGAGAGGGTGTGTGTAAATCGGTGTGCCTTCGTGGAAGTGCGTGCATGTGTGCACGTGTGTGGGGGGGAGGGCTTCTCCAGTGCTTTGCAAGCAGCACTTGTGAATTGGTTCGGCCAGGCTTTGGGCCCGGGCGGGGCTGTCTCAGCCCCACTCTCACTGAGCTGCTGTCCCAGGGCCGGTGATGGGCTGATGGCTCCTGCTGGCAGCGGGGACATCAGAAAGGGTTAAGGGGCCTGGCGGGCTGCTGCCCCGGGGGTTTGTGCCCCCTCGGTGCCCAGGGAAAAGATCGATAGGCCTTTAAAGTGATTTATAAAAATGGATGGGGAGGCAATATCCTTGCCTCAACTCCGGTGAGTCAGATCAGCATCCTCTCCCAACTATTGATCGTCTGGCTCTGTCTAAACACACATTAGCGGGGGCCAGACCATAAAAATGACTCCTCCTCCTTCATCAAGTGGAAGGTCATCTTGCCAGCTTCCCCGGAGGGGAGTGATGTCATGAATGGTCTTGTTGGAAGGAGAGGTTTTTTATTAGATCTGGTGAGGCTGTTGGCATAAAGTGAATCGGAATGCCCGACAGAGAGAGAGAGCGGCAAGGGTGAGTGGAAGGGCTTTGGTGCAGCAGTTACACTGGCGAAGACCCTCTGGCTTCTGCAGCCGTGTGCAAAAGCCTTCTTTCAGAGTCTCTACCTACTGCTGGTTTCACCGGCCAACTCCTGGGTTTTTAAGGAGTTCATGCCCTAAAAATAAGGCCGAACCCACTAATACCAGCGATACTAACATCTTCTCTTCCTATGTGCTCCTTCCTAGCCCTGCCGGCCCATCCCTGATACTTTCACATGGCCCACCCACCCTTTTCTTTCCATGGCAAGAGGAGCGGAGGCGGCTGCAGGGCTCAAGGGGGCGGGCAGGCTTGAGTGTGCGGGTCAGGACTGACTCTTATTTCCTGTGTGATCTTAGATGAGTTGCTTCATCTCTCTGAGCCTCCATTTCCTCCTGTAAACTCGCCTGGCAGGGTGAGTGTGAGTGTTACACGATATGATTCAGGGTTTCTCAGGCCGTGTCTCACATGATAAATTTTGCCCTATTTGTGCGCTTTCTTACCACTTTTTAATATTTTAATATTTTTATTTAAGCCAGGGTATATGCCTAGAGGAGAGGGTGAGATACAGGGAAAGAGTAACTGGAAACATACATCACCATATGTAAACTAGATGGCCAACGGGAATTTGCTCTATGTCTCAGGAAACTCAAACAGGCGCTCTGTATAAACCTAGAGGGGTGGGATGGGGAGGGAGATTCAAAAGGGAGGGGATATATGTATACCTATGGCTGATTCATGTTGAGGTTGGACAGAAAACAGCAAGATTCTGTAAAGCAATTATCCTTCAATAAAAAAATAAATTAAAAAAATAAGCCAATTCCCTTTTTTCTACATAAATTTGTTTAAAATGGAAACATTACACTATATTTTTAATAAAAATTTTACTGAAGCATAGTTGATTTATAATGTCATTTTAGTTTCAGGTGTATAGCAAAGTGATTCAGTTTCTTCAGATTCTAAGTTATGACAAAATATTGAGCATAGTCCCCTATGCTATACAGTGGGTCCTTGTTGGTTATATACTTCATACATAGTTTGTTCAGTAGCTCAGTCATGTCCGACTCTTTGTGGCCGCACCAGACTACTCTGTCCATGGGATTTCCCAGGCAAGGATACTGGAGAGGGTTGCCATTTCCTGCTCCAGGGGATCTTCCTGACCCAGGGAATGAGCCCGCATTTCTTTCGTCTCCTGCATTGGCAGGCGGGTTCTTTACCACTAGCTCCACCCGGGAAGCCCCTTGTATATGAAAGTGACAGTGAAGTCGCTCAGTCGTGTCCGACTCTTTGCGACCCCATGGACTGTAGCTCGACAGGCTCCTCAGTCCATGGGAGTCTCCAGGCAAGAATACTGGAGTGAGTTGCCACTTCCTTCTCCAGGGACTCTTCCTGACCCAGGGACTGAACCTGTCTCCTGCACTGCAGGCAGACGCTTTACTCTCTGAGCCACAAGAGAAGCCTTGTGGATAAGGGAGCCCTTATATATAGTATTGTGCACGATAACATTACACTATCATTATAAATGGAAAAATGGATCATGTACTATGAATACAAGGGAATAATCAAATAAGCATACCTTCAGATGACATCAGTTCACATAGAAAATTTCAAGGAATCTACAGTATATCTCCTAGAACTAATAAGAGTGCCCAGCAACGTTGTAGGATACAAGATAAACACACAAAAATCAATTGCATTTCTATACACTAGTTATGACTGCATGGAATTGAAATACAAAATTACAAGACCCTTTATAAACACTCAAAAAAATACTTCGGTATAAATTTACCAAAACTTGTACAGAACTTATATGCTGAAAACTGCAAAATATGGATGGAAGAAATCAAAGATGATCTAAATAAACGGGAGAGCCATGCTGTGTTCATGTTGGCAGACAACGCAGTGAAGACATAAATTCTCTCTGAATTGATACAGAGATTTAACACAACTGCTATGGAAATTCCAGCAAAAATTTTGTAGGCAAGATGATTCTAAAATTCATATGGAAAGGCAAAAAACTAGAATATAGACAATAATTTTGAAAACGAAGAATAAAGTGGAAGAAACTGGCCCTTCCCTGGTGGTCCAGTGGTTAAGACTCTGCATTCTCAATTCAGGGGACATGGGTTTGACCCCTGGATGGGGAACTGAAATCTCACCTGCTGTGTGGTGTGGCCGAAAAAAAAGGGAATATTAAAAATAAAGTAGGAGGTCATTTTGCCTGACTTCGAGACTTAGTCTATAGGTACAGTGAGCTCAATGATGCTTGTGTATGAACCACTTAAAAGCCCTAACACACTGGTCATCAAACAAGTACTGAGCAAGTGACATGAGCCCGCCTGAGTCCCACCTGTGCTGTCCAGAGAGATGGGGGCATCCCTGACTTTGAGGGGCCGCAGTCTAGTGGAGCGACAACTGAGGTGCAGAATGTGTGTGTGCATGTGTGTGTCTGTGTATGTGTGTGCATGCGCACGTGTGTGTGTGTGTGTGTGTGACAAGGTGGGAGGGAGGGCAAAGTGGAAACAGAGCATCACTCAGGATCTCATGCTAGGCTGAGGGACCCATATATCTTCCTGTTTTTCTCCATCTTATTTTCTCTGTGTTTTTCATCTTGTTCTTGCTTCTTCTCAGCTCTCTATGGGAACACTGCATTTAAGAGGAAGAGCTGGGCAGTGCAATGGCTTTCATAACTTTCAGCAGTGCATTCTTTTGAAAAAGGTAATTTATCACAGCACCTGCAATAGACTGAATGCTTGTGTCCCTCCAAGTCCACATCTTGAAGCCCTCATCTCCAATGAGTTGGAATTAGGAAGTAGGGGCTCTGGGAGGTAGATGGGACTAGTGTCCTTATAGAAAAGACTCTGGAGCACTCCCCTGTCCCTCTAATCACTTGAGGACACAGTAGAAGGATGGCCAACGGAGGACCCTCAGCAGACACTGAATCTGCTCATATCTTGACGTTTGATGTCCCAGTCTCCAGAACAGGGAGAAGTAAGTGTTTTTAAGCCCCCAGTCTGTGGTGTCTTTGTCGCAGCAGCCCAAATGGAGTGAGACAGAATCCTGATACCTAAAACTGGTGATAGTGCAGCCGCTGGGTAGTTACCACCTCCTCTCTCTGTGCGGGGTAGCCCCTCGGGAAGCAGACACTGAGCTGGAGATTGGTGGGCAGGGCGTTGGTTAGGGATGAATACCTGTTGGAAAAAAAACTATGACAAACCTAGACAGCATATTAAAAAGCAGAGACTTCACTTTGCCAACAAAGATCTGTATAGTCAAAGCTATGGTTTTTTCAATAGACATTTAGGGATGTGAGAGTTGGACCATAAAGAAGGCTGAACACTGAAGAACTGATGCTTTCGAATTGTGGTGCTGGAGAAGACTCTTGAGAGTCCCTTGGACTGCAAGGAGATCCAACCAGTCCATCCTAAAGGAAATCAACCCTGAATATTCATTGGAAGGACTGATGTTGAAGCTCCAATACTTTGGCCACCTGATGCAAAGAACTGACTCACTGGAAAAGACCCTGATGCTGGGAAGGACTGAAGGTGGGAGGAGAGGGGGCAACAGAGGATGAGATGGTGGGAGGGCATCACTGACTCAGTGGACACGACTTTGAGCAAGCTCTGGGAGTTGGTGAAGGACAGGGAAGCCTGGAGTGCTGCAGTCCATGGGCTTGCAAGGAGTTGGACATGACTGAGCCACTCGATAACAGCAACAACCACCTGTGGGAGGGCAGAAGAGGGAGTCCAGCTGGGATGTGGGCTGACAGCACCCTAGCTGGCCCCGTCGTCTGCATGGCCCCCACCCTCCTCATACCCCTGTCCTCATCAGCATCTGATGTGGGCTGCTCTGGGAACGGTGTGCTCTTGGGCGAGGCTGGTCTTGGCAGCCAGGTGGGGGCACCTCTGAAGGGGTGACAGCGAGAGGCCACCAACCCTTTGTTAAGGGGAATCTGGGTGGTGCACCTCCACGTCCAGCTGGGCTCACCCCTGTGGTCCCCTCCTTTCTATTCCCGTGGGGAGCGGCTCCTTCAGGATTCTGGTCACTGTCTTCCCGGGAGGCTCAGAAGAGCAAGGTTAGCGGATGAACTGTGGCCAGTCTCCGGGTGTAACTCATGGTGGGGGGGGTCTCTCCACCCCTGACCTCAGATTGCCCTCCCCTCGGTGAGCCTCTGCTGGCCTCAGGGTCCACCTGATGGCAGGAAATGGCCCGGGACCCTGGTCACCATGAGGCTCTCAGACTAAGGTTCTTGCAGTGATCCACTCATCATTATAATTGAGAAAGAGAACGTGGCAGGAACCCTTCAGGAGCCCGTGGGAAGCCTCTATCTCTCCCCTTGGGGTTACTCACCTGGGGGTGGCTGATGGCACAGAGACCTTCACACCTGGGCCACTCTCACCTGTCCATCTACCTGCCTGCACCCCAAAGCCCTTGTCCCCTGGCTTAAAGTTTTCTCTTTACAATCCTTTGTTCAGCCAGCCATGCCATTCAACACTGCCCATGAGTCTGTATATAGTCTAATCTGTACCACATCTCCTTCTGCACAAAGGGGATGGCCAGGTGCTCTACTCAAAGCTCCACCCTTTGGGAGGTCTTGTGAAGGTCCCTCCTGCAGCCGCAGGTGTGATCTGAAGAAGGGGGCAGGTACAGCCATGCTCCATGATGGTTGGGGGGGGCGTTGGGCTACCTGCTCCTGCAGCTTGCTGGCACCCGCTGGTCCGGCTCACACTCCACTCCAGAGGCACACGCCCTTCTCTTTCAGGATGGACAGCTTCTGGGTGTCCCCAACCTTATGTCTTGGAGGGTCCGACAGACCCAGCTCATTTCGGGCAGCCCTGGACACCTCAGCATTTCTTAAACTGTGACTGGGTCCAGTGGCCTGGCAGGATTTATTTTTCAGAAAGCACCTTGTTTTCTGTTGTAGACGGCGTGGTCTGGCTGCAGACCCCCAGGGCCCTCCTGAACTATGATTCTTTCGCCTGGGCTTGGCAGAAGCTTCTCAGAGCCTCCCCTCCCACCACTGATACTTCCGATACCCTAAGACCTTCCAGGTCACACGGACGGAGTGGCCGCGTGGCTCGTATGCTGCAGCCTGGTCCCCGGTGAAGTTGGAGGCTCTTTGGGTCGTCTGATACGCGGGCCAGAGCAGAATTCCTGGGTGTGGAGTATCAGAAGCCTGCCAACCAGGGTGCTTTTCTCCTTGTGGCAGGACGTGTGTGTTCTCAGTCGCTCAGTCACGTCTGACTCTTTGCAACCCTGTGGACTGTAGCCCGCCAGGCTTCTCTGTCCATGGGATTCTCCAGGCAAGAATACTAGATTGGGTTGCCATTTCCTCCTCCAGGGGATCTTCCTGACCCAGGGATCGAACCCACGTCTCTTGCATCTCCTGCACTGGCAGATGGGTTCGTTATCACTGCATGGCAAGAGGTAACCCAACACAGTACTTTTCATTTGACCTTGGAGAGGATCTCCCATGATGCTGCTGACTGCTGGACTTTAGCACTTCCTGGTGATATGGGGTGCACCTGCCTTACCAAGAGCCCCAGTTTGAGAGCTGTTTCTTACTCACCAGTGATGGGCTTCATGGGGAAGCACCCCTGAGTTTGCTCATGCACCCACACTGGTCAAGGGCTTGCCCAGTGCAAGGTGCTGGCTTAGGTTCTGGGTGTGCCATTGTGAAGAGAACAGACAGGGTCCTGGCCTGTTAGGGATTTTCCTCTAGTGGGGAGAGAGGCATGAAACAAGCAAAGAAACAGACAAATAAATACGTGATTATAAACTATGATAGATGTTCTGGAGAACTCAGAGTAATGGGGTAGAGAATAATGTGTGTGTGTATTAAGTCGCTTCAGTCATGTCTGGCTCTTTGCAACCCTATGGACTGTAGCTTGCCAGGCTCCTCTGGTGAAGGGATTCTCCAGGCAAGAATACTGGAATAGGGTTGCCATGCCCTCCTCCAAAGAGAATAATGGGAAGGCATAATTTTATTTGGAGGACAGGTCGAGTAGGGATGCTGAGGAGGTGATGTTTAGACTGAGGTCCGAGGCAGAGCTAGCAGAGCCTGGAGTCCTGGGGAGTGAGGAGGTGCAGGACAAGTTTCCTGGCAGAAAGAACAGAGTGTGTGAGGTTCTGAGGCAGGAAAGGGCCTGGAGTATTCTCGGATCTGAAGGACATCCGGAGTGGTGAGCCCGGGGTAGAGGGGTGGGGTGGGTTTGAAGGTGAACCCCATCCTGTGATGCCTGATGAGCATTAACAAGAAGCAGAATATTATGGGAAGAGGCGTGGGTGCTGCTGCAGGGTTTAAGTAGGGATGTAACATGACCTGATTTCACTTACAGATGGGACTCTGGTCATTGGAAGTAGAACAGACGGCAGGAGAGCATGTCAGGGTGGGCAGGTGGTCCAGGTGGGAGACGATAGAATGGACAGGCTTTGAGGATGGGGAGGGGTGTGTGGTCGAGGGAGAGAGAGGGACCAAGAAAGACTCCCGGGTTTTTGCTGCGAGAATCAAGGGTGGAGGGTGGGGCCATTTCCTGGGGCTGGTTCCAGACAGTGATCGGGCTGAAAGATTATGTCCCGGGCTGCAAAGCCTGCAGTCTAGTTGGTTGATTGGTCATCCTTTTCATTGTCCATCAGGTTGTTTGATAGAAAGGTGCCAGTGTTTACCACGGTGTGGGGGCACTGATTGGGGTTCCAGGTACAAAAATGTGAGTTTCTGTTTTAAGAAGTTAGCACGCTGGTAAGAAAGGCAATAGCATTGTAAAGTGCATAATTGAATTCAATTCAGGGACCGCTGGGGAGTGCGGTGCAGGGGTGGGGAGCCTAGTGCTGTCCGCAAATTCCACAGAGGGTTGACTAGGGGCACAGGGGGCTCTGAAGACCCAAAGATGTGCAGGCAGGGGAGAGGGATGCAGGGGGAGAGTGTCGGGCAGAGGATGCAGCCTATACCGAGCACAGAGCCAGCACTGCCTGGCCTGGGTGGACCAGCTGGGCTTGGAGGGCATCACAGGACCCTCAGTGGGAAGGAGGGTCTAGAAGAGGCATAAAGTCCAGTGCGTGCATACTCAGCCACTTCAGTTGTGTCTAACTCATCCTAACTCCATGGACTGCCAAGATCCTCCGTCCATGGGATTCTCCAGGCAAGAACACTGGTGTGGTTGCCATGCCCTCCTCCAGGGAATCTTCTTGATCCTGTGATCAAACACTCGTCTTTTATGTCTCCTGCACTGGCAGGCAAGTTCTTTACCCCAGAGCCACTGGGGAAGCCCATAAAGTCCAGGCTTGCTGTCTTTTGCTTGTTTTTTAAAATAGCATCTCAGAGCACAGAGAGAAAACACACGCATCTCTCCGGCGCCGGTAAATCAGAAAGTGCTTCTGGTATTGTTCAGATGAGGAGGTTGTGGCAGATGAGCAGGTCGGAGGCACTGCCCTGCCCCACGTGGAACCTTCCTCCACTGAGTCTCCCTCTGCCTCTCCATTCACTCTGTGGGGAGAGGCTGACGTGAACATGTTAATCCAGCCCTGTCTGGTTCTTTTCCAACCAAAGCTTCAATATGCATCTGATCTCAGGATATTGGATTTTTCTTTGAGGAAAGAAATAAATGACTTATCTGGGGAATAAGCCCAGAGTTCGCTCCATGCATCGCACATGCTCTATATCGGGCTAAAATAAAGTTTGCTGATTCTCATGTAAATCTCTAAAGCCTGGGTGTCATAATATGAGTATTTTATGTGCCAGGTGAGTGGGCTACATCCCCAGAAAAGAAAGAAAGGAGGCAAGGAAGAGAGATTAGTGATTGTATCCAAGGAGAAAGGGAACCAATTCAAATACTTTTAGTGCCTATAGCTTCTTGGTGCGATGGACGAGGACTCTGATTCCCTCTGAGAAGCAGTCCTTTTGGTTTATATTTGGAATTGATCTTGAAGTCTGGCAGATATGTTCTTTTTGTAGTTGTCACTGCTGCGTTTCTTTTCCACCTCCCTTAAGCCTGACAAAATGATGCTTCATAAAATCCTAGTGGTTTTTGCTTCTTTCCTGTGTGGCTTGTGCAGCATGGGTAGTAGAATGAAGTATCTTGCTGGCTGCAACTATTCATTGGGTGACTGATTTTGGCAAATGTGTCCTTCAGAGAATCTTGATCATATTGCAATGGGTCTGAAAAGCAAGGAAGGCCCACCACAATCTTCTCAGTATGATTCTTGGTTAGGAGGAAAAAGAGTTGTCTTTTCTGATTTTAAAGCCAATGGGAAAATTTCAGGGCTTAGCAAATACAAACCAAGAATCCAGGTGAGTTCCAGGGGGTGATTTTAGCTGATGTCAAATGCATACCTTGTTAGACAGCATGGGTATGTCCCCAACCTTATCTTGAAGACAGAAGTCTAGAATCAGAAGCTCTTTTAATACACTTAGTCAATTCCCTTGTTCTGTTGATGAGAAAACTGAGAACTGGGCAAGCAGAGATTTATCCACTGTCAGAGTGAGCTGAGTTTGAGGAAAGCCTATCACCAACTGTAACAGGTTGTATTTCCAAAGATGGATGCAGTCACGTCTCCCAACCCATAAGCTCTTCTGCAGAGCAAATTTGCTACCCTTCCCAATGTGGGATTACGTTGGGACTTCTTTGATCAGTAGGCTAAGGCAGAAATGATACTGTGTCACTTCTAGGTGTAGCCCTTAATGGTCTGCTGCTTTCCTTTCTGGCTTTTGGGGATGTTTACTCTGGGTGTTCTTTCTCTTTGAACCAAAGCACCATAATGTGAGAAGTCCAAGTCACAGGGAGAAGCCATGTGTAGGCTTTCCAGTTGACCTCCAGCAGGGGCTTTCAGCCCTCTTGGGGCACCATCTTGGATGTCCAGCACAGTTGAGCTTTCAGATGAGTACAGTTCCAGCTTAACCAAGAGAGAATCACCCAGTTCAACTCAATGAACCATCCCAACTCTGATGGTTAATAATAAAGTATTGATTTAAATGACTAGTTTTCAGGTTCTTGTTAAGCTGCAGTGGTTAATGGGAGCACTGCTCATAACGCTAATACGCACACTCATACTTGAATATCACTCTGTGATTTTACCAACTACTCTCTCATATGTTCTAAAATCCAGTGTTTTTCTAGTAGAAAGTCATGACTCATTAGTGGATCATAAGGTCATTCTAGTGGGCTGCAAAAAATTAAATCAAATTGAATAGAATTTATTACAGCGCATGACACACAGAAGGGTAAGAATTGTGAAATGTTTGTTTCAACTCTGTGTGTGTGTTCTAGATTTTGTTGTGTCGATAGAATATATTTCTTATTGTGGATAGCAGTCCAAAATGTTAGGAAAACATAGTTCTAATTTGAGTCTCATTATGGCTTTGACAAACAAGCAGGGGAGGTTTCGTGATCTCCTTTTCCTCAACAATCAGACCTTGGTATTGTGGCAGGTCTGGGCTCTTCCTCGTCTGTCACCCAAGTCCAACCTCTCATGCTGCCTTCTTCTCATTCTTAAAATAGTAAAAATCTTTCAGGTCTTGAGCTGGTCTGTGTGTCCATATATGGACCTGCCCTGTATTGGGCCTTCACTGTGCTAAGGATTATACAACCAACTCATAGAGGTGCTCTGTTGTTATTTAATCACTAGGTCATGTCCAACTCTTGGCAACCCCATGGACCGCAGCATGCCAGGCTTTCCTGTCCTTTGCTATCTCCTTGAATTTGCTCAAATTCATGTCCATTGAGCCAGTGATGCTATCTCATCTTCTGCCACCCTCTTCTCCTTTTGCCTTCAATGTTTGCTAACATCAGAGTCTTTTCCAATGAGTCGGCTTTTCGCATCAGGTGGCCAAAGTATTGGCGCTTCAGCATCAGTCCTTCCAATGTATAGTCAGAGGTGCTCTAAAGATGTCCCTTTTACAGGTGAGGAAGTCAAGGTTCAGAGAGGCTGCATATGGTGGCCAGTGCCATGCTTCCAATAGGCGACAGAGCCAGAATCCAAATCTATGTAAGCTGGCCCCAAGTCTACATGCTCAACCATTAAACTGGGTTCTTCTCTCTGGGAAAATTTTTGCATGAAGCAGAAGCTTCGGAGGCTGGAGTGCGGTTGCTCCCATGTCCCGTGGGGACACACACATTTAGAATTGCCACCTGTCCCCGGCCTGGAGAGGGGCCAGGCCTTTCTCAGTGCCTGGGAGGGAGAGCGTTATCTGGCAAACCGCTTTCCTTCTTGTTTACAAGATGAGAATCAACTCCGTGGTTAAATAGTTGATGTTGGCAGAAGACTTCAGATAAGAAAGTCTGTGTGATTTTGGAGGCCCGTTTCCTTTCCCTCTTGCTTTACTTTCACTTCTGACTGTTTATGTGTAGACTAGAAGTCCTTCAAGGAGAAAAAGACTGGCCAACAAACAGTCCCTGTCCCTTGGTTTCCCTGACTGGAAAAAAGTAAGAGCAGTGGATTGGCCGAATCCAGTGATTCTCAGCTGGGAGCAGTCTTTACTCCCAGGGGACATCGGGCTGTGCCTGGAGACACTGGGAGGTCACGACCTAGAGGGGGATGATATTGACATCTAGTAGACAGAAGAATGGGTGGTACTTCGGAGAAGGCAATGGCACCCCACTCCAGTACTCTTGCCTGGAAAATCCCATGGATGGAGGAGCCTGGTAGGCTGCAGTCCATGGGGTCGCTAAGAGTCAGACACAACTGAGCAACTTCACTCTCACTTTACACTTTCATGCATTGGAGAAGGAAATGGCAACCCACTCCAGTGTTCTTGCCTGGAGAATCCCAGGGACAGTGGAGCCTGGTGGGCTGCTGTCTATGGGATCACACAGAGTCGGACACAACTGAAGTGACTTAGCAGCAGCAGCAGATATTCTGCTACATACAGGACATTCCCCACAGCAAAAAAGTGTCGGCTTTAACTGTCAACAGCACTAAGGCTGAGAAACTCGGATTAATTTCTTAATGCAAATATCCTGGCTCATTGAGGGCCTGCCACGTGCCAGATGAAAACAAAAACATGGTCTCTGGTCTCAAGGAGCTTGTAATTTAGTGGGAGCGTCAAATGCATGAATCCATTCAGAAATGATCAATGCCAGAAGGTAGGGGGAGGGGTTGTGGAGACACATAGCACTGATGGGCCAAGTGCTTAGTGAGCTACTGAGGACTTCATAGAGGAGGCGCCCCTGGGATTGGACGCCGGGGGACCAGGGAAAGGAAGAGTAAGGCAGACAGGAAGGTGGGCAAGCAAGAATGAGGTGCACCCAGGGTGATGGAGTGTGGGGTTCCTGGGAGATGAGCGTGGAGAGACAAGAAGAGGCCAGGACTGTCCCTCCCGCCTCGGGGCCTTAGAACCTACTGCTCTCTGCCTGGAAGGTTTAGCAGTGGTCACCTAGCTTCCTCATCTCTTTGGTCTCCACCCAAATGTCACTTCTTTGGGAAGCCTAGGCTTCCTAGCATTTATCTCAGCTTGTAATGTAATGCTTATTTTCTGAGGATGTGACTATCATCTGGGCACTTCTGCCCACACCACCCATTCATAATGACTGTCCCTCTTTGTGGAAAGAGGCTCTACAGGTCTCTCTGAGGTCCTTCAAGCTCCTCCCACCTAAAGCAGTTGATCACGTGTCCTCTCTCATGTATTTGAACTTCAGTGAGCTGCCTTCCAGGTAAAGCCAAACCCTGAGCTCAGCACCCTGGGCCCTCTGTCCTCTGGGATTTGGCTCCAGCCTCTGCTCCAGACCATTCCACCTCTAGCTGCTCACCTCCTGGTTTCAGTCAGCCCACCCTTCTCACACAGGCCCAGGGAGGCCGTCGGCTCTCCTGCATCTGAGCTTTAGCCTGCAAAGCTCTGCATGTGCAACCTGCCTCTGGTTAGGTCGGTGGCTTCCTCGCATCTATCTTGTTGACTCCTCTTCCAGGAAGCCCTCTCTCTTTCCCGCGGGTCTGAGTTAGGTGCCCTTCCCCTCTGTGGTCAGAGTCCCTGGGCTTACTGTGGTTTTTGCACATTTGTGGCACTGAAGCTGTCTCCAGGAGAGGCTGGGTGGTGTTCAGGCACCCAGCACAGAAGCCGGCATATCCATCTGTGCATTTAATGGGCAGAGTCACAGATGCCAGTTCCTCCCAGCTAATTCCTGCACCCGGCTGAGAATAGATCCAGGCTCCTTGGGAGCCTCCTTACACCAGGAAAATCCTCTGTGGTCCTGCAAACCCATGTTCTTATCTCTTTCCATGCAAATTTATAACAAAACCTGTAATTCCCACCTGCCTTCACCCACAGTGATGCTAGAATTGAAGCCAAGCTCCTGTTTCAGTGATTTAGTGGTGCCAAATAGAAGGAACATTAAAAAAAAATAAGAAAAAAATTATGAAAATGACCAATGCAATTCTTGAGTGATTTCATTACACGTGTGCATTGACTGGACATTTGGGGTGAAGATATTGAATTGTTCAAATTTACACTGCTCTATATTCACAGTAAGATGGTGAGCTTAATGATGGATATTTGCCATAGAAAGCTCTTAGCTGAACAGATATATACACCCCTATGTTCATTACAGGACTATTTACAATAGCTAAGACATGGAAGCAACCTAAATGTACATTGACAGATGAATGGATAAAGAATATGCAGTGTGTGTACATATATATATATATATATATATATATATAATCTATATCTATATATAGATATACATTCAGCCATAAAAAAAGTGAAGCAATGCCATTTGGAGCATCATGGATGAACCTAGAGATTACAATATTAAGTGAAGTAAGTCAGAAAGACAAAGACAAGTATCATATGATATCACTCACATGTGGAATCTAAAAAATGATACAAATGAACCTATTTACAAAACAGGTTATAAACTTATGGTTCACAAAGGAGGAAAGAGGGGTAAATTAGGAATTTGGGAGAAACATATACACACTACTATGGGTAACATAAAGCAGATAAGCAGCAAGGTCTTACCATATAGCACAGGGAAATATGTTTAATATCCTGTAATGGCAAAGAAAAAGAAATGATGGATATTCATAGTGATCATCAAGGCATTGGATAGGCTTGTCTATCAGATGTGTTTCCTGCTCTTAAAATCCCAGCAACAGAACACACAGGCTGACTTTGCACTGTCACCTCCATCACTTGCCAGGCATATGATAAAGTCCTAATAAATGTGAGTGATGGGGTGTCAGGCATCTTGCTAGATGCTGGGAGAGTTTAGGATATAAATTATACCTGATTTCTGCCTTCAAGGAGTTCATTGTCTTATAGGAAATTTAGGATATATATGTATTCTAAAATTAACATATGTATTATTTATTTATATATTAATGTTAATATGTATTAAACATATATATTTAATTCTAGACCAACAGTCAGTGAGAAATGCTGAAAACTAGAGCAAACTGGGAAGTTTCAAAACAGGATAGATAAATTATTCCTGGGAGAGTTTAGAGAATGTGGAAGAGATCATATTTGATTTGCATCCTGAAAAATTATACATTTGAAAAAATAGTTACTCCTGTAACATCTTGAGACACAGAGTGGAAGGTGAGGGTACTCCAGGTAGAGAGGATAGCCTGAGAAAATGTCCAGAGGCAAAAATATAAGGTTGTGAAGACGTTACTATGTTTTCTTCTAGAATATTTCTAATTTTAGGCTTTATATTTAGGTCGATGATCCATTTTGAGTTAATTTTTGTATATAGTATGAGATATGGATTGAGGTTACTTTTTGACTTATGGATTCCATATAGATCCAGTATTTCCAGTATCATTTATTGTATCTTGCTCTTTAAAAAAGATCCTCCAGTTGGTGATATTTAGACCTTTTAAATATGATTATTGATATAGACTTAAACCTACTATATTGCTATTTCATTTTTTTATTGGTCCAGCCTGTTGTTTTTATTTTCCTCTATTCTGCCTTATTTTGGATCAACTGAGTATTTTTAGGATTACCTTTTGTCTCCTTTGTTGAATTATTGGCCTTAACTATTTGAAAATTTTATCATAGTCTAATTTGAAGTGATATTTTGTGTCTTTAAGTACACTATAAGAATTTTGTAATAAGATAATTTCATGTCTACTCATCTCACCTTTGTGCTACTGTTGTCCTATATTTTGCTTATTACTTCTTGTAAACTCCACACTGACTTGCTATTATTGTTACTTAAATCATCAATAATTTAAAGAGAATTAAATCATAAGAAAAACATCTTATATATTTATCTCCATATTTACCATTTCTGGTACCTTTTTTTTTTTTTTTTTTGGATCTGTATTTCCACCTTCTATATTTTTCCTTTTGTCTGATGAAGATACATTTTTGGCTTTTGCATGTCTTCCAGAGTATTGATTTCCCCTTCATTCTTGGAAGATACTTTTGCTGGTTATAAAACTCTAGGTTGACAATTTGTTTTTCTTCCCTGTGTGTTGAAGGATGTGGCTTCCCTGTGTTCTAGCGTGCATCGCTTCTGACAAAAGCATGTTGCTGGTACAGCCTTTACTCTTCTCTTTGTCTTAGCTTTTCTTTTTTCCTCCTACTGCTATTTTTGGGACTCTCTAAACTGAAGTATAGCTGATATACAATGTTATATAAACTAAAGGTGTAAATAGAGTGAGTCACAATTTTTAAAAGTTATATTTCTCTTACTGCTTTTGAGAGTTTTCTCTTTATTACTGGTTTTGGACAATTTGGTATGTTTGGTATAGTTTTATTCATGTTTCTTGTGCTTGACATTCATGAAACACCTTGGATCTGTAAAATAAAGTTTTCATCCAATTCAAGGAACATATCAGCCATAATTTTTTCAAAAAAATTTTACCCTACCCTTCTTCATCTTCTGGGAATCCAATTTCAAACACAACTCATTGATGCATCATTAATTATTTTCCTCTGTGCTTCATTTTGTATAGTTTCTATTTTGTGTCTTTAAACTCACTGTTTTGTTCTTCTTCAAGGTCTAATCTGCATATAATGAATATCACGGATTTTCTGTCTCAGGTGTTACAGTGTTAATCACTAGAAATTCTATTTTGTTGTTTTTATTGGTCATACTTTTCTGCTTCTTTGCAAGCTTGGTAACTTTGCTTGGTTGCCAGACATTGCAAATTTGACCTTGTTTGGTGCTAGATAATTTTTTTATTTTCAGATTTTTGAAATTTGCTATGTGACACAATTAATTTACTTGACAACATTTTGGTTTTTTCAGATTTTTCTTTAAGTTTTGTTAGGCAGGGTCAGACTAGTATTTAATCAAAGGCTAATTACTTTTCTCTACAGAACCCAAACCTTTCTGATTGCTCTACCCAATAGTCCATGAATTATGAGGCTTTGCAGTCTGGCGGGTGGGACTGGGACTAGTTCTGGCTCTGTATGATCACCAATCTCTTTAATCTCATTGGATGATTCACTCCTGGCTCCTGGTGAGCACCAGGTACCAGTCCCTTTAATCCCATTGGATGGGTCCCTCCTCAGCCTCGGGTAGTTTCCTTACATACACGCTCTGGCCCACACTTAGCTGATGATCTGCGAACACTGTGCACATCATCTCTGGAGTTCTCTCTCACTGCAGCCGTTGTCTCTTCAGTACTCTGTTCTGCAAACTCTGTCCACTTTACTCTCTTTTGTTCTTAGCTCCATTTCCTCAGCTCTTCCTGTAAACTCTCAAGGCAGTAAACTAGGACAGTTGTGGCACTCAACTTCCTTTGTTCCTCACCTCACTGAGAACACTGTCCTTTATTTGCTTGATGTCCTTCATGGTCTTGAAAACCTCTGATATATTTGATAAATATGTAAATAAATTTTGATTGCCTTTGGCAGCAAAATAGATCCAGTCTCTGCTATTCCATCTTGGTTGGAGTAAAAATTCTCCCAGAATTTTAAAAAATGTCTCTAATGAAACTAGTCAGATCTGTCTTATGTGTGCCTTCCTCTCCACCATCGGCATCTTCTCTGCCATCCTAGTTTGGCCACCTCCATCTCTTGCTTGGATGACACAATCACTTCCTGTGAGATTTCCCCATCTCTACCTCAGCCTCTCTCCAGTCCCTTCTTGTGTATTAATGCATTTGACCTTGCTCAGAGTGAAGTCTTGCTTTTGCCCTCTGTTCCTCCAGGAAATGTCTAAGCCTTGATGGGAGTGTCCTTGTTTCCCTGGGGGCTTTGGGCTACACCAACTGTGTGATTTAGGGTGGGAACATTGGCTCATAAGGCATCAGCTCAACCTCTGGTGGGATGGGCAGAATGAGTGCAAGTAAGGAGTATGAATGCCAAGGCTTGGGTGAGCTCCACAGGTTGGTAACATTCCTGTATATTGTCACACAGTGATGCTGGGAATGGTTTGTTATCTCTGACTCCGTGGACAGAGGTCAACTGGAATTTCTGCATTTGGAAGCTTCTGATGCCAAAATCTAGGCCTCTAGGCACCAGTGCTGAATTAAATCTTGGAGACAGAGTTTTGGGTGAAGTAGGAAAGAATAGCTCTATTGCTTTGCCAGGCAAAGGGGGACACAGCAGGCTCATGCCCTCAAAAACTGTGTTCCAACCCAGGGGGGATTTGGTGAGGAGTTTTATAGCAAAGGTTCAAGGTGGAGTTGCTGATAAGAATCAAGCTGTATGCAGAGTCTGTACTCCTTTAATCTGGGCTCAGATGGTCTCTTGATGAGTTTCTGTGGTTCTCAAGGTTATTAAACTTTGACTTTCTCTGGAATGAAGAATGCTTCATCAAGTAGTTAGCATCTTCCATTTGGTGTGGGTTTTAGTTCTGTAGAAGAGCTCAAAGACAATGTTAAGGCTCTCCCCCTATCCCTTAGTGGAGATCCAGAACCCTGCCCCAAGTTTGCACTGTTGTTTCTTGGCTTCTCCCCCCATCCCTCCCACCTTGATTCTGCATCCCTTCCCTTCCCGATCAACAATTGTTTAAACTGCCCTTTGGAACTCAGGGAAGGTCCTGGGGCCTAAATGAAGCCTATTTCCTAAACAAGAAACAGGAGACACAGAAAGTCTTCTGTACTGAGGAGCCCCACAATGTCCTGTTTGGTTTCATTTCCTGGTCTCAGCCCTACATGCTTCTTCATTTGACTGATTTTAATCTTTGTCCTTTAGCTGTAATAAAAAATAACCATGAATTTAATAGCTTTCATTGACTTCTGTCTCTTTAGTGTATTATCTATGAATGGGCTTGGGAATCCCCAAATTTTTAAAGACTATCAGATGTGATGGCAATCCTCTCCCCTTTGAAATTCTTTTTAATGCAATTGCTTGATTGTTAAAAAAAAAAAATGATGTGCTCCTCTCTTGTTTAAACCCTTTGGTGATTTACTTATACACAGTGAAGAGCAAACTCTTCAACATGGCCCTTGCAAGCCTGTGACCTGCCTGCCTCACCTTGCTTCCTGTTACCACCCTATCCATTTTTTCTGCTTTCTTTTTCTGTTTTTTCATTCTCTTTCTCTACCTTCATTTTCTAGTTAACTCAACTGGCTTTTAAATTGTTATCAAACTCAGGTTCAGTTGCTTGCCACTTGAAAGCCAATATTCTAGAGCCAAGTGTTGGCTGGAGTAGGAAAGTTTGCTTTATTCAGGAATTCAGCAACCTGAGGAGAAGATGGACTCATGTCCAAGAACCAGCTCTGAAGATTCTAGTAATCATGGAAATTTTTAAAGAGAGAAAGGGGAAGTTAATCACAGTTAATCATTTGGGGAGAGGGTCAGAGTCTTCCTTACCTTTTACTACATGCAGACTTTCTTCTGATTGGTTGGTGGTGAAGTGACAGGGAATCCTGTGCTCAGTCAGAAGTTTCCATCCTCCACTTGGGTGGGGGTCTTAGTTCCTACAGAAGGACTCAAAGATATTGTTATGTGCATCCCTTGAGGACAGAAACGGAATGGACCTAACAGAAGCAAACGATATTAAGAAGAGGTGGCAAGAATACACAGAAGAACTATATAAAAAAGATCTTCACGACCCAGATAACCATGATGGTGTGATCACTCACCTAGAGCCAGACATCCTGGAATGTGAAGTGAAGTGGACCTTAGGAAGCATCACTGCAAACAAAGCTAGTGGAGGTGATGGAATTTCAGTTGAGCTATTTCAAATCCTAAAAGATGATGCTGTGAAAGTGCTGCACTCAATATGCCAGCAAATTTGGAAAACTCAGCAATGGCCACAGAACTGGAAAAGGTCACTTTCCATTCCACTCCCAAAGAAGGGCAATGCTGAAGAGTGTTCAAACTACTTCACAGTTGCATTTATCTCACACACCGGCAAAGTAATGCTCAAAATTCTCTAAGCTAGATTTCAACAGTACGTGAACCAAGAACTTCCAGATGTCCAAACTGGATTAAGAAAAGGCAGAGGAACTAGACATCAAATTGACAACATCTGTTGGATCATGAAAAACCAAGAGAATTTCAGAAAAACATTTACTTCTTCTTCATTGACTATGCCAATGCCTTTGACTGTGTGGATCACAACAAACTGGAAAATTCTGAAAGAGATGGGAATAGCAGACCACCTTACCCACCTCCTGAGAAATCTCTATGCAGGTCAAGAAGAGACAGAACTGGACATGGAACAATGGACTAGTTCCAAATTGGGAAAAGAATACGTCAAGGCTGTATATTGTCACCCTGCTTATTTAAACTATATGCAGAGTACATCATGTGAAATGCCTGGCTGGATGAAGCACAGGCTAGAATCAAGATTGTTGGGAGAAATATCAATAACCTCAGATATGCAGATGACATCACCCTTATGGCAGAAAGTGAAGAAAAACTAAAGAGCCTCTTGATGAAAGTGAAAGAGGAGAGTGAAAAAGCTGGCTTAAAACTCAACATTCAAAAAATGAAGATCATGGCATCCGGTCCCATCACTTCGTGGCAAGTAGTTGGGGAAACAATGGAAACAGTGACAGACTTTATTTTCTTTGAGCTCCAAAGTCACTGCAGATGGTGACTGCAGCCATGAAATTAAAAGATGCTTGCTCCTTGGAAGAAAAACTATGGCCAAACTAGACAGCATATTAAAAAGCAGAGACATTATTTTACCAACAAAGGTCCATCTAATCAAAGCTGTGGTTTTTCCAGTAGTCATGTATGGATGTGAGAGTTGGATCATAAAGAAAGCTGAGTGCCAAAGAATTGATGCTTTTGAACTGTGGTGTTGGAGAAGACTCTTGAGAGTCCCTTGGACTGCAAGGAGATTAAAGCAGTCAATCTTAAAGGAAATCAGTCCTGAATATTCATTGGAAGGACTGATATTGAAGTTGAAGCTCCAATACTTTGGACCCCTGATGTGAAGAACTGACTCACTGGAAAAGACCCTAATGCTAGGAAAGACTGAAGACAGGAGGAGAAGGGGATGACAGAGGATGAGATGGTTGGATGGCATCACCGACCCAATGGACATGAGTTTGAGCACGCTCTGTGAGTTGGTGATGGACAGGGAAGCCTGACCTGCTGCAGTCCATGGGGTTGCAGAGTCAGACATGACTGAGCGACTGAACTGAACTGAACTGAGGAAGAATCAGGACCCTGCTTCATGTTTCTCGATTGCTCCTCCTTTATTTCTTGTATTCCCTCACTTCCCTAACTAGAAACTGTTTGTATCTGCCCTTTGGACTCAGGGAAGGTCTGTGAGCCTGAACTTTTTTCCTACAAACAAGAAACAGGGGACACAGAGGGCTTCTGTACCCAGAAGGATCCCACAAGGTCCTGCTCAGCTTCAAAGTTTCAGTGCTCTTGGGCTGGCGAGTACCTCTCTTCCACAGACCATGTACTTCTTCAATGGCTCTTGGGTTCTCCTTATCCCTTAGGAGGTTGCAGCCCACTCTGCTGAAAGTAGTCAGACTGGTATGTGAAAGATGCTGTTTGCATCCATGGAGGCCACTCAGTTCTCAGCAGAGGCTGGTCTGGTGAGTGCTGAAAAAGCTCTTTTAATTAACACTGGTTGAAGCTTTAAAGATGGGCTTGAAGCCCAGAAGAATTTTGACCCCAGGGCCCCTAGTTAATTAAAGAAAGCAATGTTCCCAGAAAGAGGCATCGTCTCTTCTTGGTACCCACCTTGCCTCAACTCTCAATGAGGAAGCGGAGTGGGGACTATGAATCATATTTCTGGGTCAGATTTCTCACTCTGTCACTACCTTCTTTGAAGATTTTGGGCAAGATACTTCCCATAAGGGCCTCTAGTTGCTTCTGTGGAAAAGGAAGAGTTTTAACTAGCTCTGTGGTTCCCACCAAGTTGACCATAAATGTCCCCTTTTATTTTTCCTTCCCTTGTGAGCATCAATCATGTTGCAAATGACAAAGAAACTTGAGTCTTGGTTGTTGGTGTGGTCTTATGGTCTAACAAGGTCATACTGGGTGTTATGCTGTGGGTCAGATAACAGGGATACAGGGATGAGTCCACAGCCACAGTTGAGCCCATGATGTTCTGGGAAAGACAAGCACGGAAATGGAGACACTCAGTAGGGGCAACAGGGCTTAGTGGGGCCAGTGGAGGGGAACTTCAAGCTGATCCTTGAAGGAAAAATAGGAGTGCCAGGTGAGCAAGGGCATTCTCAAGCCCCTCTAGGTCTAGGCAGATGGAGTGCTGTGGGCAGGTAGACCTTCCGTATTGTTGTCAAGTGCTGAGAAGCTCTTCCATATAGACCCCAGGTGGCTTGGGAAACACTGAGGCGGATGTTTTCTGAAGCCAGGGCATCAGGAATTGCGGTGATGTTGGGCAAGTCATGTCACCTTGGTTTCCTCCCCAGTGCATAGATTTCTACCGTGTGCTTGAGTTCACATGTTGCTGTAAGGTTTTGCCTTCCTGCCAGTTAGCGACAGTCAATACAGTCCTTGGAAGATGGGTTTCCACAGCTGCGTATAAAATCCCAGGCCCCATAGACCTCGGTCAGCTGTGTGGCCCTCTCAAAGACTCATATGTCATGCTGATCCTTTGGGTACTTACAAATGTAGGGAGGTAGGAAGGGCATCCACTGTTTGCTAAATACCCACCAGGTGGCATTCAGTAGATCATATAATTCCCCTAAATGGAGAGGGTGGGGTTTGCTCATTTGAGAGGTGAAGCTAGGAAGGTATAGTGAGGTCCTCTTATCCTTATCTGTCAGAGGGCAGACAGAATGAAAACCACAATCACAGAAAACTAACCAAACTGATCACATGGATCACAGCCTTGTCTAACTCAATAAAACTCTGAGCCAAGCCGAGTAGGGCCATCCAAGACAGACAGGTAACGGTGGAGAGTTCTAATAAAACGTGGTTCACTGGAGAATGGGATGGCAAACCATTCTTGCCTTGAAATCCCCATGAACAGAATGAAAAGGCAAAAATATATGACACTAAAAGATGAACTCCCCAGGTTGGTAGGTTTCCAAAATGCTACTGGAGAAGAGTAGAGTAATAGCTGCAGATATAATGAAGAGGCTGAGCCAAAGCAAAAACAACACCCAGTTGTGTGTGTGACCGGTGATGGAAGTAAAGTCCAGTGCTATAAAGAACAATACTGCATAGGAACCTGGAATGTTAGGTTAATGAATCAAGGTAAATTGGAAGTGGTCAAACAGGAGATGGCAAGAGTGAACATCAACATTTTAGGAATCAGTGAACTAAAATGGACCGGAATGGGTGAATTTAATTCAGATGACCATTACATCTACTGTGGGCAAGAATCCCTTGAAGAAATGGAGTAACCCTCATAGTCAACAAAAGAGCCTGAAATGCAGTATTTGGGTGAAATCTCAAAAATGACAGAATGATCTCTGTTTGTTTGCAAGGGAAACCACTAAATATCATAGTCTATGCCCCAACCACTAATGCTGAAGAAGCTGAAGTTGAAGCATTCTATGAATACCTACAAGACCTTATAGAACCAACACCAAAAGAGATGTCCTTTTCATCTTCAGTTCAGTTTGGTTCAGTTGCTCAATCTCGTCTGACTCTTTGCAACCCCATAGACTGCAGCATGCCAGGCTTCTCTATCCATCACCAACTCCCAGATCTTGCTCAAACTTATGTCCATCGAGTCAGTGATGCAATCCAACCATCTCATCCTCTGTTGTCTTCTTCTCCTCATGCCTTCAATCTTTCCTATCATCAGGGTCTTTTCCAATGAGTCAGGTCTTCGAGTCAGATGGCCAAAATATTGGAGCTTCAACTTCAGTATCACTATGCTAATGTATATCCCTTCCAAAGAATATTCAGGACTGATTTCCTTTAGGATTGACTGGTTCAAACTCCTTGCAGTCCAAGGGACCCTCAAGAGTCTTCTCCAACAACACAGTTCAAAGGCATCAATTCTTCGGTGCTCAGTTTTCTTTATAGTCCAACTCTCACATCCATACATGACTACTTGTAATATCATAGCCTTGACTAGATGGACCTTTGTTGACAAGGTAATGTCTCTGCTTTTTAGTACACTGTCTAGGTTTGTCACAGCTTTTCTTCCAAGAAGCAAGCATCTTTTAATTTCATGGCTGCAGGCACCATCTGCAGTGATTTTGGAGCCCAAGAAAATAAAGTCTGTCACTGTTTCCATTGTTTCCCCATATATTTGTCATGAAGTGATGGGACCTGAGGCCATGATCTTCGTTTTCTGAATGTTGAGTTTTAAGCCAGCTTTTTCCCTCTCCTCTTTCACTTTCATCAAGAGACTCTTTAGTTCCTCTTCTCTTTCTGCCATAAGGGTGGTGTCATCTGCATATCTGAGGTTATTGATACTTCTCCCGGCAATCTTATTCCACCTTATGCTTCATCCAGCCCAGCACTTCATATGATATACTCTGCATAGAAGTTAAATAAGCAAGGTGACAATATACAGCATTGACATGCTCCTTTCCCAATCTGAAACCAGTCCATTGTTCCATGTTTAATTCTAACTGTTGCTTCTTAACCTGCACACAGATTTCTCAGGAGGCAGGTTAGGCGGCCTGGTATTCCCATCTGTTTCAGAATTTTTCATAGTTTATTGTGATCCACATAGTGAAAGGCTTTTGCATAGTCAGTAAAGCAGAAGTATATGTTTTTCTGGAACTCTCTTGAGTTTTCTATGATCCAATGGATGTTCACAATTTGATCTCTGGTTCCTCTGTCTTTTCTCAGTCCAGCTTGAACACCTGAAAGTTCTCTGTTCATGTACTGTTGAAGCCTAGCTTGGAAAATTTTGAGGATCTGCTAGCATGTGAGATGAGTACAATTGTGTGGTAGTTTGAACATTCTTTGGCATTGTCCTTCTTTGGGACGGGAATGAAAGCTGGCCTTTTCCAGTCCTGCGGCCATTGCTGAGTTTTTCAAATTTGCTGGCATATTGAGTGCAGCACTTTCACAGCATCATCTTTCAGGATTTGAAATAGCTCAACTGGAATTCCATCACCTCCACTAGCTTTGTTTCTAATGATGCTTCAGAAGGCCCACTTGACTTCACACTCCAGGATGTCTGGCTCTAGGTGAGTGATCACAGCACTGTGGTTATCTGGGTCGTGGAGATCTTTTCTGTATAATTCATCTGTGTATCCTTGCCACCTCTTAATATCTTCTACTTCTGTTAGGTCCATATCATTTCCGTCCTTTATTGTGTCCATCTTTGCATGAAATGTTCCCTTGGGATCTCTAATTTTCTTGATGAGATCTCTAGTCTTTCCCATTCTATTGTTTTCCTCTATTTCTTTTCATTGATCATTGATGAAGGCTTTCTTATCTCTCCTTGCTATTTTCTGAATTCAGATGGGCATATCTTTCCTTTTCTTCTTTGCCTTTAGCTTCCCTTTTTTTCTCAGCTACTTGTAAGTCCTCCTCAGACAACCATCTTGCCTTTTTGCATTTGTTTTTCTTGGAGATGGTCTTGATTGCTCCCTCCTATACAATGTCACAAACCTCTGTCCATAGTTCTTCAGGCACTCTATGAGATCTAACCCCTTGTCACTTCCATTGTATAATCATAAGGGATTTGATTTAGGTCATACCCGGAGGGCCTAGTGGTCTTCCCTACTTTATTCAGTTTAAGTCTGAGTTTTCCAGGGAGGATGGGATGGGATTAGTGACCCTTGCTGGCAGGGCTGGTGTGAGGATTAGAGAAGGCATCATGTGTCTGCATGTGTCACTGATCCTGCGCTACACAGGAAGCACGTAACACCTGGTGATGGAAAACCCACCAAATTCTCTTTCAAAACCTTAGTTTCCTCCTCAGTGAAGTGGGGGTAAACATAAATACTGGGGTGGGTAGCCTGGAGAAGGGTCTGCAGGGGATCTTCCCAACCCAGGAATCGAACTGGGGTCTCCTGCATTGCAGGCAGATTCTTTACCAGCTGAGTTCTAAGCATCTTCCTGGTCATACGCTGGGGTAAATGCCCTGGTCTGAGATTTGTATCACCTCCCTCTATACAACGGAGAAGGCAATGGTACCCCACTCCAGTACTCTTGCCTGGAAAATCCCATGGATGGAGGAGTGTAGTGGGCTGCAGTCCATGGGGTCTCTAAGAGTCGGACACAACTGAGTGACTTCACTTTCACTTTTCACTTTCATGCATTGGAGAAGGCAATGGCACCCCACTCCAGTACTCTTGCCTGGAAAATCCTATGGACGGTGGAGCCTGGTGGGCTGCCGTCTATGGGGTCGCACAGAGTCGGACACGACTGAAGCAACTTAGCAGCAGCAGCAGCCTCTATGCAATCTCTGTGGTCCTAATTAGCAAAAATGTCCTCATCTGGAGCCTGCAAGATAAATGGCTTCTTTGGGTTTCAAAGCATAAGAAACCTCAATGTTGCAAATCAACTATAGTTCAATTAAAAAAAAATTTTTTTTAAAGAAAACAAGAAAAACAGAGTCCTAATTCTCAGAAGATGCTGAAGTCTCACCTTCCTGACCCTGCATCACCATGTTTCCCCAGGAATTACAGAAGGTTGGGTCTCCGAAGAGGAGAAAGTCTCCTGCCTCCCCTGAGTGCTGAAAGAAAACGCCTGCAGGTGGGTGACCTGTCTGGATGAGGGCAACAGACAAGGTCAGCATTGGAAGGAACACCAAGATGTGACATTTGTGTAAGGCTTGGCTGTGGAGGAACTGCAGGCCACCTTGGCCACCACATTGTGGGTCCTGGTGGAAAGGGTGAGCTCCCGATGCCCAGGGGTGTGGGGCATGGGTTACGGAGGGCTCTGAAGGCTGTATCCACCCCCATGGCATCACAACACCTGAATGCAGGTGTCTTGTCTCTGCTGTCAGCAGAACATCTCTCCTCATCCCCACCACGGGCTGCCCTGGTGGCTCAGCTGGTAAAGAATTTGCCTGCAAAGTGTAAGGTTCGGGTTCAGTCCCTGAGTTGGGATGATCTCCTGGAGAAGGGAATGGCTACCCACTCCAGTATTCTTGCCTGGAAAATCCCAAGGACGGTGAGTTGCAGGCCATGAGATCATAAAGAGTCAGACATGACTGAGTGACTAAGTACACAAGCATTAAATAGGCTACTCTTGGGACAGGAACAGCCAGCTGCAGGTTAACCTAAACACTGAACACAAAATATTGAACAATCTGGTGAATCCACTGGCCCTTATGAAAAGCTGAGCTTGTATTTCCCATTTGGGTCTTTCCTCAAGTCACTCCTGGTCTTTGGGGTCTGAAGGTTTTATTACCAAGGTTTCTTTTCTTATTGAAAGACAACATTAAGCCTTTCAACAACAACAAAAAAAGCCAGAGTCTGTCTCTCGGTCCCTGCGGTTTCCGAGTAAAAACCAACCAGCTAGAGGATTCCTAGGAATTCCCAGGATCCCTAGAATTCCCGGGCTGCTCAAGAGTGAGGAGGACTCTGGATCCTCCATGACGGAGAGAAGAGAGAAACAGTCCTGTGTCCAAGGATGCACGCCAACTGCAAGGGAGGGTTGGATGGACCTGTGTCCGTGGAGCTGTGTGATGCGTAAGAAGCACTGAGGTTGCAGGTAGAAAGGCCGAGGGGTTCTTTCTTCTCTTCCTCCCTCCCTCCTCCCCTCCCCTCCGTCTTTCTTCAGCAAATACGTATTAAGGGTCTGCTTCCCAAGTCCTGGGCCAGGCTTAGAGAGGAGAGAGAGAGAGAGGAAGGAGCTGGTTTCTGCTCTCAAGTAACCCACGAGCTGGGTTAGGGGATGGACGAGCCAGCAGACACCACAGGAACAGCCCCAGGGCAGCCCAGAAAGGCTTCCTGGAGGAGGGTACCCCCCACGGAGAGATTGCTCATGGGTCTTGACCCGAGAAAAAGGGGGCGATTTCTTAAGCAGATGGAGCAACGTGTGTGACCACCCTGAGGCCCACTCTGTACAGTCCCAGTCTGTGATCTGCAAACTGCAGGGTGTCAGAGGCTGGGGGTGAACCGTGCAGATGGGAGGGGGGCAAATTAAACTCAGCCTGACGCAGTAACCCTGCACCATGTGCCAGGCCCCTCTTCAAGGGCTGGATGTCTATTGCTGCTGCTTATCACTGTTTAAGTCCCAGAACAACCCGATGGGGTGAAAACCCCACGTTCAGATGAAATGGACACAAAGAGAGATGGACTGAACTGCCCTGGGTCACACGGTCAGCGTGCTAGTCAGGGTTCTCCAGAGAAACAGAGCCAATGGGGTGTCTATCTGTCTGTCTCTCCATGTAAGTCTATATATATATGGAGATTTATTATAGGAATTGGCTAACTAGCTGTGGACGCTGAGAAGTCCCTTGATCTGCCATCTGCAAGCTGGGGAACCAGGAGAGAAAGGGGTGTAACTCAGTCGGAATCCAAAGTCAAAAGCAGGAATATCAGTGTCCGAGGGCAGGAGAAGATGGCAGGAGACGCTCAGACCCAGAGCCAACCCTGTCTTCCTCTACCTATCTGTTCTGCTCAGACGCTCAGTGGGTCGGCTGAGGCCCACCCATGCTGGTACTGCAGGCACCGGACCACGAAAAGGCACACACCCCCACGGCCCCCTCGCCTCCTAGCCTGGGCCCTGGCACACAGCTGGTGCTTCATAAATGTGTGTCAGGAGAGAATCAGGGAGAAACCTGCTGACAGATGGAGGCGGGAGTCCAACCAACAGAATTGCCCACGGCCCAGCAGTTCAGCTGTGCTTTCCGGAGGCGCGGTCCGGGCAGCGGGAAAGGGAGGGCCGCACTCTCCCAGCCGTCTTCTGGACACGTGGTGCACCAAGGGGAAGGCTGGTGTCCACGGCACGGTGCCCGCCCGGCAGCCTGCAGCTGGCCAGTGGGCCTGGGGGCCAGAGAGGCATCCATAGGGGAGAGGGAGCCAGAACCGAGGGGAGCAAGGCTGTCATCAGGGGATGCTGCCTCCTCTGAAGCCTTGGCCCACCAGGCCTTGTGCCCGACCCCTCACACGTGTCCTGCTGCAAAATCTTCCCCAAATCCCCCTGAGTTGGAGGACTACCTGCCTTATGGATGAGGAAACAGGCTCAGAGAGGTTAGGTGAGTTACCCCAGGTCACATAGCTGGGAGGCGGCCGGTTGGATGAAACTCTGGGGACCTGGCTCTTTCAAGAGCACCTTGCTCCCTCCTGTCAATCTACAAGAAGTTTCCCTGAGGTGCCTCGACCTCCCTGATCTGGCATCTTTGCTGGGAGCTCTCCTTGGTCACACATCATTGTGGGATTTCGAGGTATACTCACACCTCACAGACTCTCCCTGAATCTCCGCTGAGCACCCTCTGTGGCCAGGCTCTGGGCTGCAAATTGTGATTCCAGCCAAGGCTTGCCGTCAAGAGCACCCTCACAGGGAGCACTCTGATAACCATAACAGTTGTGTGATGTTCGCAACAGGGAGACCTGGGACCCAGAGGAGGGGCCTCATTCACCCTCGGCTGGTGAGGGACTTGAAGGCAGAGGCCAGGAGGGCTTCCTGTAGGAGGTGATAACCGGGCCTGGCCTCGAGGGGCGATGTTAAAATGGAGCCTCTCAACTCTGCTGCACATGGAATCACCAGGGTGCCTGCGCTTGGAGCTCTGAGATTCTGATTCAGCTGGTCTTGGGTGGGACTAAAGCATCCGTATTTTACAAAGCTCACCGAGTGATTCTAGTGGGGTGAGAAGAGAAACACTACGTTAGAGTGAGGAGGGATGCAGAGGATGGGGTGCGGAGGGCTTCATTTCAAGGCGCGGAGTTCTCAAGCAGCACAGAGCCTGGATGCCCTGCAGGCAGGGAGGGCGGGGCTGGTGGAGGCTGGGGCTGGACGGAGGCGGGGCCAGACTGGTAAGGCTTGGGACACGGTCCAGGAAGTTCGGAATTTACCCAGAGGTTTTAGGAGAAGGAGGGCGCTGAAGTTCTTGGCCGAGGAAGGTCAGCTGAGCTCTGGGGTTTGGAGGGTTCTCTGGGAGATTCAGGGCGCAGTACGGATGCTGGCTGTCAGGACTGGGGCGAGACAGTCCCGGGGGTGGGCGGGGAAGAAGTCAGGGGCGGGTCCGAGCAGAGTGGGCGGGGCCGATTGATCCCTCATCTGGGAGATGCTGGACACTGGATCCCGCGGGGCGGGGGAGCCAGGAGTGAAGGGAGCCTCCCAGGGTTCAGGCCTGATCACCCGGGGGAGCCGGGTGGCGTCACCAGGATGCCCTCGGGACAGAATGAACAGGGCCTGGACCCTCCGCTCAAGTCCCCAGCCATCATGTGCGTTTCTGGGCGAACCCTGTGGCCAAGGTTACGTGGGCGGGATTTAACTCGTAGCTGTTTGTAAAACCAGCATAATTTAATTGCGAGGGATGGGCTCCCTCCCGCCCTCCCCCTCGAGCTGCACCGTCTCCAGAAGCAGCGGCATCTGAAGCTGTGGCCATTTGATGTATCATTAAATATACCTTCTCACACTTGGCACATAAACCCTGGTAAAGTTTCACCTTTTAACAAAATAAATGACTCAATTAACAAGATGAAAAACAGCAGTGTGGTGGCAGGCCCACTTGGTGGCCGGATTAAAAAAAACCTGGAGAAGAATTATCCCAGCTGGAAGTTAATGTGGGCAGAGGCCCTGCGCTCGGTGGGCAGCCGCTGACTGCCAGCCTGCCAGCCTGGGGTGGACGGGGCCTGCTGGCCGCTGCTGCAGCGGGGGTTTTCCAGCTCCTGGGCCAGGGCCATGTGGGGGCTGTGGGGTCCCGGGGAGCTCCCTGAGCTGAGCCCGGCACCATGGAGTCAGGCAGGACCAGTGTGTGAGGTGAGCCCGTGTGCGGGCACACACACACTGGCACGCCGGCCTTGGTGTGTCCCAGCAGCAATGAATCAGTCATACTTTAATGTTGAGACACCCCCAGGCCAAGCTCTGAGTTGAATCCCGTTTTATCTCTAAAGGATGGGGGGTGACTGGAGAGGCAGGACACCGGGTTCTGGGTTCAGACTTTGTGTAGCTTTCTCTGGTTCTGTCTTCTCCCGTGCAGATAGAGGGGGTTGGACCAGGGCAGGCACCTCACTGGGGAAGCAAGGGCCTGTGCACAGGCCTACAGATCTGGATAAGAAAATAAAACTATACATTGATTCTCATTAATGTCTGACTGAGTGGAGCCCCTCCTCTGGATGGGGACGGTGTGATGTCAGTAGAGGGTTTGCAGCGCCTGTGACTTTGTTGCCAACAGGAATCCCAGATATTTTCCCTTTCCACTGCTTTTCTTGCAGAAATTTCAAAATGCCATCAACACTCCTTGCTACCCTGAAATTACGGTGGTTATTAGACCCTCTGGTCGGGCTTGTTATTTAATGCGTTAATAAGGAAGCACATGCACTCCTAGATCACAAATCTGTTTTTAATATTTGATAATTTTCAGAATAATGGGTTTCCTTTGTCATCACCCTATTTTATTTTATGCAGGTAGAACTGTATTCTGAGAGAGGGTGCCGGGCATCAGTAACTTGTCAGAAGGGCCCATGGTTAAGGTCACCCGGGGCTAGGGGCTTCCAAGGTTTCCTCACCCTCTGATGTCCTCTTATTCATGGAGCTAGAACAGTAGTCACGATGACAAGAATGTGCTTACAGAGGCTGTGTGCCAGGGACCCTGTTTGTTTTTTAATTGAAGTATACTTGATTTACAATATCGTGTTAGTTTTGGGGGTACAGCACAGTGATAACCTACAGGAGTGTGTGTATATGTCTACACAAGTATGCATATATATGTCCATAGCTTCAGTAGTTGTGGCTCATGGGCTCAGTAGTTGCAGCTCAAGGGCTCTAGAGGACAGGCTCAGTAATTGTGGTGTAAGGGCTTATTGCCCCGAGGCATGTAGGATTGTCCCAGACCAGGGATTGAACCTGTGTCTTCTGCATTGGCAGGCTGATTCTTTACTACTGAACCACCAGGGAAGCTCTGGACCACAACTTTTTAAGTAAAGTGACACTATATTTTACCCTTTGTTTTTTAAATGGATCATACTATCACAGCTGTTTATTTTCTGTCCCCTCCAAAGAATATATATCATAAATATATTTCCAAATCCTGAGTCTTCTATATCTTTTTACAAACTATTCTTTTGCATGAATATACTATGTATTATTTATATCTGATTTACAATTGCTTGACCTTTGCGTGATTTCACTGTTTTGCTATAATTAATAACACCCCATTAAATATCCTTGTAGATAAATCTTTTTCTATTTTACCAGTTCCTTAGGATACATTTCTTGAGAGGGTAACCTAACTATTCAGCTTGTTGGTGTGTATTGCTAAATTCACTTCTGGAAGGGGAGGACCAAATTATACTTTCATTAACAGTTTTTCAGGGAACTGATGCTTTTGAATTGTGATGCTGGAGAAGACTCTTGAAAGTCCCCTGGACTACAAGGAGATCAAAGCTGTCAATCCTAAAGGAAATTAACCATGAATATTCATTGGAAAAGACCCTGATGCTGGGAAAGATTGAGGGCAGGAGAAGTGGGCGACAGAAGATGAGGTGTTTGGATGGCATCATGGACTCAATGGACATGAGTTTGAGCAAACTCCAGGAGACAGTGGAGGACAGGGAAGCCTGGTGTGCTGTAGTTCAAGGGGTTGCAAAGAGTCAGACACGACTGAGAGACTGAAGAACAATAAATTTCACTGCTCACTGGCTACTGCTATAATCATTTTAAAAAAATAACTTTGCTCAGTTGATAAGAAAAAGAACATTGTTGTTTCACTTTTTTTATTTTTTTGGTCCAGCTTTCAATAATCTTGGAATTTGAGTATCTTTTCTTTCTGGGGGTTCCTCCCTCACCTGCACGTCCAGTCTGGCTGTGGGAACCCCACCTTGCTCTGTGCCTGTCCTGATGGTCTGGCTCCAGCCCCTTGGTCAGGCTCAAGTTTGTGGACACTGACCCCCAACACACAGGAGGAAGAAACTATGATACCATGGTCATCAGGGAAGGCACGGCCACAACTCTCAGGTGGGGACTGGCATTTTGACATCCCTTGTTCCAGCTTCCTGAACCATGGCTGGGCTCCTGTTCACACCAGGCTATTGATGGGCTCAAGGTTGCGTCTGTGTCTCTGTTTCCAACGCACAAGAGCTCCCTACCTCTCAGGGCCGGCTGTTGCATTTCAGGCCAGTCTGTTCACTGGGAGCTTTGAGGCTGTGACATAAAACACACTCCCTGACTGTTCAGGGCTTCCCAGTTGGCTCAGTGATAAAGAATCTGCCTGCCAGTGCAGGAGACGCGGGTTTGGTCCCTGGGTTGGGAAGATCCCCTGGAGTAGGAAATGGCAACCCACTCCAGTATTTTTGCCTGGAAAATTCCACGGACAGAGGAGCCTGATGGGCTACAATCTATAGGCCTGAAAAGAGTTGGACACAACTGAACAAATACACACACACACACACACACCCTACAACTTTTTGTGTTTTCCTCAAAGTAGAGATGGAGCCAAAGAAGTCGGATGCAGAGGGTTTCTTTGGAAGGTGAGCCCAGGAAGCGATGGGGTCTGGTGAGTGAGGTGGGGCGACAGGAAAGGCCCTTAAAGGGGCACGACGGAGCTGGTCACCAGGCGGGCAGCTGGGTTCCTCCCCCCGGAGCTCTGTGAGGAGGCAGGGGACCTGCCTTGGAATTACCCCTCAAGTGATGAGGGTTTGGATTCCTGACCCCATGACAGATGATTGCCTTCAGGGGTGGGATGTCACACCCTGTGCCCTGGGCTCTACCTGCTCCAGGCAAAGCTGTCTTCTGTGGCTCCAGGGCAGGCATTGAAGGAGAGAAGCAAAGACTCCCCATGGGGTATACACGTGGTGGGAGGTGGGCAGAGGGCTCCATCAGGGGCTGGGGGTGTGAGTGGGTCAGGGTGTGCTCCATCTGTGTGGCCACTGCTGGGAGAGAGGATGGGAGGGTCTGGGGGTGGATGGTGGTACCTGTCCCAGACCGAGGATGGGGTCTCCCATCCCTTCTTTCTCCCACCAACCATCAAGGAGGGCTTGGGAACCCCAGGGAGGAGATGTCAGAGACAAAGGTGACTGCTGCCTTTCTCAAGTGGAATCCCCAGGCAAGGACCATGCCATCCCACTAGGCGGTCTCAAGCCACCACCCCCTTCACCCATGGCATCACCTGAAGTGGAACAACAGTACCAGAGGAAGAGGTAAGCTGGGGAAACCCTGTATGTTCTATGCCCCTACCCCCTGCCTCAGAGAGTCATGATGGACATTCACATAGTCAAGACCCTGAGAGGTCCTGCAGGAGAAAGGCATTGGGCCCAAGAATTGATCTGCCGGCCTCACCAATGGGAGGCCCCTGGCCTCCTCATGGGGTCTGAGCCCCAGTGACCTGCAGGGGGGGTCTGGGGGAGCCTGGCTGTGCCTCCCCCTGCTGCCCAGGCTTTCACTCTGCATGCAGGACGATGAGCTGGAAGGACTGCAAACTGGTGTCTGATCAGCTGTGCTGATCCCAGAAAAGCAACCCAGATCATGCTCGCTCTCCATCCCTAATTGGCCTCATGGATGAAGATGGGAAGCCTGCCTGTATCAGATGCTTTGTCTGGAAGCCTCATGAGCTGTCTTCCGGGGTTGGTTCCAATTGTGTTTTCTCCTCTGTGTGTGGCAAATGCATCGTTCTGGGGATCAACACTCACGGCTGACCCATCACACCCTTCCAGGGTTCCGAGTCATCTATTAGGTCCTCGTGGGGCTCTGGCCAGAGGGCTTGGTGATTTGCATTTTATAAGGAACCTCACTTTTTTTTCTCTCCGGATCATTTTCCTCCTTTTTTAAATTCTTCTGGCCCAAACGATTGTTTCATAACCTCAAACGCTTAAGTCATAGAAAATCCTGGCATCAGAAAGAACTGGGTTTGAAACCCGTTCTGTCTCTTACATGTTGTGATGGGCAAGTCATTTCCCTTCCTAGCTCTGCCGATTCCAAGTGGGGCTAAAATAGCTTCCATTGGAGACTTGTTTGGAACATCAGATGAGACAAGTACATAAAAAGACTTTGTAGATTAAAAAATAAACGTGTGTGTGTGTTGGTTTCTCAGTCATGTCTGACTCTTTGCAACCCCATAGACTGTAGCCCGCCAGGCTCCTCTGTCTGTTGGATTCTCCAGGCAAGGATACTGGAATGGGTAGCCATTCCCTTCTCTGGGGGATCTTCCTGACCCAGGGTCTCAGCATTGCAGGCCAATTCTTGACCGTCTGAGCCACCAGGGAAGCCCAAAAATTTTTCTCAAGTATACCTGCCCGTTGGAAGGTGTGTAGTTTAGTTTAAAAAAACTGGTGACTTTGTACATTTCATTTAGTCATTCTGCAATTATTAGGCCCCGAAGTGTTCAGTGCAGTGCTATGTATTTTGTTGACATAAAATTGGTGAAGATACCATCTTACCGTCTGGTAGGGGACAAAGATATTGTACTGATATTAATAATAGTAAAGTCCTTTTGCCTGAGTGATGTCTTCATTTTTATCTTACTAAATGTATTTTGACGAATTGATTTAGAACACGTTTGGAATAAGGCTGAGTATGAAACAGTTTAGCCCTAGTGTTTGAAGTGATTAAACATCTGGAAGAAATATGGATTTTAAAACTCCAGTTGTCTGGCATGGAGTAAAATAGTGTCACGATCCATGAGGCTTCCTTGGCAATGGGCAACTGAATGCCTATGAGTGCCCTTGGGGTTCTAGGCCTTAGGTTGGATGGCTGAGTCATTAAACGTGGCAGAGACAGCAGTACCAAGCCCAGGGCCGCTTCATGGGTGGGTTACTCGGGCAGTCGCACAGTCCAACACTCTAAAGGGCCTTGGCTTGCTTTAACGCTCGGCTCCGGCTAATTCAAAATAGTTTTATCTTTGAACTTGTGTTCTGCAAGTGACACCCAGTGAGACAATGGAGCTTGCGTGTTGGCAGAGGGAATACCTACCTTATGCCTGTCCACATTCCCTGCTCTTTTCACATAGATCATTCACCAGGCCCCGTGAGCACAGAATGTCAGTGGACTCACGAAGCTGTCTAAGCAAGTACAAAGGCACTCATGGAATGCAAGCTTCTGGCTTCCATAGCGCTTTGGTAGAATGGGTCCACTAGGAGAAGAGAAATAAAACAGTTAGGTTAGTTTCTGCAGTGTTTCCACTGCTGTGTTAAGAATAAATATACATACATGTACAAGCTGTAATGTACAAATTGTATAATTTTGATTATTTCACATGTGAATAAAATGCTCTTATATTTGCATTTGAACCTGGAATTGCATAATATAAAGATGTATGGTAAAATTAATGCTAATAATATTAATGTTTAATTTATTTTAGCAAGACATGAAATAGTAAGCTAAAACACCATGACAAGTAGAGAGAGAAGACTGTCGAAAAAAGAGCTTGTATTTCAGTCCCTCTCAGGGCATGTTTAACCTTTTTAAATAAATGTCTCTGCATTTACATTTTGCACTGGACCCTACAAGTATATTGGAACTGAGATCTAGAGATATTCAATTACATCCTCTTGGGATAAGGACTGCAAAGATCAATGAAATAGTCAGGCTGCTCTGAGAGGTGAGAGGACATCTTCCTTTGGAAGCTGTCTTTTCTTTTGAGTTATTTATCTCTGGGGTGCTTCTTCTCACAATGGACTAAGGCCCAGAGAAGTGAAGTGATCTGCCGAGGGTCACACAGCTCATCAGTTACACAGCCCTGCCCTGAACCCGGGGATCCTACATACTGGTGGCCAGAGTCCTCATCCAACTTTCCCTGCTCCGCACTCTAGGTGGGCACTACCCACTTTGGTTGTATAATGGGACATTCACTCAACAAACGTACAGTGAGTCCCTTCCTGTGTTGGGGTGCATGCCTGCTGCTGGGGTGACAGGAGTGTTTGCAAGGACTGTAGGCTAGTGGTCATGGCTTGGTCTCTGGAGACAGATAGAATTGGGTTCAACTTCTCCCTCATTAGCCAAGTGATGTTGACTGTGTTTACAGAGCATTTGTAGGACACCTGCCAGGCATGAGGTTGGGTGTGCAGTGGTGAACACATTGATATGTCCCCTTTCCTTTTGGAGTTCAGAGTCCAGGGAGACAGATCTCAACAAAACAACTATAAAACATTTGCTGTCTATCTACAGGGTAAATATTATGAAGGAAATGTGAGGGAGCTAGGAGAGAGACTGTGACAGAGCAAGTATTTCACTTGTTTAAGCCTCAGTTTTCCCATCTGCAAAATGGGGGTAGTAATACCCATTTCAATATGTCAGCAAATTTGAAAAACTCAGCAGTGGCCACAGGACTAGAAAAGCTCAGCTTTCATTCCAATCCCAAAGAAGGGCAATGCCAAAGAATGTTCAAACTATTGCACAATTGTGCTCATCTCACATGCTAGCAAAGTTATGCTCAAAATTCTCCAAGCTAGGCTTCAACAGTATATGAACAGAGAACTTCCAGATGTTCAAGCTGGATTTAGAAAAGGCAGAGGAACCAGACATCAAATTGACAACATCCATTGGGCCATAGGAAAAGCAAGAGAAATCCAGAAAAATATCTACTTCTGCTTCACTGACTATGCCAAAGCTTTTGAATGTGTGGATCACAAAAAACTGTGGAAAATCCTGAAAGAGATGGGAAAACCAGACCACCTGATCTGCCTCCTGAGAAATCTGTATGCAGGTCAAGAAGCAACAGTTAGAATTGAACATGGAACAATGGACTGGTTCCAAATTGAGAAAGGAGTATATCAAGGCTGTATATTGTCACCCTGCTTACTTAACTTATCTGCAGAGTACATCATGTGAAATGCCAGGCTGGATGAAGCACAGGCTGGAATCAAGATTGCTGGGAGAAATATCAATAATCTCAGATATGCAGATGACACTACCCTTATGGCAGAAAAAGAAGAGGAACTAAAGAGTCTCTTGATGAAAGTGAAAGAGGAGAGTGAAAAAACTGGCTTAACACTCAACATTCAAAAAATGAAGATCATGGCATCCAGTCCCATCACTCCAGGGCAAATAGATGGGAAAACAATGGAAACAGTGACAGACTTTATTTTCTTGGGCTCCAAAATCACTGCAGATGGTGACTGTAGCCATGAAATTAAAAGATGTTTGCTCCCTGGAAGAAAATCTATGACAAATCTAGACAGTATGCTAAAAAACAGAGACAGTACCTTGTCAACAAAGGTCCGTCTAGTCAAAGATATGGTTTTTCCAGTAGTCATATGTGGATGTGAGAGTTGGACTATAAAGAAAGCTGAGCATCAAAGAATTGATGCTTTTGAACAGTGGTGTTGGAGAAGACTCTTGAGAGTCCCTTGGACTGCAATGAGATTGAACCAGTCAATCCTAATGGAAACCAGTCAATCTTAAAGGAAATCAGTCCTGAATATTCATTGAAAGGACTGATGCTGAAGCTGTAATACTTTGGCCACCTGATGTGAAGAGCTGACTCATTAGAAAAGATCCTGATGCTGGGAAAGACTGAGGGCAGGAGGAGAAGGGGACGACAGAGGATGAGATGGTTGGATGTCATCTCCGACTCAATGGACATGAGTTTGAGCAAGCTCTAGGAGTTGGTGATGAACAGGGAAGCCTGGTGTACTGCAGTCCATGGGATGGCAAAGAGTCAGACATGACTGAATGACTAAACTGAACTGAACTGAATATCCATCTCAGAGATTTACTGGGAAGGTTAAAAGAGAGACTCTGTGTACACTTATCCCTTTCTTTTTCGAGAGTGGTTATTTGGGAAGTATGATGTTGGGCTGCTTAATACATGCCATTCTCCTTCCCTTTCTGTGGGAAAGAGCGGTGGTTGCTAATGACCTTATCCCGTCCTTAGACCTTCTGCTAAATCAGAGACCCTCTTCTCTGAAATGAATCAGCAAAGCAACCAAATGGCCAAATCACCCCCATCTCCCATGGTGGGCACCCACAAGGAGGTGTAGGGCCATTTCCTTCAGGAAGCTTCCCCACATCTGACCAGGGGCAGGAAGTTTATCCTCTTCGCTGGGACCCAGCCAAGATCAACTGGGTGGTTTTGGCGACATTTCTCAGAAAATTCAGCTCAGATAGGCTTACATGATGGGGTGCTTTGCTGTCATATTTAAGAACAAGGCCAGAGGTGTGTGGCCTTCAGGTGCTGAATATCGGGGGGCAGGCTCACTCTCTGGGACCTCTGGGTCTTGCTGGATGTGTGGGCGTCACCCTTGGGCGGTGGCAAGATGGCGGCAGCAGCAACCTGTGCTTCTCTGTCAGCTGGGAGACTTTTCCCAGCAACCCGCTGGGGGGAGGCCTCTTACGTCACTTCTCTCGGGCCAGCACTGGGTCCCACCCAGTGGAAGTGCCCCTCCGGCATAGACTGGTCATGAGCATAGGGGCCCCCAGTAGGCAGGTGGTCTCCGAATCAAACCAGGGCTTCTTAAGGAAAGGGACCAGCAGGGCTTGGATGCTGAGACACTGCCTCACCTCTCTCCGTGTCTCACGCTACGTGTTTATTACACTTCCTGCCTCCTCCCTGGGTGCCTGCAGGTCCAGGCCAAGGTCTGGGGTGTCTTCGACTCTTCCTCCCTGCCCAGCTCATCCATTGCAATCTGAGTGATTAGGTTTTCCTTTCTTTTTAGGGAGTTAAAGCAAACCCCCAAATGCTACCAGCATGTCATGAATATGTAGACACTGCCATCCGCCGTTGTCTTTTTTCGACTCCTTAGTGGTATTTTTCCCCCTCTAAACGTTAATGCTGACAGCATGCTAGCAAACCTGCCGCATCCACAGTGAGCAAACAATTCTATTTTGCAACAGTAATGGTCAACTGCTGACATTTGTTTACGTGAATGGCTTCTTTCTGGGGGACCTCTGACCTCTCTTGGTAAAACTGGCTTTTCCTCATTTGCCGGGATCCTTTCCCAGATTCCATATCTTGGGGGGTTTTTGCTCAGGAGCCCAAACCAGGACAAAATCTTTTTAATACACAAAGGCCCAGACAAGCAATTAGCAGTTAAACAAAACCTACCTGCACATAGGTCTCTCTCTCTCTCTCTTTTTTTAAAATCTGTGATGCTTGTTTTCAAATTCCAAAATTTATTTCCAATTCATCCTTGAAACCCAGAGGAACTTTCTCTGGATCGTTAACGACGGAATGTCAACAGAAAGCTAGGCTTGACACCCGGCATAAGAAATGACTCTGGAACCAAAGAGAGGGAAAAACAGAACGAATCAAAGGATTCTTGCTCCCTCCCTTCAAAAAGTCACACTTTACTATTCCTCTCTCATTTTCATCAATCACCAGGGCAATACCCCCTAGATCAATGCATTAACTTGTTTGTTTTTTACAATGAAGGGAGACTTCATAGCCTCATCATTCATTCCAGAGTGTGGGGGAGAAAAACAAAAGCCAGCCACCGAAATTTGCATGGTGCTCAATTATACATTAGTGAACATCACTTGGCAATCTGTTCATATCAATTTAATTGGATTTTAATACTGCCTCTGATCTTGTTTTCTAATTAACAGCAGTGCTTGGAAATAAAGCAGAACCATGCACCCAGCAACACCTTTGATCTCGACCATATGGAGCTCTACCAAGCTCTGGAAAAAAAAAATCTCTCCTGCTTCCACAATCGGCCGAGAAAAGCGGGGGCCCTCAGATGGCCAGATACCATGGACTCCTGTTCCCCATGGAGTGTCTCACCCTCTGATTGGTCCCCACTGCAAAAGCAGAAGAGTCGCTTCTCGAGATGGAGGCAAAGCTGTGTTCCTAGCCTTGGGTGAGGGTGATGATTTTTGCAGCTCGGTTTTGGGGACACATACTGGAATAAACAGACCTGACCTTGTGAGGTCTGCTTTAGAGTGGGGTGTCACCAGCAGGATGGGGGCAGTATGTGATGGACCGACACAGGGAGGCCAACGTCCCCTTGTCGGATGAGCCTTCTTGGCTGTGTGGGATGCTCGTGGAGCTGGCCTTTCAGTCAACACTGGCTGCACAGGGGTCTTCTCTTTGCCTCTTCCATTGTCTCTTTTTTCCTCTCTGTTTCCTAAATCCTTGGGTCTTTAACCTTACTGATTTTCATCCTGTGGGTTGACCATATGGAAAGTCTGATCAGAAACTGAGACAACCTTAAAAAAAAAAAAAAAAGACCACAGTTAATGAAATCAAGATGGGGTCTCCAGGGAAGCTGGACAGTGTATGTGGGGGGCAGGTGGGGCATGACCAGGCTCAAGGCCTGCATCTGGGTCCTCTGTTCACCAGCGTGGGGCCCTGGAAGGTGGAAAGGCAGTGGGGGAGGGTGGGGGTGGACTGAGGGTAGAGTACTGGCTCTTGGCAAAGATCTCTGTCCTTAGTCACAGTCACATGACCTCACTGTCACTTAACCAATCCCAGTCCATAGTAATGGTCATGTGACCTTGGGCACATCGCCTAACCTCCCTGGGGTGCCCCTTGCTCATGAGCCATTCTCTAATTCTGAAATTCAAAATCTTTCCAAAGTCAATTCTTTTGCAGGTTTATAGCAGCCTTATTTGGCAGCAGAACCTGACCTGAACTGATGTGAGACTTTGTAATCTTTATTCATCCTGTTCAGATATTCATGCATTTTGCCATAGAAATGGTAACGTTTGGGAGGAAGGAGGAAGGCCCCAGACTCCACCGGGATATTGTATATTTACCTTTCTAAAACCCAGAGTACTCTGGATTCTAAACCACATCGGGCCCCAGAGGTTTGAGTTAAAGGACCCTGGGCCAGAGCCTGCCTTGGGATGTGAGTTAATCCATCTACAGCAGAGATTCTCATCAGGATGGGGGATAACTCCCAGGAGATATTAGCCATCTACAGAGGGATAACTTGTGTGCGGGTGTTATTATTGGCATCCACTAAGAAGGGCTTCCTCGGTAGCTCATATGGTAAATAATCTACCTGCAGTGCAGGAAGCATGGGTTCGACCCCTGGGTCGGGAGGATCCCTTGGAGAAGGAAATGGCAAACCACTCCAGACAGGGTTAGAGCCCTGCCCTGTAGATGCCCGCTTCCTTCTTGTTTCACACTCTGCCCCTCTCTTTCTATATCTACCCACTGTAGAGAATGGGCATCTGCCTTTAAGGGTTTGGGAAAAATTGTTTCAGACAGTACACATGCATTGTATAAACTTTACCACTCTCTAGGAACATGAAGGGCCATTTAATTATTCAAAGAATAAAATGTGTTTCCCGTAACCTCTGCCTTTAGTGAGCACTTACCCACTTACCTGTCCATACACTTTGGGATCCAAGCACGGTACAACACAAGCACTTGCAGAGAGATATGGGTCTCATTTTTATGGAGCTTACAGTCTAGTTCCTATCCTGTTAGAGGTGAGGACTAATAGCTTGGTCTGCAATCTAGGTGTTCTTTAAAGCAATACTTCCTTTGGCTTGTTTTAACCTTTAGACTTCCCATTTACCAAAGAACTCCTACCAATGCACACACACCTCGTTACTCATTAGGGAACTTTGATATGCGAGATAAAACTCTTATTTGTTGTTGTACAATCACTCAAGTCATGTCTGACCCTTTGCGACCCCATGGACTGCAGCACACCAGGCTTTCTTGTCCTTTACCATCTCCCAGAGTTTGCTTAAACTCATGTCCAACAAGTCAGTGATGCCATCCAACCATCTCATGTTCTTATATGGAAATTTAAGTCGAGGGTGCTGCCTGGCTCCTGCATCTTCTGAGCATCCCTCCTTGGGACCACTTGACACCTACCAGCCGGCATAACTCCAGTGCTGGCCTCTGGGACCAGAGTCACCTGGCTGGTGGAGCCAGGGGCAAAGGAGCTCTCCACTCTCTTAGCTCAGTATTGCCTTTCTGTGGGGTTAACCTCATCCTGCCCTTTGTAGCCTTTGAGTTTTGGCCTCCTCCCAGGTCCTGGTTTTCTAACTGAGTCCCAGTTTGGGGAAACAGGTTTCTCTACTGGAGCTGATTCTTGGTGACTGAGGTCATTCCAATCCCTTCACGCCTGTGGTGGTAGAAAACTCCCCCAGAAACCAGATCCTGGCTCTGCTCAATGAATGAATGACAGACTATCCAGATGTCACCCATCTGTCCCTAGAGCTCATCTCTGGGCTGGCACATCCCTGGTGCTCTGCAGTGGCATGGGTCATTCTGGCATCCAGAGGTCAATTCAAACTGTCCCTGCTGGAGCAAAGTGGAGTCTGCATGCAGAAGCTCCGTCTGACCACACTCCTCTATACTGTCCCACATTCAGCTAGTGCCCAGCTGTTTCCACCCCACCTGATCTGTTTTGGAATCAAATAGAGTGTAGCTTTTGACTCAGACTTCACTCATGGGCTTCCCTGGTAGCTCAAATAGTAAAGAATCTGCCTGCAATGCAAGAGGTTTGAGCTCTGGATTGGGAAGGTCCCCTGGAGAAGGAAATGGCTACCCCCTCCAGTATTCTTGCCCGGAGAATTCTATGGACAGAGGAGCCTGGCAGGCTGCAGTCCATGGAGTGGCAAAGAGCCGGACACGACTGAGTGACTAACACTTTCACACTTTCTGTCTCACTCAGCACAATGCATTTGAGATGCATCCACATTGTTTCCTGTACCAAAAATTCTTTTCTTTTTCTTGTATTATTGTCAAATAAATATTCCATTGATTGGATGCCCCATTGAACGATTTTAGGTTGTTTCTAGTTTGGGGCTGCTGTCAATATTCACATATAGGTTTTTATGTGAAACTAAGGTTCTATTGAGTAAATACGTAAGGAGGGAATTACTGAATTATATGGCAACCATACATTTAATTTTATAAGAAACTACTAAACTGTTTTTCAGAGGGAAGGTGCTATTCTGTATCCTCACCAGCAATGTGAAGGAACACAGTTGCTTTCCTTCCTGTCAACACTTGGTATTTTGTCTTCTACATTTTAGCCATTCCAAGAGGTGTGTGGTTTGTATTTACCTAGTAACTTATGATATTGAGCATCTTTTCATGTGTTTATTTGCCATCCATGTGTCTTCTTTGATGATATTCTTCAGATCTTTTGTCTGTTTTGTTATTGAATTGTTTTCTTATTTTGAGTTGTGAGAGTTATCTGTATGTTATGAATACAAGTTCTTTATCAGATATGTGATTTACAAATATTTTTTTCCCCAGTCCTTGGCTTATCTTTTGAAGAGCATAAATCTTAAATCTTTCTTTTGATTAAGTCTGATTTATCAGATTTTTGTTTTAAGATGGTACTTTTGGTACTGTATTCTTGCCTGGAAAATCCCATGGATGGAGGAGCCTGGTAGGCTACAGTCCATGGGGTCGCAAAGAGTCGGACACGACTGAGCAACTTCACTTCACTTTCACTTTGGTACTGTAAGCTCCTGGTGGCTCAGACGGTAAAGCGTCTGTCTACAAGGTGGGAGACCCGGGTTCGATCCCTGGGTTGGGAAAATCCCCTGGAGAAGGAAATGGCACCCCACTCCAGTACTCTTGCCTGGAAAATCCCATGGACGGAGGAGCCTGGTAGGCTGCAGTCCATGGGGTTGCTACGAATTGGACACGACTGAGCGACTTCACTTTGGCACTGTATCCAAGAAATCTTTACCTAATTTAAGGTCACAGAGATTTTCTCTTGTTTTCTTCTAGAACAAAATGTTTAGTCTTGAATTGTGAAAGGCTTTTAACATTTACTAATACTTTTGATTTCTTTTGCAGCACTCTGATCAACTTGCTTTGCCCTACCCTCTCTACCAGAAACTGTCCCTAAAGTCCCACCTTAGCTTGAACAGAAAGGACACACCCTTAATCTGATCTTTGCTTTAAGTCACTGTATCCAACTCAGAGGATTTCCTGAGCTTTTGCCCCTCCAACTTCCCATTTCTATTTGGGACTAGAAACAGTGGCTTTTCCAACCTTGGAAGGCCCCTAATTTCTGGGCTTTCAATTCCCTTTCTATTCTGCTGTCATTTTGTCAATCATTAATATTTTTTGAGCTTATCTTTCTTTACAATAGTTTCTCAGAAACTATTGTAAAGCTGTATCTGATATACAACATTTATATTTATACAACTGTGTCCAGCGGTATCTGATATACACAAATTATTAATGCTGTGTTTTTAATTTTTTTCTCTAGAGCCATAAACTCAGGAGGTACAGGTTCTGGCCTCCAAATTATCATAGGCAACAGTTTTAGAAAGTGCTTACCCCTGCATAACCTAGATGCCCATCCATCCATCCATCCATTCTAGTATATCTATTTCTTCACTCCCCACATCTTGATTGATAAGCTGACATCACTCACTTTAGATCTTCAGTGACATTCTGTCTCCTATTTCTGTATCAGTCAGGATAAGTAACATTAGCTGCTATAACAAAAAAGCTGGCACTTCAGTGACTTATCATAATAAAAGTTTATTTTTTACTCATGTTAGCATCCACTGAGGATTAGTAGCTCTCCTTTAAGAGTTGAGTCAGGAAGGTGGGCTCCTTCTATCATGCAGCTCCACTATTTCAGAGACCTTCACCTCCATCAGAGAGAAAGAGAGATAAGAGAATGGAGGATCACTTTCCATTTTCTAAAAGTCCCTGTTATGTCAACTCCCATTCCACTGGCCAGAACCTTGTCTCGTGATCCTAACGTAACTGTAAGGGATGCTGGGAAATGTAGTCTTTCTGTGAATCCAAGAAGAGGGAATGGGTGGTAGGATCTGGCTTAATGGAGCCACTTCTTTGGCCAGGAACTGGGAGCCTGTCCTTGAGTCAGATCTCTCCTCGCTCTCCTAAAGACCATGTATTGAGTAAAATCTCAACATTTCATTTAATTCCACCCATCAGTGTTCCCTTTAAACAAACACTGATGAGAATCTCAGGGTGGTAGGTATAAAGCTGGCATTAGAGGTAGGGTGTGGGAGGGGGTTTCACTAAGGTTTTTTAGTGGCTGCTATATTTCTGGCACTTGAACTGATTACTTGCAGTGATAGAGAGCCCTGTTTTATCTCCTTTTTGCAGATGGGCCAGCTGGTTTAGAAAGGCAATCCTGCCCAAGGTCACAGAGCTAGTAACTGGATCAGCTGTGATTAAATCTCATATTCATTTTAAATGGTTTGATCTTATAACCTGTATTCATACACACCAGGTTATAGTCTGGTGGGGGAGATGGACACAAAATCAAATAATTGCAATCCAGGGAGAAAGTGGACAAGATGTCAGAGTGCTCACCACTACTATACCTGGAGGTCAGGGAGGACTTGGGAAATCTTTCAGGGGGAAGGGCATTTGAGCTGGGGTTTTGTGGGGTAGTCAGGAGCTCACCAGATGGAGAAAGAGGAAATGTTTCTTTTGCTCTAAGCCAGGCCCTGCTTGGGAGGACCTCCCCACCTCAAATTTCAAGCTTTAGAGTTTCTTCTTTTAATTTGTGATGCCTGTGGTGGGGACTTCAGGGGGGAAGACCTAGAGGAAATTGCTGTTCTATTGGCTGGGCTGTGTCCCCAGAAGGTGAAGATGTTCTGATAAGGAGCTGTGATCTTGGCCTTGCAGATTAGCCCTGCTGGAGATAAGGGCAGAGGGGTTGCAGAAGGAGCTTCCTGCTGGGGGCTGACTGGCTGGCAGATCTGTAGCTGTGGGCTGGGCCGGCCCTGCAGAACCTGCTGATTCGGTCACCAAGGTGCTGAGGCTGCGCTTCTGGCTCCCTCCTGCAAGGAGGCTGCATCTCCGGTCACCTGGTCCACGCAGGAGCCCTTTGAGCCACTCGGGGAGGAAACTGGGTTTCAGCCTCGGCTCTGTTATTAGTTAGCCCCAGGCAGTGGGAAGGTCATTCCTCCTGTTTGGGCTTCCTTTCCCACATGTAAAATGGAGTTATCAATTCTTATTTCAGAGAACCCTTGCTAGGAGTCAGCAGTTAACGACCCTGATGTACCTACATGGGTACTTGGTATAGAATAGATATTTAATAAAAGGTGGGTTCTCTTTTTTGTTTGCTTTTTTTTTCAAATTTATTTTTAATTGGAGTATAATTGCTTTACAATGTTGTGTTGCTTTCTGCTGTAGAACGTGAATCAGCTATGTATGTATATGTATGCTCCCTCCCCCGGAGCTTCCCTCCCACTCCCCTATCCCACCCATCTCAGTCATTACAGGGTGCAGAGCTGAGTTCTCTGGGCTATATAGCAGGTTCCCGCTAGCTATCTATTTTGCATATGGCAGTGTATATATATCAGTGCTGCTCTTTCAATTCGTCCCATCCTCTCCTTCCCCTGCTGTATCTACAAGTGTGTCTACAAGTCCGGGTGGGTACTCTTTTTATCAACTGTTATCCTAGCCTGATTGTACCCTCTGGGTGTCCATTCCAGATCTTTCTTAAGCCTGTAGTGATGCACCAGGCTCTAGGGATACAGCCGTAACCAGTCCTGCACCCTGGACCCTCTAGGCTTTTTACAATTCTTCCCTTTCCCCTTCCTTCCTTTCGAAGCTGATTCAAAAGTAACACTTGGGAGGGAGGTTCGGGAGGCAGGGGACATGGGTGTACCTATGGCTGATTCTTGTTGATGTTTGACAGAAAACCACAAGATTCTGTAAAGCAGTTATCCTTCAGTTAAAAAATAAAGTGGCAAAAGTAAAAGATAGCTCATTATGTCCCCGTTAGCAGGTTGTAAGCATTGCTGGGGACCTTACTTGAACTCGGGCTCCCCCGAGTTCAGAATTAAAGACAGTAAAGAATTCGCCTGCAATTCAGGAGACCAGGCTTCTATCCCTGGGTTGGGAAGATCCACTGGAGAAGGAAATGGCAACTCATTCCAGTATTCTTGTCTGGAGAATTCTATGGACAGAGGAGCCTGGTGGGCTACAGTCCACGGGGTTTCAAAGAGTTGGATGTAAGTAACACATTCTTCCTTTCTTATATGAACTCTGATATCACACCTCCTCCGAGTGCACTATGAGAACAGTTTGCTCTCTAGAGGGTTCTGAATGCCTCAGATAGCAAGGGGAACTTCCTCCCTGTTTCTCTGGCTCTGTTTTCATTTCCCATTGTCTCTCTCTGTCCCCCCTCTCTCTCTGTTTCCCTCTCTCCATCCTTTGGGGGAGGACCCAGAGCTTGGGGAATGGGCTTTCTCTGAAAGGGAGAGAGAATGCATTTTATTGGTTTACTATGTAGCAGCTCCAGGCCTAGCCCCAGGCCCCGCTGGAAAGAATATTCCAATCTAGGCTAAAAACTTCAGAAATTAACAAGTGATGAAATAGCGGGTGGTTATTCGCATGGATTGAGAGTGATCACACAAACTGCCGGAATATTAATTGGTGTGCCATGTTCATACAAAGAAGGAAGAGAGGATGGGGGCTTGAAATGATGGGGACAGAACAGTAACACAGATGATTCCTAACAGGAAACATTAAACATGCAGACAGTGGCAACAAATTGGGTAAGTTCACAGCAGACTTCCTGGTAACATAAATTGGCTGTTAGCCCCTTTACAGACTGCTGTGTGAAGCTGGCGTCTGGATTTGCAGTAAATCGAAAATTTTAACCCTGTTAGAGAATGCCCAGGAGTTGGTGATGAACAGGGAGGCCTGGCGTGCTGCGATTCATGGGGTCGAAAAGAGTCGAACACGACTGAGCGACTGAACTGAACTGAACTGAACTGAGAGAATGCCAGCGGGGGAGGGGTGCTGCGAACCATCCCCCACCCCACCCCACCCCCCGCCCCCAACATCCGGGACATCACCTCGTGAAATCCACAAGGCAGGCGAAGAAGGCTCCCTACCTCTTTGGTTTCTTAGTTCAATTGTTCCTCCGATCTTTCCGCGCACATTACACATACTTCCCTGCCATTGCAAGTACCGCACATTTTAAGTGCTTATTTACTTGGAAGTGACGTCTGTCCTCCCAACTAAGCTGTCAATGTTAATTAAAAAAAGAAAAAAACAAGCTATTTATTTCTCTTTGTTGCTTTGTGCGGGTTTTTCTCTTGTGGCGAGCTGGGGCTACTCTTCGTTGCCATGTGTGGGCTGCTTATTGCGGTGGCTTCTCTTGTTGCGGAGCACAGGCTCTGGGCCCACGGGCATCAGTAGTGATGGCTGGCAGGCCCTGGAGCATGGGCTTGGAGAAGGAAATGGCAAGCCACTCCAGCATTCTTGCCTAGAGAATCCTATGGACAGAGGAACCTGGTGGGCTGCTGTCCATAGGGTCATACCGAGTCGGACATGACTGAAGTGACTTAGCATGCAAGCATGCATTGGAGACGGAAAAGGGAACCCACTCCAGTATTCTTGCTTGGGGAATCCCGGGGACAGAGGAGCCCGGTGGGCTGCCGTCTATGGGGTCACACAGAGTCGGACAAGACTGAAGCGACTTAGCAGCAGCAGCAGCAGCAGCAGCAGCAGAGCCTGGGCTAAGTAGTTGTGCACAAACTTAGTTTTTCCAGGGCATGTGGACTCCTCCTGGACCAGGGATTAAACCTGTGTCCACTGCATTGCCAAGCAGATTCCCATTCATTGAGCCACCAGGGAAGTCTGACACTAACTTTTTTCTTTAATTGAAGTACGGTTGGATTATAATGTTGTGTTAATTACTGCCGTACGGCAATGTGACTCAGTTACACACACACACACACACACACACACATATGTATGTATTCATATTCTTTTTCATTATAGTTTATCACAGGATATTGAATACAGTTCCCTGGGCAATTCAGTAGGACCTTGTTGTTTAGACACTAAAGTTTCGCCACGACATTCTAGGAGCTGGTGGTTCTGCCTTGGAACCTTGGAGGTCAACTCCTGTTTCCACTGAATTCTGCCTGCTTACATGTCCTGGGGGCCCAACTGGGGTGAACACGTGGCCCCCTGAACAGGCACAGCTCTGGTGTCAGATCTGGGTTTAAGTACAAATTTTGCCCTCTAGTTCTTCTCTGTGGGCTTCCCTGATAGCTCAGGTGGTAAAGAATCCCCCTGCAATGCAGGAGACCCTGGTTTGATTCCTGGCCAGGAAGATCCTCTGGAGAAGGGATACGCTACCCACTCCAGTATTCTTGGGCTTCCCTTGTGGCTCAGCTGGTAAAGAATCCACCTGCAATGTGGAAGACCTGGGTTCGATCCCTGGTTTGGGAAGATCCCCTGGAGAAGGGAAAGGCTACCCACTCCAGTGGAGAATTCCATGGACTGCAGTCCATGGAGTCACAAAGAGTCGGACACAACTGAGCAACTTTCACTTTTGCTTTCTTCTCAGCGGGACCTTGGGCAAGTCTGATTTCATCTCTGCGTTTCAGCTTCCTGATCTGCTTGACGGATGGAAGAATTGGATGAGACCAAGTGTCACAAGGTTGCAGCAGATTCCAGGTCTCTGGACCCCAGGTGGGTGCTCTGTTCCATTCTGTGGAATGTTCTATGTGGTGGTTTTTTGAAGGGCAGGGGTACATTGAGGCGCTTGTCACTGATGGCAAGGAGAACATGCTAGGACTGTTCAGTTCAGTTCAGTTCAGTTCAGTCGCTCAGTTGCGTCCGACTCTTTGCAACCCCATGAATCGCAGTACACCAGGCCTCCCTGTGCATCACCAGCTCCAGGAGTTTACTCAAACTCATGTCCATCGAGTTGGTGATGCCATCCAGCCATCTCATCCTCTGTTGTCCCCTTCTCCTCCTGCCCCAATCCCTCCCAGCATCAGGGTCTTTTCAAATGAGTCAGTTCTTCACATCAGGTGGCCAAAGTATTAGAGTTTCAGCTTCAGCATCAGTCCTTCCAATGAACACCCAGGACTGATCTCCTTTAGGATGGACTGGTTGGATCTCCTTGCAGTCCAAGGGACTCTCAAGAGTCTTCTCCAACACCACAGTTCAAAAGCATCAATTCTTTGGCGCTCAGCTTTCTTCACAGTCCAACTCTCACATCCATACATGACCAGTGGAAAAACCATAGCTTTGACTAGACGGACCTTTGTTGGCAAAGTAATGTCTCTGCTTTTTAATATGCTATCTAGGTTGGTCATAACTTTCCTTCCAAGGAGTGTCTTTTTATTTCATGGCTGCAATCACCATCTGCAGTGATTTTGGAGCCCCCCAAAATAAAGTCTGACACTGTTTCCACTGTTTCCCCATCTCTTTCCCATGAAGTGATGGGCCCAGATGCCATGATCTTAGTTTTCTGAATGTTGAGCTTTAAGCCAACTTTTTCACTCTCCTCTTTCACTTTCATCAAGAGGCTCTTTAGTTCCTCTTCACATTGTGCCATAAAGGTGGTGTCATCTGCATATCTGAGGTTATTGATATTTCTCCCAGCAATCTTGATTCCAGCTTGTGCTTCATCCAGCCCAGCGTTTCTCATGATGTACTCTGCATATAAGTTAAATAAGCAGGGTGACAATATATAGCCTTGACGGACTCCTTTTCCTATCTGGAACCAGTCTGTTGTTCCATGTCCAGCTCTAACTGTTGCTTCCTGATCTGCATATAGGTTTCTCAAGAGGCAGATCAGGACTGTTACCTGTATGTAAAACTTATCTCAAGCAACAATACCTGTGTTTAAGGGATAGATAAAGATACATATAGGAAGTGTGTACTCCAACACTCCTTTTCTGGTGAAGCACTTTGGAAGTGATTTGGAATTGTTGCTCGGCTGACAGGCTTAGTCATTTAGGCACCTTTGATTTTAACCAGTTAAATGGGAAGTACTTTCCTCTTGTTGCCCTTCAGTCACTAAGTCGTATCCAGCTCTTTGCAACCCCATGGACTGCAGCATGCCAAGCTCCTCTGTCTTCCACTACCTCCCGGAGTGTGCTCAGATTCATGTCCACTGAGTCAGCGATGCTCTCTAACCATCTCATCCTATGCTGCTCACTTCTCCTTTTGCCTTCAGTCTTTCCTGGCATCAGGGTCTTTGCCAATGACCTTTTTCCAGTTTCCTGTTAGGCAGAGGTTTAGCTTTGTCTATGGATTTCCTGGTTCCATCCAGCTGGTATTGCATTGGAACTCTCTAGCGCCTTCCATATGGGACTGTTGTTTTTCACTAACACTAAATGGTCCCCGATATCTGTCCTTTTTCAGGTTTTCTGTCTGCTTTTCCTAATTATTTTGTCTTTCTCAAACTGCAGCACAAATGCAAGAGACTGAGAAGAGATTTGAAAGATTTGGTCATTAACTTACCCAGTGACCTTAGGGAGATCCTGTCTCATCCTTGGGTTCTGGGTTCCTCACCTGTGAGTGACTTGGCCCAGATCATCGTCTTGAAGTCCCTTCTAGCTCAGTGATGCTGTCACCCTTCTAGTTGGCCGGCATTGTTTTTTTCAGTATTCCCACCTCCCCAGCCCCCAAATCTACTGTAGGTTGGGAAAAAACCCAAATATACACCAGACATTGCCTTAGGTCTTATGCATGAACAAAAAAAGTGAATAAGCATGATTATTGCAACAGAGGCAATAATAATAAGGTGGGGGAGAATAACAATAAGGCAGGAGGAGAAGAGGAAGACAGAGGATGAGATGTTTGGGTGGCATCACTGACTTGATGGACATGAGTTTGAGCAAGCTCCAGGAGTTGCTGATGGACAGGGAAGCCTGGCATGCTGCAGTCCGTGAGGTCACAAAGAGTCAGACACGACTGAGTGACTGAACTGAACTGATTGCAATAGAGCCTAAAGAAAATCTTGAAGGGAGAATTGGAGGCCCTCCCCTCTGAGGCTTCCCTGGTGGTTCAGATGGTAAAGAATCTGCCTGCAATGCAGGAGCCTTGGGTTTGATCCCTGGGTCGGGAAGATCCCTTGGAGAAGGGAATGGCAACCCACTGCAGAAAGCTTTCCTGGAGAATCCTGTGGACAGAGGAGCCTGGTGGGCTACAGTCCATGGGGTCTCAAAGAGTTGGACATGGCTGAGCAACTAAATACACACATATACACACACACACGGCACAAACATCTGAATATGTATGCCTGTTTCTTTGTACCAGCTTTGTACACAGCTGTCTTACCTGTTGGCAGGGCTGTTAAGTCTGACCCTAACTGGAGGGAGGGACACTGTTCTTTGTGAGCAGAGAGTGCCACAGTGCAAATGCTCGGTGTGAGCCTGGAGTTACCATTGTGTCTGAGCCCCAGGTTCTGAAGCAACTCCTAGAGCTGTTTGGGAGATGTTTGGAATATAAGTTCAGTTCCTCAAGGTGAAATGTCAGAGCTGACTGCCAGGATGCTTGACTGTGGTAAGGATCTCTTTTCGACTTGTGATATAGAGTAACTGGCAGAAACACGGAGACATTCATTCATTAGGAATTTCCTACTGGTGTAAGACCCAAGTGAGTAATTCAGGTGAAAGGGCCAGAGTCGTGGGCCCAGAAAGCATGGGTTCCCCATGATTTTTGACAGCTTTATTGAAGTATATAGTTGACAAGTGATAAACCACACAGGTTTAAAAGTGTACAATTTGATAAGTTTTGATATATGTATATGCCCACGTCACCACAATCTGTGTAGCAAGCATCTCCATCACCTCTAGATGTTTCTTTGGCCCCTCTGTGACCCCTCCGTCCTGCCCGTCCCCTCTTCACCTCTCCCTGCCCCCTCCTTGGGCAACCACTGGTCTGCTTTCCATCCCTAGAGATTAGTTTGCATTTTCTAGAGTTTTATTTAAATGGAAATGTACAATTTGTTTTCTTCCACACCTGGCTTCTTTCACTCAGCGTAATTACTTTGAGATTCATCACTGTGGTTACAAGTGGAAATAGGTTTTCCCCTTTTCATTGCCAAGTAATATTCCTTTGCATGACTGTACCATGATTTGTTTATCCCTTTCCCTGCTAATGGACATTTGGATTGTTTCCAGTTTTGAGTGAGTACAAATAAAGCTGCTGTGAGTAATCATGCCCAAGTCTCTGTATATATACATATATAAAATAGATATGTTTTCCTTGGGTAAATGCATGGGAGTAGATTGGCTGTATCATATGAGAAGTGTCTATTTAACTTTTTAGAAACTGCCAATTTGTTTTACAAAGTGGGTTTTACCACTTTACGTGCCCACCAGCAGTGTATGAGGGTTCCAGTTGTTCCACGTCGTCACCAACACTTGGTATGGCCAGTCTTTTTAATTTTAGATATCCTAAGGTGTGGGTAGCTCATTGTGCTTTTAACTTACATTTCCTGAGTGTCTAATTATGTTGAGCTTCTTTTCATATACTTACCTGCTATCCCCCACCCCCTTTTTGGAAAAATATGCAAATCTTTTGTCTATTTTGAAATTAGCTTTTTTATTATTGAGATTTTATAGTTCTTTATATATTCTGGTGATGGTTCTTTATCAGGTATACCATTTACAGAATTTTTTCACATTCTGTGTCTTGCCTTTTCAGTTTCTTATCAGTGTCTGTTGAAGAACACATGTTCTTAATTTTGATTAGGTCAATTACCTCCCCCACCCCCCCAACAATTGTGCTTTTGGTGTTGTATCTAAGAAACCATTGCCTAATTGAATGTTACAAAGGTTTTATTCTAAGTTTTCTTCTAAATGTTTTATATTTGGGTTTATCATTTGTTTTGAGTGAAATTTCAAATATGGTGAATGGATTGAAGCTCATTTTTTTTTGTTTCATATGATTCTTTCATTATTCTAGCACTTCTTGTTGAAAAGACCAACTTTTCTCCACTGAATTACTTTTGCATCTTTGTTGAAAATCAGTTTCAATTATGTGAGCTTATTTCTAGAATCTGATTTGTTTGCCTATCTTGACACCAATACCACACTGTGTTTATTATAGTAGCTTCATAAATCTTAAAGTCAGAGTGTGTTAATCTTCCAGTTATAGTCTTCTTTTTTTTTTTTATAGTTTTTTTTTTTTTTTTTCATTCTAGGCCCTTTTCACTTCCAAAAGAATTTTAGAGTGAGTTTGTCAGTTTCTATAAGAAAGCTTGCTGGAATTTTACTTGAGATTGTGTTGAAGCTATAGATCAATTCGGGGAGAGCTTATAGCTTTACAAGAGTGAGTCTGGTTCATGATAATAATAAAAATCTTCATTCACTTAGATCTTAATTTTTCTCAGTAATATTTTGTAGTTTTCTGTGCTTGAGCCTTATATATCTTTCTATATCTCCCAGTGTTTCTTATTTTTTAATACTATTGCAACTTTTCTTTTTCATTTCAATCTGGTTGTTTCTAGTATAGAGAAATAGAATTGATTCTTTAATATCAGTCTTATGCCTAACAACTCTGTTATACTCACTTATTTGTTCTAGTCACTTTTTTGTATATTACATAGAATTTCCTATGTAGACTATCAAGCCTACATACAAGCCTGAATACATACATATTCAGCTCACCATGAATAAAAAACAATTTTGCCTTTTTTAAAAATCTGGATTCCTTTTATTTCTTTTTCTTGTCTTATTGCAATGTTTAGAACTTCCAGTATAGTGGTGAATAGAACTAGTGACAGTGAACTTCTGTGATTTCCTCCTGATCTTAAGGATGAAAGATGTTAGTCTTTCACCATTAAATATGATGCTAACATATATTTTTTGAAGATTTCTCCTTATTAGATTGAGGCAGTTCCTTTCTATTCCCAGTTTGCTGAAGACTGGATGCTTAATTTAGCCAATGCTTTTTTATATTCATTAAAATGATCATATGGTTTTTCATTTTTTGGCCTATTACTATGATGAATTATTAATATACTGTTGATTTTCAAAAATTAAAACAATCTCGTATTCCCAGGTTGTGATGTTCTTTTTACATGTGTAAAATTTCTTTTGGAGAATTTTTCATTTATTTTCATGTGGGTCCCTGCTGTATAGTCTTCTTTAATATCTTAATTTTTTTTTTGTATCAGGGTTGTGCTGGCTTTATCGAATGCAGTGAGAAATGTTCCTTCTTTTGTTTTCTGGAAGAATTTGATATCATCTCCTGAAATGTTTGAGTAGAACTTACGAAGGAAGCCATCTGGCCTGGTCTTTATTGTTGAGAAAGTTTTAACTAAAGTTTAAATGTCTTTAACAATTAGAGCACTGTTTGTGTCGTTTATTTCTTGCTTAAGTGTGTTGCGTGTGTGCTCGGCTGTGTCTGACTCTTTGTGTGACCCCAAGGACTGCAGCTCACCAGGCTCCCCTGTCTGTGGAATTGTCCGGGCAAGAATAATGGAGTGGGTTGCCATTTCCTACTCCAGGAGATTTTCCAAACCCAGGGGTCAAACCTGTGTCTCCTGCATTGGCAGGTGGGTTCTTTAACACTGAGCCACCTGGGAATGAAAGGTTCCAGTAATCATTGGTAGTTTGTCCATTTAACATAAATTGTTGACTTTTTATCATAAAATTTTTAATAATGTTCCCTGATTATTCTCTTAATATCTGCAGAATTTATGGTGATATCAACTCTCTTATTTCTGATGTTGGTAATTTGGTTCTTCTATTTTCTCTAATTAGTCTAGCTAGACTGTCAACAATTACTGATCTTGTCAAAGAACCAGTTTTTGGTTAAAAAAAATTTTTTTTCTATTGGCTTTTATTGATTTTCTCTTTCTTTGATTTCTCTTTTGATTATTTTTATTTCCTTTTTGCCTGCTAAATTTTGGGATTATGTGTTTTTAAAGTGCAGAGATCATTGATTTGAGATCTTTATTTCATCTTTTCTAATATAGGCATTTAATGCTATACTTTTTACTGTGATACATTAGTAATATCTTATAAATTTTGATTATTTTCATTTTTTACTACTTTCTAATTTTCCTTTTAATTTCTCCTTTGACCCATGTATTATTAGAGGTATGCTATTTAGTTCCAAAATTCTTATAGATTCTCTAGGTATCTTTGTGTTATTGATGTTCAATTTAATTCCGTTGTGGTCAGTGAACATACTTTGTATGACTCAAAATTATTGAGACCTGTTTTGTGGTCCAGAATATGTTCTATTTTGGGGACTATTTAATAGGCATTTATAAAGAATGTATATTCCACTGTTGTTTGGTGAAGTACTTTCCAAATAGCAATTAAGTCAAGTTGATTGATAGTATTTGGATATTATTAGATTTTCTATTTACTTGTTCTGTCAGTTATTGAAAAGGGGATACTGAAATCTCCAACTAAACTTGTGAATTTGTCTATTTCTCCATCCAGTTCTGCTTTACTTCATGTAATTTGAAGTTTTGTTACTAAGTGTATAAACAATTAAGAGTAGAATGTCTTTTTTATGAATTAAACCCTTTTCATTATGAAATGCCCTTTGTTATCTTTTTGTGATTCTTTGCTCTGAAATTTACTCAGTCTGATATTCATGTAGCCACATCCACTTTCTTTTGTTTGGTATTAGGCTTTTTATATTTAAAGTGAGTTTTCTTTTTGTGGGCAGCATAGCATTGGGGCTTATTTTGTTGTTTTTTTAATCCAATCTGACAAACTCTGCCTTCTAATTGTGGTGTTTAGAGAGTTGATTTTTATGCCATTATTGCTGTGATTTAAATCTACCATCTTGCTCTTGGTTTCCTGTTTGTCTCTTCTGTTTTGTGAACTTCCCGCCCTTTTCTGACTTCCTTTGGATTGAATATTTTTATTATGATTGTATTTTGACTCCTTGATTGGTTTGTTAGCCTTACTTTTTTGTTGAGTTATTTTAGTGGTGGCTTTAGGGTTTTTAATATGTGTCTTTAATTTAATGTCTAGGATAAGAACCTGACAACAGTCCCTTCTGTTTCCTATCTCTTGACCTGTTGTCACGCATTTTACTTCTACATATGCCGTAAACTCCACAATACATTTTCTTTACTTTTCCTTTAAGTAGTTGGTTATCTTTCAGAGAATTTTGAATAATAAGAAGGATGTGTTTATATTTACCCATGGAATTACCATTTCTGTTGTTCATTTCTTCATGTAAATCCAGGTTTTCACTGAGTATCATTTTCCTTCTCTGCAAAGAACTTCCAACAGTTCTTCTAGTGCAGGTCTACTGGTGAGGTATTCTTTCTGCTTTTGTGTGTCTGAAAAGACATTACTGTGCCTCCACTCACTGAAGGACAGTCTCAAAAGTCTTCACAAATCTGCCAACAATTCCCTTTCCACTCTCCCGAAGGCTCTTAAGGGGATGTGGGTGGGTGTGGCAGAATTTAGAATGATTTCTTTTGTGTGGAATATTTTACAAGAACTTAGAGGAATCTGTCCTATGCCTAACCATTCACTGAGGCAGGAGCCAAGGAGCTGGTTCTCCATCCCAGAAGCAGGGTTGATGGTGAGGAATCAAAGGACAGTATATGAAGGATGGTAATTTATCCCTAGCAGGAATCACATGACTGAGGAGGAGAGAATGTATACTTTTTAACCTGAGAAAACAGCCCTCTGTTGAAAGAGTGATGATGAATAAGTGCCTTTTGCTACCAAAGTTAATCTCTTAGGCTTCAATGACAAAGTTTTGGGATTCCGTGTTGCACTGAAGTCAAGTCTACCTTCCACATTGTGTAGAAGGAACTGGATTTGCAGAAACCATCCTGGAGATTTCTGTGATGCCCTCTTGGCTGTGGTGCTCATGCCTGCTTCCCTCACAGGTAACCTTGTCCTTGTCCTTCAGGGGAAGATGACAACATCATCTCCTTGGCTCAGCTGAAGTTCCAAGATCTATGCTTGCATACGTAATTTGGGCAGCACAAGGAAACTAGACAAATGACCCTCAGGCTTTCTGATCATTTTTTTTTCTCCTTATGGTGAATCTCTGGTAGTCACGCTTGAGCCCAATTTCTCAAAGACAGAACTTAGGGGAAGAAGCCACTCAAAACACAACCAGTCAGATATGGGTCATCGGAAGTCTTTAGGGTCAGGCTGCCTCAGGGTCAAGGCCCACCCTCCTCCTTTTCTCTGGGGCTCAAGCTCCAGATGTAAATGGAGCTTCAGGAGTTTCCCTTCTAGCTCTAACATTATTAATAAATCTGCCACCTGGACTTTATTAATTCTTTCCCTTGTATGAGTCCACATTGGATAGCTTGTCTGTGTCCAGCATATCGCAAATTTAGTCCTGTATTTTCTTAATCAGATCACCTCATTTTTGTAAAAAAAAGAGAAATTTTATTTTTCATAATGATTTTTATATTATAAAAATTAGCAAGTTAGTTACAGAAAATTTAGAAGATGCAGATTTGCAAAAGAAGAAAATATTATCATTAAAAAAAATTGACACTCCCTAGAGATGACCACTATTTTCAGTCTTTGGTTACACATCCTTCCAGTCCTCCTTCTCTGTACTCATGTTCTGCGTATTTTTTTTAAAAATAAAAAGGCATTATGAAGAATAAATTGATTTACTTGTAAATTTTCACTTAACATTATTCTGTCATCAGCTTTCTACATAACTGAATATTCTTGCATTATGTCGTTTTTAGCGCCTACCAAGTTTTCCTTTTCAGACGTGCCATGATTTATCTAATCATCTTTGGTTTTTGGACATTTTGAACAATTCTCAGTTGAACTTCCTTTTTAAAAAATAAGTTTATTTATTCATTTATAGCTGTGCTAGGACATTGTCGCTGTGTGGGCTTTTTCTCTCGGTGCAGTGGGGGGGACTCCTTTCAGGTTGTGGTGCACAGGCTTATCATTGCGGTGCTTCTCTCATTGTGGGGCACAGGCTCTAGGGTGCCCGGGCTCAGCAGTTGTGGCTCCTGGGCACTAGAGCACAGACCCAATGGTCATGGCACCTGGGCTTAGCTGCTCCTTGGCGTGTGGGGTCTTCCCAGACCAGGGACTGACCTGTGTCTCCTGCATTGGCAGGTGGATTCTTTCTCACTGAGCCACCAGGGAGGCCCCTCATCTTCCTAGAGTGGAGTCTTTGTGTATATCTCTGGTGATTTCCTTAAGATAAATATCTAGCAGCAGATTTCTAGAGCAGAGGCAATTTACTATTTTTAGGCTTTGAAGCATTCAGAATAAACTCCAGAAAACGTTTGGCATCCTGCCGTGGGATGAGATATGGTGTCTTACAAAGATCCTGGGAGGCAGATGGCTCATGGATCAGCTCAGCTCTGCACCTTTTCATGTGACTGCAGACAAGTTATTTAACCATCAGAGGCCTCGGTTTCCTCATCTGTAGAATGGAGATAGTGATTTGGTGGAATAACACCTATTTAAAGTACTCATCTCCCTGTCAATGGACATGGCATATTTAAATTAAGAAGTTAGTCTGTATAGTCAAAGCTATGGTTTTTCCAGTAGTCATGTACAGATGTGAGAGTTGGACCATGAAGAAGGCTGAGCACCGCAGAATTGACGCTTTTGAACTGTGGTTCTGGAGAAGACTCTTGAGAGTTCCTTGGAGAGCAAGAAGATCAAACCAGTCAATCCTAAAGGAAATCAACCCTGAATATTCATTGGAAGGACTGATATTGAAGCTCCAAGCCTTTGGCCACCTGATGCAAAGAGCCGACTCATTGGGAAAGACCCTGATGCTGGGAAAGATTGAGGGCAGGAGAAGTAGATGACAGAGAATGAGACGGTTGGATGGTATCATTGACTCAATGGACTCCGGGAGTTTGTGATGGACAGGGAAGCCTGGCGTGCAGCAGTCCATAGGTTCTCAAAGACTTGGGCATTGTTCAGATTTAGTGACTGAACAACCACAGCGGTCTCTTATTGAGGCGGTGAGGTGAGAAGTGACTTTCCAAAATTACACAGGGCACCTTTCTTTCTGTGGTAATAAGCTCTCTATTGCGAGAAGGACTCAACCTTGGGGACCCCCAGGCGTGGTGCAGAGGACCGTGCTAGGACCATCAGAAAGCTGACGAGCTACTGAGCGCAGGGAGATGTTTTCCCTCGGGGACCACCCAACTGGCTCCCAGTTCTTTACATCTCTTCCTGCCTCCCTTGGGCCTGGTTGCCATCTTCCCTCTGAAGTGAGTATGCTCTATGAGTTCTAACAAGAAATACTATGATCTAACTTCATGTGGCTTCAAGAGATACAAATCTGTGGTAACACGTCAAATTTAGTGTTGTGAGTGAGTAATTACTTTCTGAATCTGAGGAGTTCAATTGAATGTGAATCATTATTGTGTGTTAATTAAAATCCTGCTGATGGTTAAAATAATATTTTGGGGTTTTAATAACTTTGTAAGGGACGTGTAGATAAAACTCAGAGATAAATACCGGTGTGGATTCTTGTTAAAAACCGACAAATATTGGTATTAATTCAAAGATGTGCTTATTGTTTTGCGAACATTAATGGAATTTATGCCCAAGATGGGTCAGGATGTCACAATAACATCTGTGTCCCTTTGGAACCTGCATTCAGGGATATTTTGATCTTTATGGGCTCTAAGTTTGAGGTATGCATCTTCAGAGTGCATGGTGGCTGGGAAACCAAGGAGGAGGTTTGGGGTGGTTATGACATGCTCCTGTCAAATTCCTTCTGGGCCATTCCAAGGATCAGAGTGAAATCAAACTTGGAACCCTTCTAGAATCTGGTTATTAGGTCATAGACCTGCATGCACTGAGTTGGTGGGAATTTCAAGTCATTTATTGACCCACTCTCTCCCTGAGACGCTGAGTGGGTGGGTAGGGTGGGCCCAGTGGGGTTTGCCCCTGGGAGTCTGGGGAAATATCAGGGGCATTTTATCTCCTCCCTCCAGTCTTCCATATACCCAAACTTCCTCCCACTCAGGGGTCTGAGAAAGTGTCCCCTAGTTGGGGAACTGACATATTCCTGCCCTCTCTAGGGTGTGGGTTCCAATGTCACCAACAGCCCCAGACCATCCCTGCCTTCCTGTTTCCAGACAACGGGGCTTCATGCCTCCCCAGATGCTGAGCTCACCACTGGACATCCTGGGGATCTAGAAAGTTATTTTTCTAAGGGGACAGAGGTGTCCCTGGGGCTGGATGAAGAAATGGCATGATCTGCCCGAGGAAGCAGGTGGCTTGGGAGGGCCCGTTTGATGCAGCCACTTGTGCCTGGCTGTTTGGGTACAGGATGCTCATTGGTAAGGCCCTGGCAGGAAACGCACCCTCAAACTGGGTCACTTGGGTGAACTGAATAGACGTGCCATCTGCAAAGGGTGAGCGGGGAGCAGGGAGAGTCTAAGAGACACTGCAGGGCCCGGTGCCCTGGGCAGAGGTGGAGATGGAAGGAGGGAGGCCCTGGGGGTCAGCAGCTTGAGGAAGCTGGGGAGTGAGGGCTGTTGGTTCTCAGACCAGCGTCCTGGACCCAGAGGAGGAGGCTGGAGGGCGGAGGGAGAGAGGAGGAGGAGGAGCTCGGGGCTGGAGCGTGGCTCTGAGAGGAGACTGGGGCGGCTCTGGCACCTGAGTGCTCCTAAGTGACCCAGGGCCAATCCCGTAGAGAGTGTGACCTTTGAGATGGCCTTGATGCGAGGGAAGAATTGGGACTGGAGGAGCTGATGGCGGTGGGGGGAGGCCCAGGAAGAGGAGGGAGGCTGGAGAGGAGAAAGTGTGCAGGTTGGAAGTAGGGGGTGAGGGAAGAGGAGCAGGCATGTAGCTTTGATGAGCGCCCAGAAGGCAGAGGTGAGTTGGAGAGGTCTGGCTCGATTCCTCTTTTGCAAAAGAATCTGATTCTACAGGAGGTTAGTGTCTCCTGAAGGGGGTGACGGGAGCAGGACCATGTTTGGGGAGGAGGAATACAGCAGGACAGATGGACGCACTGGGGAGAGGCTGGGGGCTGGGGAGGCTGCAAGGGTTGCAGTGCTGGTCAAGCGAAGAGTGAATGGGGTCTGGGCCCAGTGGCCACTGCAGGGATGGAGGGGAGGGGGGCGGAGGAAGGAGGTTCAAGGTTCCTGCTAGAGAGAGAACTGGTGGTGTAGAAGGGAGGGGGGGGGCCTGCTCTGGCCCCTGGCCTGGTGACACCATCACAGACAGGCTGAAGGCTGCCCGGAGTTTGGGGGACTAACGACACTTCCCGGGACTAACAACATTTGGGGTGTTGGGATCTCCTATGCCCATGATCTCACCACCTTCCCTGCCTGATTTCCTCACCAGAATCACCTGCAAAATCTGTTGGAAATACAGCTCCCTGGGCCCCAGGCTCAGGTGAGCAGGGTCAGCCAAGGAGTATGCATTTTAAGGTGCCCCCAGGAGTCTCTAAGATCTTTAGAGAAAGCAAACATCACTTTGCTGACCAAGGTCTGTATAATCAAAGCTATAGTTTTTCCAGTAGTCATGAACAAATGTAAGGGCCATAAAGAAGGCAGAGTGTTGAAGAATTGATGCTTTCAAACTGTGGTGCTGGAGAAAACTCTAAAGAGTCACTTGGACAGTAAGGAGATCAAACCAGTCAATCCTAAAAGAAACTGACCCTGAATGATCATTGGAAGGATTGATGCTGATGCTGAAACTCCAATACTTTGTCCACCTGATGTGAAGAGGTGACTCATTGCAAGAGACCCTGATGGTGGGAAAGACTGAGGGCAAGAGAAGGGGGTGGCAGAGGATGAGATGTTAGATGGCATCACTGACTCAATGGACATGAGTTTGAGCAAACTCCGGGAGATAGTGGAGGACAGGGAAGCCTGGTGTGCTGCAACCCTTGGAGTCCCAAAGAGCTGGACATGAGTTAGTGGCTGAACAACAGCAGGAATCTCCGCTGCAGCCGGGCTGGTCCATGCTGCTCTCATTTCCCTTCATCCTCTCAATGTCCAGGAAGCTTCGTGTGGTTTCTCCCTTTCCCTAGACTGGAAACTGAGGCCAGGGGACAGGCCTGTGTCAGGGCCAAGCCGCAGCCCCGAGGCCTCTTAAATCCATGGCAGGGATGGAAGGGTGGGGTGGGGGCCGGCTTGGATGCCTTTATTCTCACCTCGCGGGCTTCGCGCAGCTTGGTGGGAGGTCATCTTTCCCAAGGCAGGGCCACACAAGGGGTGGGCGAGTGGATGCCAGGCCCTCCCTGGTGGCCAGGGCCTCGCAGACAGAGGCTGGCAGAGGCTGCTCGGCCTCAGCAAGCCCGAGTGGCTGGAGCTGGGCTGGGGTGTGGGGGTGGAGGAGGAGTTGGTTGGCCACTGGGTCCCTGCAGGATGCGATGTGAAAGGTCCACGAGTGATGAAATGCATGGGTACCCATCTCTCTCGAGCTGGGAACTCTGCCAAGCCAAAAAAGCCATGCTTCATGCATTTTCTTCTGAATTCACTATTCTCTACCAGGGCAAGGGAGGTGAACTCAGTTTGTCTAACCTGTGAAATGGGAACCGATGTGAAAGTTTGGAATCACACAGTCAGACAAGCCTGCAAGTTGCCCCTGACCGTTAGTTTATTCACCCGAAAAACAGAGGTGGCCTCTTGACCTCACAGTGTTGTTACCTTTGACAGATGACATCAGGTGAGTAGCACATCACCAGACTTGGGGCAGGTGGAGGCTACCCAGGGTCACGGGTACTTAGCCAAGCCCAGTGCATCGTGCAATTGTTGCTTAAAGCAGATGTTGTTATTGTTTAGTCGCTAAGTTGTGTCTGACTCTTTTGTGACCCCAAGGGCTGTAGCCTGCCAGGCTCCTCTCTGTCCATGGGGTTTCCCAGGCAAGAATACCAGAGTGGGTTGCCACTTCCTTCTCCAGGGGATCTTCCCCACCCAGGGATCGAACCCGTGTCTTGGTCTATTAAGTGTCACGAGTGTGTCCATTGCTGTGGGGACCCACAGTAATACACAGCAGTATCTGGGCCTTGGCAAGCAACCAGAAGCTTCAGATCTCATGGAGGATCAGGGGCAGCAGGGAGAAAACCAACTGAATGGACACCACACGTCCGCTTCCTCAACACCCTCTGCGTCTCGCACATTGGCCTGACCCTTCTTTCTCGCCTCGGAAAGGTTACCAAGAAAAAGAAGAAATTTCTCAGCATGCTTTATGGGCCTCCTCACATGATGCTTGTGCCCCCAGCTGCTTGTGGTCAGCCCAACTACTGACCCCTTGGGCAACTTTTTCTGACCTTGGTCTGCAGTTTCCCTCCTTGATTGCTCCACAGACTCCTACACATCCTTGAAAACCCCTCTCAGATGTTACTTCTTCTAAGAATTCTTTTTGACTTGCCTGTCCTCCTGGGCTGCTCAGTAGTTACTCTGCTGTAATAGGCTGGTGCCGGCACCCTTAGCGCTCGGATCATGCTACATGAAGAGGGCTGATTGACCTCCCACTAGAGCTTCAGCCAATGGAGGATGCACATTTAACTCAATTCTGTGTCCCCAGTGCCAGGACCGGGTGGGGAATAAAGGCCAGGTTGGTTAAGTGAATCAGTTCAGTTCAGTCGCTCAGTCGTGTCCGACTCTTTGTGACCCCATGGACTGCAGCACGCCAGGCCTCCCTGTCCATCACCAACTCCCGGAGTTTACTCAAACTCATGTCCATTGAGTCGGTGATGCCATCCAACCATCTCATCCTCTGTCGTCCCCTTCTCCTCCTGCCTTCAACCTTTCCCAGCATCAGGGTCTTTTCTTTTCTTCGCATTAGGTGGCCAAAGTATTGGTTAAGTGAATAGATGGATGTAAAAAGATGGCAGTCACAGTCCCAACTGAAGGAACAAGCTTGGATGCAGGGCTATCAGGCTTTAAAAACAGAGTCACACACGACAAGGGCAGGAGTGAGTGATGTCCTGGGGGAGCCCAGAGGCCTGCCTGGCTTTCCCCAGGGGACCCAGAAAGTCTGGGCTGGACTCCGGGAGCAGGTGGCCTTGGAGATGGGATTTGAAAGCTGGTATCTGACTCCTAAAGCCCTTCTTCTCCATCTTGCAGGATGGAGGCTGAGGCTGGAGGTGCCACCAGAGAGAGGGTGGGGCAAACAAGGACCAACCAGAGCACCCTCTCTGCCAACAGGCAAACACACCTTTTTCCAAGTAGGAGAGTAGGTCCATGTTCCTCCACTGCCCAGCTGGCCACAGTTCACTTTTGACTCAGAGAGTTCAGCAAAGGTGGGACAGGTGGACTGAGGTAGGGATGATGGAAAATGAAATGGGGCAGACAGGGCGGGTCCCCAGGGCTCAGGCTGGCTCCACTCATCGGGGGTTCCAGGCAGCACACAGGAATGGAGCATCAGGGTTTGTGGGCTCCTCTGATACAGTAGCCACTGCTCCTTCATTTGTTCAAAAATCAAGCCTCCAACGGGCAGGGCTCCCTGCTCAGGGCTGAGGGTGGGGCAGGTGAACAAATTGTTCTCTCTGCCCCAGGGGATGGATTAGAGGTGAAGGAAAGCCCCAACAGATGAGGGGCTGACCGAGGGCACGGAAGCCTTGTCAAACCTCCCAGAGTCGACTCTGCAGAGACCATCTACTAGGTGGGGTGGCCGTTCACGCACCTGTACTAATTGAACAGGTGTGTGCACCTAGCGTTGTGGACAAGACAAAGTCCTGGAGCTTACATTCCAGTGAGGGAAGCAGGCATTTATCAGAGCATCGGCAGTAAGAGCTGGGGAAGCAGGTGAAAATGACCTTTTGGCTTTAGCAGAGGCTCAATGACATCCTGGGGGTCTCTGGGGAAAAGTGAGAAAGAAGAAAATAATAAAAAGGAAGGAAAAGCTGAATACCTCCATGCCCAAAAGGTAAAAGCCTTAAAGCCTGGCTCAAGGCTTGTGAGCCGAGGTGAAAGTTCTGTCTGTACCTTCAAAAGCACTGATGAGGGCAACAAGTGTGTTTTTGGTGGAGATGTGGGATGTGATCTGACTGGCACTTTGGAAAGATGACGTGGGTTTGGTGTGGATTGACTGGAGGCATAGGAGCAGAAACAGTCTGTGGGTCTTGGTCCTAGTGAGAGATGCTGGGGTTAAGACAGGGCTGCAACAGGGCTGGTCCGCATGGGGCTCAACGGGAAGTGCTTCATCTTAGCTCGTTTCCAGACCTGTTTCAGAGCAGTGCCCACTCATCCCGTCTTTATGTTTTAAAATTTTTAAAAACTAGTTTATTTACTTTAATTGGAGGCTAATTACTTTACAATACTGTGGTGGTTTTTGCCATACATTGACATGAATCAGCCATGGGTGTACAAGTGTCCCCCATCCCGAACCCCCCTCCCCCCTCCCTCCCCAGCCCATCCCTCTGGGCTGTCCCAGAGCATCGGCTTTGAGTGCCGTTTCATGCATCAGACTTGGACTGGTGATCTATTTCACATATGGTAACGTACATGTTTCAATGCTATTCTCTCAAATCATCCCACCCTCGCCTCCTCCCACAGAGACCAAAAGTCTCTTCTTTATAACTGTGTCTCTTTTGCTGTCTCAAGTATAGGGTCATCATCCTCCTGTTTCTAAATTCCATATATGTGCGTTAACATACTGTATTGGCCATTCATCCATTCTTTACTGGGTCCAAGTAAAAGTGTCTACAAGGACAAGTGTTTACAAGAACCAAGTAGAAGTTCTTCTGGCTCCTCGTTCAGTCCACCAGAGTTTGATGAAATGGTAAGAGGGCTGTGCCCGGGACTGTGGGTCTTTGCACGCCCCTGCAGCCAGGGCAGGCCCTCGGGGATCCCCAGTGCCTCGGGCAGCCTGGTGGGGAGCTTTGGCAGTGACAAGGGAGCTCCCTCGCCCTCTGGGAGCCCTGAGCCCCTTGAAGAGCAGGGGAAGGAATTCTGCCTGACTTGAGCCCCTCTGGCTGCAGAAAACGGCACGCGGGCAGGCATGGAGACCTGTGAGAGCCTGACATTTGGGGAGGGTGGGGAGGTGTCCTTAGGAACGGAACCGTGAGTAGGAGCTGGGGGCGGAGAGCTGCCTGGCCAAGGTGGGCCGTTTGGGGAAAGCTCGTCCTGGGGCAGGACGTGGCCTGGGCCTGTTCCAGGCGGTGGGGCGCTTCCCGCAGGTGGCCCTTTGATCTCACAACAAATGGCCTATTCAGCATCTCCAAGACAGGGCCGGCTCTTGGCAGCCAGGGTGGGAAGGTGGCAAGACACAGGGGATTGTCTGCCTGGCTCCAGGGTGGGGGCTCGCTCAGCGACTTAGTGCCCACAAGGAGAGGAGCCAGGTTCCAGGCGCTGTTGGGATGGCCGCTTGCCAAGGGCGCCCCGACAGGCCCCGGGCCGGCCGTGGGGCTCTGTGGTGCCCAGACTCCCCTGCCTGTCTTTGCAGGTCCTGGGGCAGGAATGAGTGTGGGGTGTGGTAGGGCCCACCTGGGCGGGGGGCGTGGGGGAGGGTCGAGCTTCTGTGCACAGACCCTTCTTCCAGAACTGACTGGTTGGTGCCCCTCCCTCCACTTGAAACATCTCCTGGGTGAAGACTCATCTGCTGGGAGAGACAAGGCTGGATATTGTGGCCCTCAAACTGAAAAAGTTGAGGTCTCCTCTCCACCCCCCACCTGCCGTTCAAGAGTCAATACTCAAACCACAAAAGACAATCTTTCTCTTTTTGAAAACACTAAGCGTTAACGAATGCTGGAAATAAGCAGCTTCTTTTTTGACTTTTGGGTTCTTTTTCTCTTTTAAAGTTTTTTTTTTTTTTTTTCATGTGGACCATTTTAAAAGTCTTTTCTGAATTTATTACAATATTGCTTCTGTTTCACGTTTTGAACTTTTGGCCATCAGGCACATGGCATCTTAGCTCCCTGATCAGGGATCAAACCTGCAGCCACTGTTGAAAGGCCAAGTGTCTGTCACTGGACTGCTAGGGAAGTATCTGGGTTCTCCCTCTTTATTTATTTGGTTTGGGTGTCTCTGATTCCTGGTGGTAGTGGTTTAGTTGCTAAGTCATGTCTGACTCTTGCAACCCCGTGAACTATAGTCTGCCAGGCTCCTCTGTCCATGGGATTCTCCAGGCAAGAACACTGGAGTGGGTTGCCATTTGAGGAGCTCATATTTAGAAGGCTTATTGGATAAATGATGATTCTGGGAAAAAAGGCCAGCTTGCGGATTGCTATGTGAAAAGAGGAGGGTTGATTGGGGCCAAAAGGTGTTTGGAGGCAGTGTGTGGACTCATACAATCTTGGCCTTGCACCGTCCTGTCTTCACCCGGCTGTGTGTCCCCAGCTAAGTCTCGTAACCACTCTGAACCTCAGTCTCTTCCTCTGGAACCTGGTCGTGATGCCCATTTGCAGGGTTGTTGGGAAGAGTGAGTGTGCTGACCGTGGTGTGTGTGCCCACAGTAGATGCTCTGGGAACGTTAGTTCCCCATCTCTTAAGAAAGAAACGTTGGCTTAGGAATAAACTTCAATTAAAATGTTTTTGTTGTGCTAAGAAGAGGCCAAAAGTCACAAAATTATTTAGAGATTGTTTTCACTGAGTTCAAAAGTCCAGGAGACTATTTAATCAACAGTCTGTTTTCTTCCTCGCAGCCACACTGGTGTACTCAGCTTGGAAAATGCAAATTAAGTAATCGAAGTTTTCAAATTTATTTTGTTTACTCACTCATTCACTTCTTCTGCAAATAAGTGGCCAATACCTACTATGCCTGAGGTTGGTGCTGCTCCCCAGGGATGCTGAAAAGAGTGGGGAGGGGGTGGGGCTGAGGGAAAGGGCGAACTCCAATATGTTAGGTCCCTGCAATTTACCAACCGTGACCTCAGGTGAGACATTTCAACTCTGTAACCCTCGGTGTCCTCATCTGGATAATCAGGGTAATAATGTTTCCCTTGCAGGGTTGTTTGTGAGGATCACAGATAATGCGTGTAAAATACCTGGTGCATGGAACCACTGGCAGACACGACTGAGTGACTTTCATTTAGTACTAAGATATGGTCCCTGCCCTATAGAGACTGCTGGTCTCTTGCGGGGACAGTGGACCAGAAGATACAGTCCAGAATGATTTATCCTGTGTAAAAATGCATCTCTCTTTCTGCCTCTGGGTGTAACGGGTGAAGTGAAGTGAAGATCTCTCAGTTGTGTCTGACTCTTTGTGATCCCATGGACTATACAGTCCATGGAATTCTCCAGGCCAGAATACAGGAGTGGGTAGCCTTTCCCTTCTCCAGGGGATCTTCCCAACCCAGGGATCGAACCCAGGTCTCCCGCACTGCAGGCAGATTTTTTTATCAGCTGAGCCAAAAGGGATGGGTGGGACAGAGGAAACTGATCCAAGGAAATTTCTTTGGGGGTTGTTGTTCAGTTGCTAAGTCGTGTCTGACTCTTTGTGACCCCATGAACTGCAGCACACCATGCTTCCCTGTCTTTCACTGTCTCCCAGAGTTTGCTCAAATTCATGTTCACTGAGTCAGTGATGTGCTCTATCACCATCCTCTGTCGTCCCCTTCTCCTGACTTCAATCTCTCCCAGCATCAGGATCTTTTCCAGGGAGTCAGCTCTTCACATCAGGTAGCCAAAGTATGGGAGCTTCACTTTCAGCATCAGTCCTTCCAATGAATATTCAGGGTTGATTTCCTTTAGGATTGACTGGTTTGATCTCCTTGCAGTCCAAGGGACTCTCAAGAGTTTTCTCTTGCACCACAGTTTGAAAGCATCATTTCTTTGGCACTCAGCCTTCTTTATGGTCCAACTCTCACATCCCTACATGACTACTAGAAAATCCATAGCTTTGACTACAAGCACCTTTGTTGGCAAAGTAATGTCTCTGCTTTTGAATACGCTGACTAGGTTTGTCATAACTTTTCTTCCAAGGAGCTAATGTCTTTTAATTTCGTGGCTGTAATTACCATCTGCAGTGATTTTGGAGCCCAAGAAAATAACACTTTATTTTATTTTCTTTGGAGGGAGTCTTTTCACCTTGCCCATTTGCAAAAGATCTCTGAAAACTAACCGAATTCTTGACGTGCTTTTTAAGAAAGCGCCGTGGCAGAGCGGGCAGCCCCTGGGAGCCCTGCGGCAGGTTCTTGGGGGAGTGCTGGGAGTCTGGGTGCTGTAGTTGGATGAGTGAGAGCAGCTGCAAGGAAGGGCAGAACCAGCTCCTCCGGGTGTGTTTATCCTGCTGATCTGACCTCGGAGCCCTGATGATTTTGAATGACTGTAAAGCATTCTCCAGTCCTGATGGACCCATTGGCTGGGCTACATGACGGCCTGTTTCTCACGTGCGTTGCCCAGTGGACGTAGGTTCGGATGCCAGGTGGGATTACATGGTTGGGCTCTTAGTTAAAAAGGCTTTCACCAAGGGCTCCACGAGAGCTCAGGGGGATGGCTCCCAACCAAGCCCCTGGTAAAGTCAGCTGGAAGGGTGTGCCGACTTCTGGAACCAGCTTTGAAGTCAGGAGGAGCTCAGTGCAACCTCTTACTGGCAGCGCTCTCAGGGGACCGACGCTGCCTCTCCAGGCTCTGCTTGCTCTTGGTCTCTTGTCCCCGGCAGGACACGATCTGTCCACATGGCTCCTGATCTTGGCTGGGCTGGGACCTGGGCACAGTGGACGGTGATTTCTTAGGCGCCTCCCAGTGTCGTAATCCTATGATGGGCTGGATCCTTCCTGCCCACACCCACTCCCGCCCAGCCGATAAGTATCTGCCCGTGGTGGATGAGAGGGTCTCAGGCAAGCAGTTTCGCAGGAAGGACTGGAGTGTCCACTCTCCTGAGGTCTCATGAGCCAGCTGAGCTCCATGGAATGGCCTGGAAGCTCACTCCATGCCCGTTGCCTCTAGCCAAGTAGAACCAGAAAATACCAAGGGCTCTAAGTCCTCTGAAGCCTCCTGATGCAGTCATTGCTGGGGAGGCAAGGATTTCTAGAAAGTGAGAGCTCCATCAGCCAGAGCTCAGGGCAGCTCTCAGCATCTTGGGCAGATCCTAGCTCTTGCTTCACTGGGTCCACCCTCCTTTGTAAGCGGCAGCAACCCTTCCAGCTGAATCACAGGGACTCTGGCCAGTAAGCAGTAGTGGTGTAGTGGTCCTGGCTCCCTTGGGGAAGGTCTTGTAGCTTCCTGGCTAGCTGTGCATGGGAGCCTGGTCTCAGGGGTCTTCTGCTCACTCCCCCTTCCATTCTACAGACACGAACACTCCGAGGCTGGCCACAGTTGTAGCCACTTACCTATGGCCTCATGGCCAGAGAGGCAGGGGGCAGCTTTTGTCCTGGGGCCTGATGGCAAAGCCCTCCTCCCTGTTGTTACTAATACTTCTTAAGAATCGTATGAGTATTAGACGAGAAACTTGAGGGCTTGAATTTGAAAGCTTCCCTTTACAGAGGACAGTCATTTTCAGCTGGGGGTGGAGTTGCCCCTCCCCACCCCCAGGGGACATTTGGCACTGTCTGGAGGCATTTTTTTTTGTCACTATCGTGGGGAGTGGGCCTTCCTGGCGTCTAGTAGGTAGAGGCAAGGAGGCTGCTTAACATCCTATAAGCATACTCCCAACCCCCAAACAAAGATCTGGTTCAAACCATCAATACTGCCGAGGTTGAGAAGCTCTGATAGGAGGGAAACCAAAGATTTCCCTTTCTGTTTCTAATCAGACCACAAGGTCTCTAGCTGTTCAGTTGCTAAGCTATATCTAACTCTTTGCGACCCCATGGACTGCAGAATGTCCGTTTTCCCTGTCCTTCACCATCTCCCAGAGTTCACTCAAACTCACGTCCATTGAGTCAGTGATGCCATCCAACCATCTCACCCTCTGTCGTCCCCTTCTCCTCCTGCCTTCAATCTTTCCCAGCATCAGGGTCTTTTCCAATGAGTCAGCTCTGCACATCAGGTGGCTGAATTAATGGAGCTATAGTGGGTCTCAGAAATAAAACACCCCCCTGCCTCCGACACACACACAAGCCATATTTGAGTAAGATAAAGGATGAGATGGTCATGTCCACTGACTCAATGGACATGGATTTGAGCAAACTCAAGGAGATAGTGGAGGCCAGAGAAGCATGGCATGCTGTAGTCCACAGTGTTGCAAAGAGTCAGATAGGACTTAGAGACTTAACAAAGATCTTTTTTTTCGAGGCTGAAAGAACTTGGGATTAAGTGTGGCCTGGCAGCTCCCTGTAGGCTCTCTCCCTGTCAGCCCTGGGCTGTCCTGACTCTTCCCCTGGGGGAACTGATGATGGCACCTCCCCACTCTGGGTCATAGGTGGCACACCACTACCTCCAGCCCTGATCTCCGTTGGGGACCATTGTCCTGAACTTCCACTGCTGGTGAGAACCCTGCTCCGGGGTGTCCCAGACATGGCTCCCAATGCCCTGACCTGGGCTCCCCAGCTGGTGACTCTTCCGTGGACCCTGTTGGCGCTTGTGCCCTGGCCTGGCCTCCTTGGCAGCTTCCCCTTGGCCCCACACTCTGTCCTATCGGATTCATGTCCACAGTCACTTTTCCATGCATGACTTCTGTGCTGTTTTCATCTCTTACCTGGAACCCCACACTCTCTCCATCTCGTCTCTCCAGGTCTCTCCTGGGTCAAATCTTTTGCTCAAACCACTGTGAAGTGTATCTTTCTAAAGTTGGTTTTTCTTAGTAGAGTTTTCTGACCAAAAATCCTTCGTGGCTTCCTTTGATAACAAGAGAATGTCAATTCCTTATTGTGGGAGTCACGGTTCTCTACGATTGAGCTGTCAACCTCCTTCCCAAAGTGTGAACCTCTCCCTCTTCAACTTGACTTCCCCCTAGTTGCAGAAGGTGGCCTGGGCCTTCCACGATCCCGCTGGACCACCCCCCCACCCCCCCCCATGGCATTAGTGGGTGACACAGTGCTGCTGTCCTGACCCACGGTTCCTCACTCTGCGCCCCCTGCCACCCCCCACCCAGAATACCCACGCCTGTGCCACACCTAAGTCCCTCCCGAAGGCAGCTCTGGTCAACGCCATGTGTCCCTGAAAGAAAGGGAATGCTGACCTCTCTAACAAGTGCTCACTTCTCTGCCTTAAATTCTAGCAATTTATGGTAAAATAAAGAACAATGGTGGTCGTTACTGCGTGGCAGGTGCATCAGGCATCAGGCACTCTTACCAACAGCCAAGGCATCTCACTGAATCCATACAGCTACCTGGTTAAAATAGACACCAACAGCTCCAGCTCCACTTTATAAAGAAGAAGATGAAGGTTCATAGCTTTTCATAGATTTGCTCAAGGGTGATCTAGTTGGGGGTGGTGCCTCCTTAATTGTGGGTCACCACAAAGCATCCGTGTGGCTGACTCAGTGCCCGTATCTGCTAGAGAACAGCTCTGGGCTTAGAAAGGGCATCCATACTCCATCCATCCATCCATCCATCCATCCATCCATTCATCCATCCATCCATTCATCCATTTATCCATCCATTCATCCATTTATCCATCCACCCATTCATCCTTCCATTCATCCTCATCCTTTTATTTATCCATTCATCCTTTCATCCATCTATCCATCCATCCATCTATTCACTTATTTGTGTGGGAATGCACAAATCAGCTAAGTGAATGAAAGCATTTACTCACTCAAGAATTATTGAGCATTCTTCAGGGTATCAGAGGTGCTCCAGAAAAGATTTTCTGCTGCTTTCTGTTGAGAGAAGGAAATGAACACAGACCCCTGGTCAATTGAATTGGGACCTAAGTAACTTGAAAATAACTTCTGAATTCTAGAGCCATCACATGGTAAGGTTGGAAGGGACATGGGTGATTCTTCTGCTTCAGGGCCCTCATATCACAGATAAGAACAGTGGATCCAGCCTGGGCAAGGGACGTGCCGAGGGCACCTACCAGCCAGTGCCCAAACCTGGGCTCGTCCCAGCTGCTTTCAAACTGTACTTTCACAAAACAGCTGCTCTTCATGGGGTCTCCAGGACATCCTGGCTTCAAAAACACATGGGCTTTGGGCAAGATATGGGCTGGGAAGTGGGGATAAAAAGAGAAGAGGACAGAGTGCTTACTGAGTTCTCTTGTCTCCTTTATAGTGAGGGAGGCATCCTGGTCCCATTTCACAGAAGGAAACTTGAAGCCCAGGGAGGGCAAGTGACCCGCCAGCAGGCACACAGGGACCCCGGACTTGCAAGTGGAGCCGCTCAGCAGGCAGGCGAGTGTGCTGGAGACATTCAGGGCCTGGGTGTGATTCCCTCAGGGCCCATGAGGGTCAAGGGAGTAACACCCACCAAGGGCTAAACAGTCAGCTCCCATCGTTAGCTGGTATTATTATCGTCATGATTCGACAGACCTTTGTTTGCAGACCAGGATCTGTCGGCACTCCTTGGGTGACCTTGGAAATCCCTTCTGTCTCTGATCCTCGGGGCCAAAATGTGTCCCGCTCAGCCAGCCTGAAGTACTGTTTTAATTTCTGTTTCTCTGTAGAGGCTGTGAGAGTTAATAGAACAGGAAAGGGGGTTTGGATGCTGAAGATAGTCAGGTGGGGTCCAGGGAAGCTGGGGGTCAGCCCCGAGGGATTCCAGCTTTCGGCAGTTTCCCCTGGGCTTTTCTGGAAGTGCTGGCCGACACCAAGAGTCCCTGTTGCTTCATCTGGCCGGGCGTGGCGACCTCGGCCCCGAGTGAAGGAGAACGCGGTCCTGGGAGGGCCACCTGAGTCATGGGAACTCGGGAAGCTCTCCGGGAGTGTCCTGCAGGTGGGCCGGGCCTGGACGGTGAGATCGGGGCTTAGTCAGAGGCCTGGCGGGAAGGACCTTGCTCTGCAAGTAATCACCTGGCAGGAGCGTTCCTGGCCTCCTTGGGGACACACCTGGAGATCTCTGTGTGCCCAGGAGAGGCTGGAGGGGCCACCCACGCCTGGCAGGAGTGGGGCAGCCACAGGTGGGACTCCTGAGGCCTCCGGGCTTGCCAGGAGGTGGACACCCAGCTCCTCCTCCTCTCTCCACCATCCACTTGCTGGATGAACCTGGGCAAGTCTGGACCTCAGGGTTCCCGACTATAAGGGAGGCAACGCATCTCATCCTCTAATACCCACATCAAGCTTAAATTCCTCTATATTGGGCTCTTTGGAGAAGGAAATGGCAACACTCCAGTATTCTTATCTGGAGAAATCCATGGACAGAGGAGCCAGCCAGGCTATAGTCCATAGGGTTGCAAGAGTTGGGCACGACTTGTTGACTCAACCAGTACCACCACATTGGGCTCTTGGTTCCTTATTCAGCCCAGAGGACGGTGCACGGTGGGCCCCCAGTAGCTGTGATGTGAGCCAATGAATGAATGATTAAGGGCCTGTGGATCAAAGCACACCTCCCCCGCTTCTTTGCAGCCCACAGAATGCTTGGCACGGGGGTCAGCTCAGAGGAGGGTCATCTTTAAAGACAGGGTGGCCACCTGGCCCAGGTGCAGAGGCGATCTCTTAGAGGCTCAGGTCGGTGGATTAGAACAAACCCATTAAGGGCCTTTGTGTGTTTAGCGTTTTGCATTCAAAATACTTAGGGAGAAAGGGTAATCTTTTGAAATCAGACCCAACTTGTTGGTTAATGTTGGTGTAAGTTATTTTTGGAGGTAGGGCCTGGACAAGGCGGCCAGAGCTCATGTGTAAAGGCGAGTTACCGGTACATGAGGTTATGTCTAATTACCTGAAATACCCTCCTCTGTTGAGTGAAAAACGCAGTTTTCATCAGCCCTGCATTAATTACAGCTGCCGAGAGCTGTAATTGGCAAAAGCATGCTTTTAGCTCATGACTCAAGGCTGACTCAACTTTGGGGACCGTGCTTTCCATGGCCCCAAGCTGGGCTCTGTTTTTTCCTGGAAACGCCTAAGTTGTTTGCCAAGCCCTTCGACCAGGCCCGTGGAGCTCCTGGGAGGCTCAGCACCCAGATATGAGCCCCTAGCTTCCCCGCTGGCGGTGGAGGGCACGGAAGTGACCCCGGCTCTGTGCTCCCACGTTGACCACACGTCAACCCGAAGACCGCTTTGGAAAGGTGAGCAAAGGACAGTCTGTTGTAAGCAGTGGGGCTAGGAGCTGAAGCCAGCTCTTTTTGACTTTGAACTTACTCTTCTTTTCTAGTGCCCTTTGGGGGCCTCGCTCACGTCACCTACTGAGCTCGGGGGGCTGGGGGTGTGGGGTGTGGGGGCTGTCCCAGGAGTGAAATGGTCTCAGGAAGGTGGATCTTATTTCATGGCCATTCTGCTCAGGATTGAACTTGTTTCTGGTTCTGTCTGAAGGCCTTCAAGGACATGCCAGGTTATAAAATCTGAAGGACTTTCTGGGTGGGGAGAAAGGATTTGGTCATAAATCCTGGCCTTGCTTCTGGATGGATTGACTGATCATGTGTTCCCGTCTGTGAGACAAACAGCTTCCCTTCTCATTTATCTTCTCACCTGTGACCGACTCTGTTCTTGAGTCGCCTCACAGGCCTGACCTCAGAATGACCGCTTGGAAGGTTTCTGGGCGCCCTGCACACAGGTGTGATGTGAGATGCCTGCAAGGCTCCCCAGACCCCACGCCGCACCTCCTTCCCCCACCCCCTGCCCCCAGAAAGCATCCATTTCCCTCCGGGCCAGTTGGTTCTCTGAGGCTGACAAACCATATCTCATTCCTCGTCCTTTATCAGCTCCAGTTCTGGAGGTGGGACTCATAGACCCATTCAACAGATGAGGAAACCCAGATTCAAAGTAGCAAAGTGGCTTTTTCATACCAGGATGAGAGACCAGGTTCTGGTTGATCCAGACCTGCTTTGGTCTTTCTGGAAAGAATGAGGTGAGGGTCCTAGTGAATTGGCTCCTGTTAATCACCTGCCAGTGCCCTTCCGTGGGTGGTCAGAGCGCATGACGGCCTGAGTGTGACAAGAATAAGCTACCCTCCAGGAGGCGAGTCCACGCTTAGCTCTTCACATGTGTGTGTGTGAGTTGCTCAGTCATGTCCGACTCTTTGCAACCCCATGGACTGTTGCCTGCCAGGCTCCTCTGTCCATGGGATTCTCCAGGCAAGAATACTGCAGTGGGTTGCCATTCCCTTCTCCAAGGGATATTCCCGATCCAGGGATCGAACCCAGGCAACCAAGGGGCTTGGTTTTCTTATTCCATCTTTTCAGATCAGTAAACTGAGGCACAGAGAGAAGTGAGGCATCTCGTTCACAGTGATGAAGCCCAGATGTTCAGTGCAGTCCAGCTTGATGTGATCCAGCTTGACCGACACCCCTCCAGGAGCAGGCTCCCCGCAGCTTCCCCCCGCCCCCCGGGGCGGGTCTCATCTACTGTGTGTGTTCCCTGAAGGATGGCGTGTGGGGGAGAGGGTCAGGGGAGCAGGGGTGGTGAGGCAGATGCCGCCTCCTTGGGGATTTACAAGGCGCAGCAGCACTTTAAGGACGTGGAAAAGATCCTCCGTCTGTTTTGGAGTTAATTTTATCGGCCTCTCCAGTTCCCCAAGTTTCTGACCATGCAAAGTCTCCTCTTGTCTTTTTGCTCTGTTTCCTTTTCTCTTCCCTCCCCCATCTTCCCTTTTCCTTTTCCTCTCTCCTCTCTCCATCTCCCTCTGGACGTCTGGGTCTGTCTGTCCCGCTCTCTCTTCCAAATCACCAGGGACCACCGACTCTTGGGGAAACAGGGCCTTGCGATGCTGAGCAGGACGCAGCTCAGACTGCGTCTGAAGGGATGCTCGTTCCGGCGCCTGGTGTGGGGACGCCCCACCAGTGCTGCCGACAGCCAGCACGGGGGCTGCTCGTCTGCCCCGGGAGCACTCGGGCACTCCCAAAGCTCCGGGTCAACAGTGGTGCCCATGCTCCCAAGGCTGTTGGTGTGTGCCTGCGCCTGGGGTTCCGCCTCCTCCCTGCTCCTCCCTCCCATGACCCTGGTCACTTTAGACGCGGCAGGCTGGACCCAAGTTTGGCTGGGGTTGCATCTACTGCTTCTGGCTGACCGCTGGCATCTGGCTGCCCCTCCCTCAGCGTCAGCTCTTCGGCCTGAGGTTGAGACCTGCCCGCCATGGTTGCATGAGGCGGGGATGAGAGGAGGAGGCCCAGGGTGACGGTTCATCGCCATACGAGCGAGCTGGCCAGTCCACACTTGCATCCATCCCTACCCTCTCCCGTGGCAACAGGAAAGACGGGATCCTCTGTAATTGGCTTCACGTCTTGTTCGCGGGTCAGAGCTGTTCCCGACTGCCAGAGTGACATATTGCTCCCTGACACAATGGCCATTGCAACACTTTTTAATTTTTTTTTTTTTTTAAGATTTTGAATGCCAAGAAATGCTCAGTTTCTCTGAGATGTCTTTGGTTGACTCTGATGTTTAATTCTCCTCCCCAAGACAGGGGTGTGCTCATCCTCTCCTCTGGCTACCAGACCTGTTGTTTTTTTTAACATAACCTTTCTCTGAGGTTCTAAAAACAACTTTTAACCAAATAGCGATGATTCATTTCTGGATGGGACAGCAGAATGAAAAGATTAAGATTTGCAGTTCCTCCTGGACCAACTCCCCTTTTATCTGCTCATCTCCTTCCCTTTCTTCCTTACCTACCCCGCCCACCTTCCCCTGGCCTGCTCTCCAAGCCTCAATTAGCAGATGGGTGGGGAGCTTGGTCAAGGGCTCTGTTGTGGGTGGTCTAGACGGTTGAGAGCATTTGCTCTCTGCATCTCCAGCTCTGGGGAGATGGGCTGCTGACATAAGTGGGAACATCTTCCCAGGAGAGTTCACACCATCAGAGACTCAACTGCTGATGGTAAATTAAAAGAAAAAAAAAAAAAAAAGAGAGAGAGAGACAAAATATCCCGAAGGCAGTACGTGGACAAGATGATCTGACCTCACTCTGCAGCATCCAGACCCCATGACCTTGGTCTTCTCAGATCATCAGGGTTTGCTCTTGGTGGGTTGGAGCAACACAGCAGAGAGGAAGGAAGACAACTGATGTTTGCTGAGAACTTCCTCAGTGCCATGTGCTTTATTCGGGCCCACAGATTTTGTCACTCTGGGCCAATAATAACAATGATGCGGGCAGCAAGCACATGCAGGGGTGCTGTGTACTGGAAATTATTCCCAGTGCTTTGCATGGACCAATAAATGTCCGTCTAGTCAAAGCTATGCTTTTCCCAGTGGTCATGTATGGATGTAAGAGTTGGACTATAAAGAAAGCCGAGCGCCGAAGAATTGACGCTTTTGAACTGTGGTGTTGGAGAAGACTCTTGAGAGTCCCTTGAACTGCAAGGAGATCCAACCAGTCCATCCTAAAGGAGATCAGTCCTGGGTGTTCATTGGAGGGACTGATGTTGAAGCTGAAACTCCAAAACTTTGGCCACCTGATGTGAAGAACTGACTCGTTTGAAAAGACCCTGATGCTAGGAAGGACTGAAGGCAGGAGGGGAAGGGGATAACAGAGGATGAGATGGTTGGATGGCATCACTGACTCAATGGACATGAGTCTGAGTAAACTCTGGGAGTTGGTGATGGACAGGGAAGCCTGGTGTGCTACAGTCCATGGGGTCGCAAAGAGCTGGACATGACTGAGCAACTGAACTGAACTTGCATGTACTTACTAATTTAATTTTCACAGCAGTCTTCTTAAGTGGGACCTCTTATTATTTGATTTTACAGGAGAGGGTTTTGGAGCACAGAGATGTTCAATAACTTGATTAGGGTCACACAACTCAGAGGTGATGGAGCCAGAAATCAAAATTTAATACTCTGACTCCAGGGTCCATGCTATTATCCATTTCATCAGACTGCAGATTACTTAATAGGGAGAGGTTCCCCCAGACTGTGGTAGGTACTGGGGACAGAGATGTTGACTGGGGACAGGGCCTGGGGAGGGCTGCACATCTAGACCGCAGCTCTAACGCCAGTATGAACACAATTCTCCCGAGCACGGTTCCATGTGCCAGAGCATGAGCTGGAATGCTCTCCTCGGGCCAGGGATGGTCGTGGGTGGCTGTGTCACCAACACACACAAGCAGACCCTTGTCCTGGGGAAGTGACAGCCTGGGGCACACAGGAAGAGGGCCACGGAATAAGTCTTAGGTGGACAGGGACAGACAGTTGTCAGTTACAGCTGCTGCTGCTGGACCATTTCTTAGTGAGGTTCTCACATGGTTGAGATCAGAAGGTAGTTCTGGTCACTACGCAGTAGTCTCTGTGTGGTCCTGGCTCCACAGGGAGGCTTCCGACCTGTATCGATTCACCCTTTGGTGATCCTTGCTGACGGTGTTCCAGCCAGCTAGCCAGGGAGGGGATGGGACAGCTCATGGGATGGGAGACGTCATGATGATGAGAGGCAGAGTTTGTCCCCGAGTGTAGACAAAGCGGATAGAGTTCTGTCTGGCCAGGCTGGTTTCCTGTTGTTTACCTGCATATACTCCATTTCATCAGGCGGCTCAGTGGTAAAGAATCCACCCGTAATGCAGGAGCCACAGGAGACTTGGGTTTGATCCCTGGGTTGGGAAGATTCCCTTGGAGGAGGGCATGGCAACCCACTCCATGGAGTGGAGTGGAGAATCCCACGGACAGAGGAGCCTGGCGGACTATAGTCCACAGGGTCGCAAAGAGTTGGACATGACTGAAGTTACTTAGCACGCACGTCATTTCATCTTATTTCACTTTCTTGTCATCTTCTGGAACAGCCCCCAGCAGTGAGGCTTGATTTCTGTTCTCCCAAGCAGAAGCTGAGATGAAGCGTCCTGTGGTCCATGAAAGACGTGTGTGGAGCCAGGATCCACAGTTGCCTCTCTGTTGGCTTGGGTTCCACCACTCTCTGGGCCTTTCCCTTCAAGCCCATGGCTGCTCTCTCTCTCTCCTTCCCCCTGCCCTTTCTCCATCTTTGGTGGCATGGGATGGGCGAGGAGAGGGGGCCTCTTAGCCTGCAAACCCCTTCTCCCCTGCCACTGTAGTAGGTCTGGATCCACCTCGGCCTCAGAGCGTGCCAAGTTTGGCACTGAATGCAGCAGCCCCCTTGGAGTCAAAATTTGGTTTCCCCTTGGAAAAAGCCTACTTCCTGATTGCTGGAGAAGGAGGAGAAAGTCTTTAAAAGGCTCTGGTGTTCCTGTTGGCTTCCAAAGCATCAGCCTCCAGCATTTTGATGATTTAAGTGTCGATGGATTAGAAACATGTGGTCCGTGTTTCCCTTGAATTCAAATGCACGTTGAACTTAAAGGAAAGTTTAGGAAAAGAAATGCAGAGAAACAGTCTGGGTTTTACTCAGTGCCCTGACTTTGAAAACTTGGCTTGAGGTATTTGCAGAGTACGTGGGCCCTCTGGAAATGTATCCAGTTGGCCAGGAGGCAGAAGGGACTTGTGTGGGCGCCCAAGTCCCTCCGAGCACTGAATCCAGGTTGGTTTTCTGCAGCTCTGAGCTTGGGGAAAGGCTGAAGGTTTGGGGGAAAAAATAGAGCTTCAGCATCCTCCCTTCCATCCTGATTTTGCCTGAGGCATATACATATCCGGCCAGTGAGCCTGCAGGGGGCGTCTCCTAGGTGCCAGCGTTCTCTGTAGGTTTTATCTGAACTCATTGTGCCAGTTCTTTCTTACCCCCTGCTCCGTGCAGCGGAGTCCCTCCGTGTCCCCGCCTCTCCGCCTTTGCCTGCGCTGCTTCCTACCTGGCATGCTCCTGTCCCAGGCTTTATCCCAATCTTGTCCGTTCGCGCCTACAATACACAGACCAGAATCTGTGCTCCATCAACACTTGGAGGGATGTCCAAGGACTCACAGTGAGATGAGGCTGTGGCAGAGCCAGGACCTGTGATGAAACCCATAACTGGCCGTTTTCAGACTCAGCACGCTGAGCTGCGCAAAGGGATGCTGACGTTGGCTCTGGCCGCTAAGCTCCCCTTCATCGTTTTGGGAGGGTTTTCTCTGGCCCCTTCCCTCTCCCGCCTTGTTGAGTGCAGGCAACGATTTACTCTTAATAGAACGGGGAAGGGATTCCGCTTTTCATGTGGTTGGGAAGCAGAGGCCCACACAGACATCCACGGGGTTTACGGCCAAGCTTGAGAGGGAGGTGGTAAATTCGCTGGGGAGAGCCCTGCTCCCAACAGCTCGCTGGGAACAAGGCCTATAAATAGCTCCTGCCAGTCAAAGCGTAATGATTTCAATCTTCCCGCTGTATAAATAAACAGTGTTGTTCAGGACTTCTCCTTGGCTGCAGTTCTGGCCGGTACGTCTCAAAGGCTTGCAGACGATCCAGCTGGAATTTTCAGCAAAGGCGAAGGAACTGACCTGGGGGAGTGACTACTGTGTGCCCGGCCTCCTTCAGTTCAGTTCTGGAGACATTTAAGTAGGTAATCTCCTTAAGCCCTCCTGCTGACCCAGGAATCAGTGTTGTCCCCCGTCCCCCCTCAGCTTAGGAGGAGGTGGGGGTCCGGAGATGGCAGGAAACGTACGGGCGATCAGAGGCCAGGGGACGGGGAAGTGAGCTCAAGAGCCTGCAGCCCCCTCACTGTCTCAGGTATCCTGCAACAACCCCGCAAGGTCAATATTTTTGTAAGACCCATGTTTTCCTTTGGTAATATAAATAACACATGTTCTTTTCTTTGCAGGAAAGTTTGAAAGTGGAGAAATGTACCAAGAAAATTAAAATCACCTGCATCCTTGCCACCCAGAAAAAGACACACAAGTACGTTTTATTTACACCCTCCCGATGTTTAGACAGATAAGCAGTTAGATCTGAGAAAGAGAGACGACCTTACCGAGGCACACACGGATGGATAGACATTTTTAAAAACTGAAACTGAGGGAAGAGAGCAGATTCTGTTTTTCAGGGTTTTTTGTTCACTTAACATTGACGATGAGCTTCTGACACCGACTTTCCATGGGAAGCTTGGGGAAGTGAAATAACTAGTCTACACTTATTAGGATAAATGTAGGATCCTCCTGCCTTCCTGTCACCTCCCTGCCTTCTCTTTCTCCATACCTATCTTCAGGTACAGATACCGTTGGGACATAAATTCACCGGTCCATTCACATCTTTCCAGATGCCCTGGATTGCTAGAGGTCCATGTTCCAGTCCTGACTCTGTGACTCATTAGCTGTTTGGCCTTACTGGACTCAGCTTTTGGTGTCTCTCATCTGTAAAATGGATACATTTTGATTCAAAGTTCTACTGAATCTGAAAGTGTTTGATGAGAAGCTCTTTACAGGTTATGTTTCCAGCATTGGGTAGAGCGTTGGTTTGGGATGTGAAAGCTTGTTTTACACTGATTTACTGTGAAAGCTTGGGAAAGCCATTTAGCCTCTGTAACATGAGGACAGTGATATCTCCTTCATGGAAGTGTTATAAGAATAATAATAATAATAATAGGAGGTATTTATTGAGTACTTCTTTGGTGCCATGGGCTGTGTTGAGGTTTTTTCATGCATCTGTTGTTTGATTCTCAAGACAAATCTATGGAGATGGGGCTGATTATTATGCCCATTTTACAGATGAGGAAGTTGAGACAGAGTTAAAAAACTGAGGATTGAGGTTATGCAGCTTGATCTGAGTTGCAGGAAGACCCTTTGAAATTGGAAATTCTTTTTTCCTATATAAGACTCAAGTCAAGCTTCTGATTAAACAAATTTGGGTTAGGATGTTTTTCTGTATTACTATTTTTCAAATGTTTCCTAGCCAACAAAGAAAAGAAAATAACTTTTTACTTCCCTAAAAACCAGAATAAGGCAGAGTCCCAAACCATAAAATGTAAAGCATGCCTTCCAAAACCTGTGAAATGTTAATTGTTGGAGAGTGCCCAGAGCTGGAACCCATCTCCTTGAACCCTGAGCAGGAGGACACTCATTTCCCCAAGAATAAGTGACCCAGGGTTAAAAAGCACATCCAATGACCCACTGATTATGACAACATCATCTAGGGCACAGGTGGACTCAGTTTGACATCACGCAGTGATGGGATGGTGGAGGAACAGGATACTCTAACCCATTTGTGACACTCTGGTCTAAGGTTCCTGGTTTGAGAAAAGTGCTGGATATAAAGCAACTTAGAGGCGGGCAGAAAAGTGAGAGATGCTGGACCAAATGCAGAGACCTCCAGTGACGAAGAGAAGTTCCCTCTCGAAAGTCAAGCAGGATAGAGACATCACTCAGGGCAAAAAAAAAAAAAATCATATGTAGTAACCAAGAGACTCCAGACCACAGGTGATGTCTACAGTTAATTATCTTTACCCTTTGCTCCAAGTCAACACATGGGTGGTTACACAGAGGAACTAGGCTGGGACCTACTATATGATAAAAATGGAATAACTAAACATGGAGGGAAAAAGTTGTCCATCAAAGGGGGAGTCAAAGGAATATATAACATAAATTGCCCAAGAAAGTAGTGAAAAAGTTTAGACAAATGCTTCTCTATAATGTTGAAAATATTATTGAAAGTATAATCCTTTTAAGATAGAGTACAAGAAGAAATTATAAAACAACATAAAGTGAACTGGCAGAACTCAGGAAAAAAAAACCTGATGTGCAAAAGACAAACGTTACATAAATTAAAGCCCTATAGAGTCTTTAAAAATTAGAGTTAATATGACAGAAAGCATCATCAAAGATATGATGGCCTGGCTAGCTCTGCAGGTCCTGTTGGCATTTTTAAAAAAATTTTTATTTATTTATTTCCTGTTGGCATTTTGAACAGGACTTGCATCATAGGGCTAGATTCCTGTTGTTTAAGGATGTTTAGGATCCTCAGCCCTCATCCCCCAAATGCCAGTTATACCCAGCTTTGCCCTAGTTACTACGTTGACCAAAAATACCTTCCCACTTTCAAAGTATAAGGATATGAAAATGATATAAAAGATGATGTATCTTTATAATTGATATGTAGATAAGAGAAGTATGACAAATGTACAGATTTGTGTATTTTTAGGAAGAGACCAGAACAAATTACACAGAAGCATATTAAATGATATAACAGAAGAAAACTTTACTTAGATAAATAAAGGGCTGATCAGAAAGCACACAATGTCCCAGGAAAGCATGATATAGAATGAGTGAGTGACAATAATGTATACCACCACGAAAAAACTGAATTTCAAGAAGGCTAGAATTCTATTGTCTTCTATGAGAAAATGCAAGTTTTAAGATGTAAAGGAGAAAAAGAGGGTTATCTTAGAATTTTCCACAACTATATTCCAAGCCAGAAGTCTAGTGTCTACCAAATGGTAAAGATAGGAATAAAAGGTGGGCTTCAAGAATTTTAAGCCAGTTCTAACATCTACTTCTGCTTTATTGACTATGCCAAAACCTTTGACTGTGTGGATCACAACAAACTGGAAAATGCTTCAAGAGATGGGAATACCAGACCACCTGATCTGCCTCCTGAGAAATCTGTATGCGGGTCAAGAGGCAGCAGTTAGAACTGGACATGGGACAATGGACTGGTTCCACATTAGGAAAGGAGTACGTCAAGGCTGTATATTGTCACCCTGCTTATTTAACTTATCTGCAGAGTACATCATGTGAAATGCCAGGCTGGATGAAGCACAGGCTGGAATCAAGATTGCCGGGAGAAATATCAATAATCTCAGATAGGCAGATGACACCACCCTTATGGCAGAAAGAGAAGAGGAACTGAAGAGACTCTTGATGAAAGTGAAAGAGGAGAGTGAAAAAGCTGCCTTAAAACTCAACATTGAAAAAATGAAGATCATGGCATCCAGTCCCATCACTTCATGGCAAATAGATGGGGAAACAATGGAAACAGTGACAGGCTTTATTTTCTTGGGCTCCAAAATCACTGCAGATAATGATTGAAGCCATGAAATTAAAAGGCACTTGCTCCTTGGAAGAAAAGCTATGACCAATCTAGACAACATATTAAAAAGCAGAGATATTACTTTGCCAACAAAGGTCCGTCTAGTCAAAGCTATGGTTTTTCTAGTAGTCATGTATGGATGTGTGAGTTGGACCATAAAAAAGCTGAGCGTTGAAGAATTGATGCTTTTGAACTGTGATGTTGGAGAAGACTCTTGAGAGTCCCTTGGACTGCAAGGAGTTCGAAACAGTCAACCCTAAAGGAGATCAGTCCTGAATACTCACTGGAAGGACTGATGCTGAAGTTCCAATTCTTTGGCCACCTGATGCGAAGAATGGGCTCATTGGAAAAGGCCCTGATGCTGGGAAAGATTTAAGGCAGCAGGAGAAGGGGATAACAAAGGATGAGATGGTTGGATGGCATCACTGACCTGATGGAAGTGAGTTTGAGCAAGCTCCGGGAGTTGGTGGTGGACAGGGAGGCCTGGCTTGCTGCAGTCCATGGGGTCACAAAGAGTTGGACATGACTGAGTGACTGACCTGAACTGAACCAACCTGAAACAAAAACCTCTTTATTTCAATCAGAAGAAGGCAGAATTTTGAAATTTAATTTAATTTAATTTTTTGGCTGCATCTTGCATCAAACAGGATCTTGGGTCCCTAACCAGGGCTTGAGCCCACCCATACCCTCTGTAATGGAAGGGCAGAGCCTTAACTACTGGACCATCAGGGAAGTCCCAGAATAAAGCAATTTTTAAGCCAAATTGCACTGTTTTAAAATTCAGATATAAAAGTTTTAGAAATATTGACAAGCATGCACAAACTTGTCAATTGTATCAACTTAGGAATCTTTCAGGGAAAATAAACACAGTTTATTTCTCCAATTAAACATCCTAATTTATCTTGAAGTTTAAATCTAGACAACTAAAAGATGAACTAAAATAAACAATCTAGGGATCGTGACATCATGGTTAGATGGTAAACATCATAGTCATTAAATATAAGGCTAAGACTGACCAAATGAAATTTTCTTCAAGGAACAAGCCATAAATAGTGTAAAGCTGAATACTAGTAACACAACTGATGTATGTTGAAAGGTAGGGAGTGAGAAATATAGTGTAAAACTAAAATGGAATTTAAAGATGATTTCAATGTGTGTTATAATCTCCTTTCTTAGTTTAGAGGAAGATTTTAGGAAAGAAATCATATTCCTTGTAGTGAAGAAAATGGACTTGAAATAAGTTTTTCAATTTTACTTTGGCTTCTTTTTTCCTCCATTCAGCTAAAACTTAAAGAGAATTTAGTACTTTTAAATATTAAAAATAATGTACATGATGTATTCCTGTTTTTGTCCCCATATCTTTCTTTCACTTTATCATGTCTCTGTCCTTTTATCTATCTTTAAACATAGAATAAAGGCTGGAGTAGTGTTTACCAAATATTGATGACCATTGTTTCTGAAAGGTGGAATTTTAGATAATTTTTTTACTAGCCCCTTTGCACTTCTTTTGTATTGCTGGAAAATTTTCACAATGATTACGTATTATACTTACTAAATAAATTAAGTCAAAATTCTAAAATAAAGAAGCAATCACAATGGGTAAAAAAGGCAAAGCTAATTTTTTTTCATCCCCATTTTAAGATGAGAGTTGCCCATCTGAGCTGCCCGTTCTCCAGACTGGAATTCTAGTAATGACTATAAGCTGACCTTTCCTGTTCCTAACATCTTTCCCAAGAATAGCTGAAATGCTTTATAACTCAGGTCAAGTCTAAAAGAAATGGAGCCAAACAGTGGGATCAAGGACAAGGTTGTACACATTGAAGCTGATTATAAAAAACATTTTATTTAACTATGATGAGATGGTATTACAGACCCCAGTGCTTCTTTCCTTGAGAATTGTCAGACGTGGGGGCAGGTATGACTGAGGTTACCTGTTGTGACTCATTTGGATACTGATAGTTGTCATCTGTTGATTCACTTTGCATAAGATCTCATAACAACGATGTGCAGTTAAGGTCTAGTATTATATAATGCTCCTTATTTGCACTCTGCTAAACACTTTCACATAGGTAATCTCACTTACAATCTATGGGAGAGGCAGTATCATAACCAATTTACAGACTAGAAAACAGAGGTTTGAATAACTCCCACAGGAGTCTAACTTCCAAGTCAGAACCAAGATCTTGATTGTAGATGAATGCGTGGGAAGCAGCTCATTAGCAATTGGACTTTAGAATTTATTTCCTAAGCCAGTAGTTCATCACCTTATGAAATCCCAATACACCTAAGGATTTGTGATAGCCCTGGACAAGGGCTCACAGGGCATTTCTTTGCCCTGGGCACCATGATAAGTTCAGAGGTGGCAATGACTCCAGATGATCGATGGGAGGGAACACTAGGATTTTTACTGGTGTGACCAGTGAGTAGGAATCCTATTTTCTGAGAGCAAAATAGCAGCAAGGAAAATGCAAGCCTCTGCCTACTAAGGGCAACCACACAGATCCCAAGAATAAAGCCAACATGAAGGAAAACAGAGCCAAGAAGTGGGGCTAGACTAGATTCCCAGTGCATTGTGGAAGCTCCTGGATCCAACCATTCCTGAATCTATCCACCATATACTTTGGAGACACATAGAACAATGAGTTCACTTTTTGCTTTACTGAATTGGTTTTTGGTCACTTGGGGCTGAGTGGCTCTTGTGTATTTGGAAACCTCATGCGAGGCAGAGCACAAGTGGTAACTAGCTCTCTTGACTCCCAGTGAGGACTCCTTCCCCTGGACTCTGGGATTTCCTGCAGGAAGCTCACATAGTATTTCAGCCTCCTCAGGATGTGACTTGGTGGAAGAGGATGCCTTATTCACTTATTTGAATCCTGTGTCTCAGGAAAGTCTTTCCCATGAGCACTGAACAACTAGAGATGAATGAATTACAACAAAAAGGTTGCACTTGGAAAGTTTTGTTTTAAATGATCTAAATTAAAGGAACGGTCTTTCCCTTTTAATGTGCATATAAAATCACTGCGCTTTCCTGGTTAACAATGTAAGTCCCATTCTCATTATCAGAATCATAAAAATGAGTGAGGTGACAGGTTCTTTTTAAAATGCAAAGTGTTTTATGTCAGAGGGGATGAGAAATTAGATGGAGACTCTCCATATATGCAGGTATAAAAGAGTGACTTTCTTTCTTTCTTTTGGTATTTCCCACAATTATGATCCAATTTTCTTGCCTTAGAAACAAGCATGGTTCTATATACCTTTAGCCAAAGGAAACAAGAAAATACACACAGAATCCCCTGCATTTTTACGGAGACAAAGAGGAGGCAGTAAGCTGTTCAAAAGGAAAGTTATAAATGTAATGATAGGAAGGTCATGTGATGCACATTAATTCAAAAGGGCCCCTTTATTGGATTGTGATCTGATTGTGTTTACAAATATATAGCCAGAAGGCTTTTAATTTTGGGGCAATTTCATTGTTCATAGATAGATATCCAGCTACAGATATACATCTATGAAATTATGTGCTTATGTGTTTTAAATGAGATACAGTTCCTCTCTTTTAATGCAATAATGGTCCTATTTTATGATCTACGGTTGCCCAAAGTTGGGGCAATTTTATAACAATCTTATTTGAAATATCATAATAGATGAAAGATGTAAATAATGTGATGTTTAGAGACCCAGTTGAAATTTGAATTCATTGGAATTTCTCCACCGCTGGCACTAACAAGGACAGACTTTATTAAATCTCACGGATTGGATTCTTCTTGCCTTTCCAGCCACTTCTTGCCTCCTTGCTGTTTATTTTTCTTTTAAGCCTGAGTTCAATAAATAAACCCAACTAACAATTAAAAAGTCCCTAAATGATGCTAGATTGAAAAATTCAAAAATAGCCTGGCTGGCACTGCACTTGCAGTGGAGTTTGATTAAATTCTCTAATTGCATTCGAATGGGCGGCGACCATCACAATATGTTGGTGCTTTTAGCTTGAGCTGTGGATGAAAAACTTCAATTACCACTAAAAATGGAAAATGTTCATAATAGATAAATGTTCTTCCTATTTGAGAGCTGTCTTTTAAATATTACATAACTGATTTGGGTGAGATACTATTTATTCTATTCCTCTTGTGCTCTGTGAATTGATTTATACCCTTGCCCCAAACGTAGGAATCTTCTTTCTCCTCTGATGGAGACCCATTGCAGTAGCTGGCTCAGCCACAAAAAGCTCTTTTTCTAGCCAGAGGCTGGATATACTGTGGGAGGAATGATGGAGTCTGAACGTTTCTTGGAGAGAAAGAGGAACAAAGACTGGGAAGACATTACTAGTAACATTTGGAGCAGTCATCGTTGATTCGGGCTTCTCAGGTGGTAAAGAATCTGCCTGATGATGCAGGAGATGAAAGTGACTTGGGTTCAATCCCTGGGTTGGGAAGATCCCCTGGAGAAGGGAATGGCTACCCACTCCAGTATTCTGGCCTGGGAAATCCCATGGACAGAGGAGCCTCACGGGCTACAGTCCATGGGGCTGCAAAGAGTTGGACATGACTGAGCGACTGAGCACACATACACATCATTGATCTGGACTGCTGTGGAAGGTGGGTGAATTAGGGATGGAGCAGAAGGCAGGACAGATTGTTAGAGAGCTGCCCATTTCCACACACTGCCTTAAACCAAATGTGCCTCCATCTTCTGGGAAAATGGACAGTCATCACACAGCTCAGTTCAAATGTCACCTCCTCCAGGAAGTCTTCTTTCCCTGCCTCCTCTGGGCTCCCAGGATGCTGTGTACCTCTATTGCTGCATGGTCTGAATTTGATGGGATCATTGTTCAGGCCGCCTCCATTGTGTAGAGCCTCTTTCCTGACCTCTTGGAGATCCCCAGGGTCAGAACCCATATTTGAATTTTCTGTGTCTAGCCAGCTGGTTCTCTGGAGCTGGTCATCAGCAGCTTCTGTATCTCCTCCTCACCAGAAGGCAAGAGCTTTCCAATTGCACAGACCTTGAATCCTGCCATGGCAATTTTCAGCTGGGCAGTTGCCTTCAGCCTTTGAGCTTTGGTTTCCCCATTAGTAAAATGGAGTAAGTCCACCCATCTCATCAAACTGCTGAGCAGGCTTAATGGAACTAGAAAAGGTGAAGGCAGCTAGCGGGTGCCGAGAGCACAGACCCTTGGTAAATATCAGGTTATTGCCTTTCTGCTCCTCTCTCCTTCGTTCACTCTTTTTCTTCCTGATTTCCCTCATTTCAACCCTGCCACCATCACTGCCACCATGAAATGAATATTTACTAAGTGCTGAGCACAGTGTGGAAGGCTTTTCCTAGATCATTTCATTTAATTCCCGTCCTTTTTCTTCTCGTCCGCATGCTGCCTCAGCTTTCCCAGTTCCTGCGCTCCCTACAGCCTGTTGCATGGCTCCCATGGGAGGATTCAGCCCAGCCTCACTCCAGGCCCCGTGACAATCCTGATCTTGACCTCACTTTCTGATGGGGCTGGACTTAGATTTTTGCAGCCCAGAGACCCGATGTCCACTGCTTCAGAGAGCAGGCAGGGTATCTTCTTCCCAGGAGGCTGAACAGACCAGCCAGCACGGCCTTGGACTGCATGCTGCCCACCTCCACGTCATCTGGTCTCTGCCCCTCCCCTGCCTAGGTTCTGCCATCCAGAACCTCTGAGTGATCGCCTCCCTGACCCACCCTGGGCTCCCGAGCTCCTGAGCCTGCCTACCGCTCTCAGCCACTTCCCATCATGCCTCAGGCCCACCTGACTCCCCCAGGTACGGCACGTCCCCTCGGTTCCCCCTCTGCTCTTCCCATAACCCTCCTGCCTTTTTTGCTTTTGCTGCCCTTCCCGCATTCCTTCCGTCGCTCCCCCAGCCCCCTTCCCATTGGCTGTGACTTTTGTGGCAGGTCCTAGCGTTTCCCAAGTGCAAGGGACAGGGCCGAGGCTTTGCAGGAACCTGGACCCAGTGGGGAAGACAGAACCACGATCACATAACCCTCTGTGCCTTGGAACCTTGATAAATGCGACCTCTCACGCATCAGCTCAAACAACCAAAGCGCAAGGTCAGGATGGGGCCACTCGGCTTTGTAGAAACACGTGAGGGAAGTGCCTTGGGGACCTTATTCAATACAGGTCTGCGGAACAACATGCCAGTTCATAAAAACTAATGGAATCTGAGACTGCGATACAAGGGCTTCAGAGTTTTGAGTGAGGGAAATGGGAGCTCCAAGCTTTTCTGCTTCGTTCCCTTATGCCTCGGGTGTTAGATCACTTCCGAGTGGGGGGTGGGTGTAGTTAAAAAAAAAAAAAGCAAATTGGAGGATGGTTATAGTAAAGCCATCAGTGGGAAGTCTCAGAGGGGGAAGCTGACATCGTGTCACCTGTACAAAAGGGGAAGGATGGAAAGACTGAATGAAGGGGGGTGTGCACATTTCAGTGGGAGCAGTGCAGGATCATGACCACAGTTTCCCGAGGCGGGGGAGGGGGCGCTGCCTGAGAAAAGAGGCCATTGGAGGGGCTTGGGAGAGCAAAAACAGGGCACACACCAATAGGAAGCTGACTTTGGCAGACACTAAGGTCTGATTTTAAATCTGATTTTGTTTATTTATTTTTTAATTAAAGGATAACTGCTTTACATAATTTTGTTGTTTTCTGCCATGTAGCAACATGAATCAGCCATGGGTAATATATATATATTACCCAACATATATATATATGTCCCCTCCCTCTTGAAACCTCGCTCCCATCTCCCTCCCCATCCCACTCCTCTAGGTTTATACAGAGCCCCTGTTTGAGTTCCCTGAGACATACAACAAATCCCCGCTGGTTGGTGATCTACTTTACATATGGTAATGTAAGTTTACATATGGTAATGTAAGTTTCCACGTTACTCTCTCCATTCACGCTGCCCTCTTAAAGAGCAGCTTTGAAAGCAGCTGAGCCAACTCACCCACCCTTGTTTGAGGGAGTTGGTTCCCTGATTCTGCAGATGCTCAGACAGGAGACCCCCGTCCAAGCAGACACTGGGCAGAGGGCTGGTGACACAGGCTTAAACCGGTCTCCTTGCCTCCCAGCCTTTCCAATGCTGGTACCTTCACGAGGCTGAATCATAGCATGTGGCCTCCCTTTCCCCCCCGCCCCTTCCTCATTTGACCTCCAGAGCATCCCAAAGGTGATCTAAGGATCACCGACCTCAAAAGAAGTGTCACCGACCTCAGACATCACCCTCTCCTCCAGTTCCTGTTTCTTCCTTCTTTCGTCGCGTTTCTGCATGAGTGTCGACCAGCAGACACCTGCGGGTGACGTTACTGTCCCTTCTCACCCGCCATGGTCACTGGTGCCCCCAAGTCCATGGCTGCCTCTCAAATCTCCTGCTCCCTTTCCGCAGCAGTCCCTCATCTCTCCTCAGCAGTCACAGGCCTGAAACGGGTCCCACTGAATCGAAACAGGGAGTCACAGGGCCTCACGCCTTTTGGAGGCTCCAGGGGAGAAACCATCTCCTTGACTTTTCCACTTTCTGGGAGCTCCCGGTTCTGGGCTCACGGAACCTCCCCAGCTGGGGAGCACCGCATCTTTGAATCTCCAGTTCTGACCTTCCTGCCTGTCTCATGAGCACCTCTGTGATGACACTGGACCCCAGTCACCCAGGATCACCTCCCCATCTCAGTGTCCCTAATCACATCAGCAAAGTCACTTCTGCCACTCAAAGGAATAGATTCACAGGCTCTGAGGATCAAACCTTTTGCTGCTGCTGAAATGGGATGGAGTATTGGAGAAAAAGAAGCACAGGCAGCTGTAATTTCTCAGGTGAGGAGGGAGGGGTAGTGGTTAAAAGTATTATGGAATGGGATGCTTGTCCCTGGGAGCAGCCAATACATTACAGAGAGACAATGCATGGCTGAGGGTGACTAAGCATCAATTAAAGGCTAGGTGTGAAGGCCAGAGGGCAACCTATAAAGAGACTTTCCTCCTGGAGGGTAGACAAGTTGAGGATCAGGCCCAGGTCTTCATTATAAGAGCAGCAGAGTGTTCCAGAAGAAGTTGATTCCTCAAAACCTTCACACCCACTATGCCAGGGTCAGATCCCTAATTAGGTCGGATGGGACTCCTCAGGGCAACACAGGTGGTGCAGTGGCAAAGCATGCACCTGCCAATGCAAGAGATGCTGGAGATGCTGGGTTCGGTCCCTGGGTTGGGAAGATCCCTTGGAGGAAGAAATGGCAACCGACTCCAGTGTTCTTGCCTGGAGAATCCCATGGACAGAGGAGCCTGGTGGGCTACAGTTCACGGGGTCGCAAAGAGTACTCACACACAGGACTCCTCAGAGTTCAGCATCTCCCTCTGTCCAGTCCTACCTCCCTTGCTTCCTTAGATTAGTTTTTACTGCTGGTGAAGTGAAGTGGTTCATCTTAGGCCAGTCACCTGGACCCAGAGAGACACCGGTCAGTAAGAACAGCGTACAGGACACGTTGCAGCGGATGGAGTGAGGGATGTGAGATGTGCCAAGACACCAGGGCAGCAGCAGTGGCTGCGGTTTGTCCTATTAACCTTCCTTCCTCTTGTCATTTTTCTCAGGAAAGGGAGAGCAACCAGCTGTTCCCGGATAATGTGAACTTAGTTTGTGAAACAAGTGGGTCCAGGGCTCTGTAGTGGATGCTGTTGTGAGCTGCCGAGATTCTGCTTCAGGACAGGGGCTCTCAACTTCTCAGACACTTGGAGTGTTGGCTATGTCATTCCATTCTGGACGTTACCGTCAGCCTCAGGAAGCTTCCTTGGCCAAGCTTAAACACCCTCAACCTGGTAGATGTCTGGATAATGCCAAGGCATAAAAGTCCAGCCCCTTCACCTGCATTTGGACCATCTCTGAAGGTCCATCTTAGCTCCAGAGCTTCCTGTGGTGTCAACAGCTGCTTTCCTTATAACTCTGCCTTGTAGTTCAATTTTCCCTCTGTCCAGTCTTGCTTTCCTGAACTTCTTTGCTACCCCTCCAGACCTGGTGTTCCCAAGAGCACCCCTGGATGCGACTCTCAACATCTGTTCTCCAGGGACCCTGGCCGTGTGTACATCAAGATCTGGGCTTATGTCCCCTCCTTCTCTTCCAGCTTAGTCTCCAGATACAAGGCCTCTGCTCCCCAAAAGGGCACTGCTCGCCATCCTGACTCCTTGAGAATGGCACTGTGACTCTGGGCCTGTGTCCTGTCACCTCCCTCTCTGGGCCCATTCCCACCACCTATCTTGGCTACGTTTCAAAATACCAAGGCTCCAGCCTCTCCTTCCTGAGCAGTTGCAGAATGAGTCCTGGTCTTGTAGGAATCGATGCTTTCTAACGTGGTGCTGGAGAAGACTCCTGAGAGTCACTTAGACAGCAAGGAGATCAAACCGGTCAATCCTAAAGGAAATCAACCCTGACTATTCATTGGAAGGACTGATGCTGAAGCTGAAACTTCAATAGTTTGGCCACCTGATGAGAAGAGCTGACTCATTGGAAAAGATCCTGATGCTGGGAAAGACTGAAGGCGGGAGGAAAAGGGGATGACAGAGGATGAGGTGGTTGGATGTCATCACCAACTCAATGGACATGAGTTTGAGCAAGCTCCAGGAGATAATGAAGGACAGGGAGACCTGGTGTGCTGCAGTCCATGGAGTTGCAGAGAGTTGGACAGGATTGGGTGACTGAGCAACAACTTGCAGGAAGGACAGGAGACAAGAAGAGACATGACCTTGGTGATGCAAGGAAGAGGCTTGGTGAAGACATCATGCAGACTGCCCTTCCTGTCACTCAGGAATCCTTTGCTCCAAAGCCACACTGCCTTGGGAATGACAAGAAAGCAGAAGAAATGTGTGAGAGTTGGTGTCGGTTCACTTCCCTTTCCAGACACCTGGGTTGGTGGGTGGGTCACGCCAGGAGGGCTTCGTCCATGGGTATCATTGTCTTCTATAGGCACCCAGAGTCCACTTTGAGCTTCAGAATTAATGGCTGGGCCACCAGACCACAGTCAAAAATCTTTTAAGCATTTGGGTTTGGTTCAGCCCCGAGTGTGGTTTTCTAAAGGACAGTCTGCTGCTGCCCTTTTTCCAAGCCTCCTCTGTTTTGAGGACCTTTAAATCACATGTTTTGGATTCATTTACATGGAACTCATCAAAGCACCATTTTGTTAGATGGGTTTGATGTCCAAGCAGCCCTTCTAAGCTGTCTTGGTTTTGCTCCTCGACCAGATGAGGTATGTTTTACTAATAATGAAAGGACTGCCTGGTGCTCTCATAAAGGAGTTCAGATTCTTCTCTGCATAGACTGTCCAATGTCCTGGTGAGATTTCGTAGTTGGCAAAGGAGATTGTCTCTTAGGCTTAATAATTTCCATGCTTACCCTTTCATGAGAAGGAATTCCATTTTGGAAGAAAATGACTTTTTTTTTTTTCTTTTTGGTAGCTTTAAGAGGCTGCCTTATGAAAAGACAGCAAAGGCAACAAATTATTTCTCCAACTTGCGGCTTTGCTGCAAAGGCCTCTGGGAAACTCTTTTCTGCGTGCCTCGCTGTCGAGCTGACCACATCCTGCAGCTTTGCAGGCACAGCTAGACCCGAGGCAGCCGGGGGCAGGTCGTCAAGTTGCTTCTCACTGGAACACACGGTCTGTCTTAGCCGCCAGGAGAGGACAGGTCAGGGCTGCTGTGACTGTTACCAGGCTGACCCAAAGCGGGGAGGAATTTACTGAGCATCTTCCTACTTGTCCTCTTGCCTGAGCCTGCCTGGAGCACCTCCAGGTAGGCATTCTTGTGCCAACTGACAAAGAAGACAAGAGTTGCAAAGCTCTGCTGATGACTCCAAGGTGGCCTTTCTTCCTGCTACAAACGTCCTGATGGCTGAATGGTAGCTGCCCATTGCCTTGGAGAGCTGAGACCGTTCTAAATTTAAATGGTGTGAATGCAACAAAAAGGACTTGGAGCCCAGCTTCACGTGGCTTCCAAACTTGTTGCCCTACAGATGTGTGGGAACATTGTCCAGGGCAAAGGGCTTTGAACTTGAGCCGGGTTGCTGGCCTGGCAGGGTGTGCATTGGGCAGACCGCGCTGAGCTGTGGTTTTTCTGCCTGTGATGTTGGGCTGATGGGAGACTAGTGAGCAAAGACACGTGGTGTGCTCAGCCCCACGCCAGCCACGCAGGGCAGAGTTCTGCTTTTCATTAGCACCAGGAGTAGGAGTCCAGCCTTGCTCCTTCCTCCCTGGCTGGTGGCCCCTGGGATCCAATCAGACCATATCTGTCTCAGAGCGTTTTATGCAAGTGAGGGTGTTTAGTCCAACCATGCTGAGCGGTGGTGTTGGAATAGGTAGATTGGAGTGACTACACTGTGGGGACTTCAGTAGAATACAGTGCGACCCTTTCTGCACTAGACCCTGGAAGAGAGGAGCTGGAGGTCCTGGGGATGTATGGGCTCTGGTGGGAGGTGGATGAGCTGAACTGGTTTCTGGGTGGAGATAACACAGAACTCCCTGGCGGTCACTTCTATAGCCCTGCCGTGTGGGGTGTGTGTGTGCAAATGCTCACACAAGCAGAAGAGAGGTGGAGTCCAGTCTTGTGTTGGCAGGACCCTACGGAACTGGTATTTCTTCGTCATCTCTTTCCTTTCTTCCTTTCTCACCTTTAGCCTGTGCATAATTTATACCTTTCCCACATGAAACATCACCAAAAACTGAACTAAAACTTGGTTTAGTTTCAATCTGGCTGCAAAAGGGCACCTGGCTAGGCCGGGACACGACCCATCTGTATGCAGAGCTCAGAGGGCTAAGACCTGGGAGACACCTTTGTGACTGGTCCCATCCCCTGTGGGCATCAGTGTGGAAACTGAGGCACACAGACGATAAGGAGACCACTGGCAGTCTCACGGCTTGTTGGCACCAGAGATGGGATCTGAACTCAGAATTCGTTCAGAGTTTTTTTTTTCTTCTAAATTCCACTCACTTTATATACCTGTGTTCTAAGTCACTTCAGTTGTGTCCAACCCTTTGTGACCCTATGGACCATAGCCCGCCAGGCTCCTCTGTCCATGGGATTCTCCAGGCAAGAGTACTGGAGTGGGGTGCCACGCCCTCCTCCAGGGGATCTTCTGGATGCATAGATCGAAACTGTGCCTCCTGTGGCCCCTGCATTGCAGGTGGATCTTTACCACTGAGCCACCGGGGATGTCCTTTATTTTCCTACACCCAAAATTAACCGTTTGCTTTTTTTCCCATGTTTATTTATTTTTCTATGTGTATAGCTGGATGAGTCTGCCAGTAATGGATGAGTGCACTAGAGCACTTTATAAACCTTTAGAACTGATTAGATAAATCTCCAGCTGTCTCCCATGACTACGATTCCTACTCAGGTCCATTTCCTTTTCCACAAAAGCAGCTATTGTTACAAGTTTGATGCCCTTCCTTCCAAGCCACAAAAATTATACACACACATATACACACACACACAATATTTCAAATTGTTTTTGTGATCAAGCCTTTACATATTTACATAATAGTATCATGTATCATGGGCTTCCCTGGTAGCTCAAATGGTAAAAAATCTGCCTGCAATGCAAGAAGTTTGATCCCTGGGTCGGGAAGATCCCCTGGAGAAGGAAATGGCAACTCACTCCCGTATTCTCACCTGGAGAATCCCATGGACAGAGGAGCCTGGCGGGCTACAGTCCATGGGGTCGCAAAGAGACATGACTTCACTTTCACTTTCACTTTTCATTGTATCATATGGTACAAGACCATCAGGAACCCATTTTCATTTTCCCTCCTGATGTGTTTTGGGGGATCTGTTCATCTTGATTGACGTAGATCAGGTGCATTTTGCTCCTGGATGAGCAGACTACTTCACACTCTCCTGTCACTTCTTAGTTGCCTACATACTCATGGGTTGTGATCAAGGTCAATGACTTGCTTTTCCATGAATTTCTGAGCAATGAACTAAAAACCAGAAGGGTTCCTATGGCTTGTTTCTGCCCAGGTCTTGAAAATACAGGAGGACCTTACGTGAGTCAAGTTACCATTCTATACCTCACATATCTCATCTGTTGGAGACAACTTGCCAAAGAATTGTGTGGGTAAATGTGAAGTCCAGCCATAGTCTTCACTGTCCACACACCTAAGGGTATAAGGATGAAAGCTCCTGTGTCCATCGTGAGGCTTGCTTGGGATGGAATACTTCCCCTCCATCTCTTCTTGTACTGCTCTATCTTTGTGTGTATAAGTGTTGTCGCAGGAATGCTTTCTGTAACATCTCAGGAGGGGCTTCCCTGGTAGTTCAGTTGGTAAAAGAATCTGCCTGCACTGCAGGAGACTCAGCTTTGATTCCTGGGTCGGGAAGATCCGCTGGAGAAGGGATAGGCTACCCACTCTAGTGTTCTTGGATTTCCCTGATGGCTCAGCTGGTAAAGAATCCACCTGCAATGTGGGAGAACTGGGTTGGGAAGATCTCCTGGAGAAGGGAATGGCTACCCACTCCAGTATTCTGGCCTGAAGAATTCCATGGACTGTATAGGACACATCTCAGGACACAGTGGATCTATAATGGGAAAGTTACCCAAGGAGGGGTGGTGAGGGGGGGATCCCCCTGAAGGATGAGGTCATTCCCAGTGTCTGTTTCCTTGGGAACAGGTGGATCCTCATATGGAAAGGGCCCAAGGCAGATAGTGACCATAAGGAGGTTGAGATATTTCTATAGCAGCTCACCAAACAGTGAATCCCTCCACAAGGGGAAAGTTGCAAGTGAGAGCTGACTTTTCTAAGATTACAAAGGAAGCTTGGGAAAAGCCCTGAAGTCAAAGTCAGGGCTTGGTCTGCTGTCTGAGCCCTTATGAAAGAGAACCGAGTGAAGAAACTCTGGCTGGAGACTTGACTCAGCGGCATGCTGATGGTGCAATTTCAGGCTAACAGCAGGTGAAAGCAAATGAGCTCTGTGGGAGTACCTGTGAAAACCCTCATCTGGGTGGTGACATGTGAACCGAGTTTTGAAGTGTGAATAGGAGTTTGCCAGATGAGGGAGGGCAAAAGCCATTCCAGGCAGGAGTCTATGGTCAACTGGGGAAGGCTCAGGGCATGGGAGAGCTTCCCAGGTGGCCGAGTGGTAAAGAATCCACCTATCAATGCAGCAGATGTGGGTTCCATCCCTGGGTCAAGAAGATTCACTGGAGAAGGAAATGGCAGCCCACTCCCATTCCATGGAATTGCCTGGAAAATTCCGTGGACAGAGGAGCCTGACGGGCTACAGTCCATGGGATCACAAAGACTTGCACACAACCGAGAACACATGCATTGCACCGCCAAGGGATGGAAAATGGTCCAGTGTGTATGAAAGATGGGAAGGATACGGGGGGGAGACTAGAAAGATGGCTTGGGGAGTGACTATGTCCTGAAAGCTGCAGGGAACCATAACAGAATCAGGAGCAGAGAAAGTACAAAGTAAGATTTTTATTTTTTATTTTTGGCTCAGGAAGGTCACCAGAAAGCCACAGGGGTCAGATGGAATGCAGTTCAAGGCAGAGGGACCAGTGAATGTTGCAATGGTGCTGGTGAAAGATGCCAGTCACGGGGGCCTGAGAAAAGAGGCTGGAACATTTAAATGGGAACACGATGGAAAGGTTGGGTAGGAAGGGAGACCTAAAGGCTATTGAGCTTGTTTTACATGGATTAGCTTGTAAATTTTCATCATAGTCCTGTGATAAGGCATTATTGCCCCTGTTTTACAGATAAGACAACAGAGACTACACAAGTAAGTGCCAAGTTTCCAGAAGTTCTGAAAGTCTGAGGGATTCCAGAGTAAGATCTGTTTCCTTTAGTTTATGGTTAAGGGGGGAAACAATTCAGCAGTCCTGAAGACTGGGGTTTCATACCAGGGGACCTGGATGAACAACGATATTGGCAGATACCCCCACTGCTTATCAATATCCAGTCTTCTTTCCTGTGGTTAATTGTGGCCATGTGACTAGTTCTGGCCAACGAGTTGCGAGCGAATCTGACATATGTCACTCCTGGGCTGGAGTATTTAAATTATTAGCGGGACACTCTCCAGCTCGACACTTCTGCACTGGTGACCTGGGAAACACCTTGAGTGCAAACTCCATTAATTTGGAGACCTGAGTGATGATAACGGGCAGAGCTACCTGCCTACTTACGTTGCCATGGAGCATAAGTGGGGAGTGAATCCTTGCTTGACGTCATGGATATTTAGAGTTGTTACTGCAGCACAACCTATCCTATACTAACTGATAAGGTGATTCCTGTCCTTGAGTAAAGAAGCAGGCTGAGAGCAAGGGTCGGAAACATGACACTTCTGGATTTGGGAAGGACTGAGCTATGGCAGAACATTAAAAGGAAGTCGGGCTTTGGGGACGCACAGATGTGGGTCCAATGTCACCCCAGGGACCTGCCAACTGAGAGGTTGCAGGCAAAGTCTCCCAGCATTTCTGATCTTGGTTTCCTCATATGTGAAATAGGAGTTGTGATCACCACCTCATTAGAATGACTCCAGCTAAAACATGCAGAGCGCCCAGCGTGAAGCCTAGTCCCCAGGCAAGTTGAAAGTGTTAGTCACTCAGTTTTGTCTGACTCTTTGCAACCCCACAGATTAGCCCACCAGGCTCCTCTGTCCGTGGAATTCTCTAGGCAAGAATACTGGAGTGGGTAGCCATTACTTTCTCCAGGGGATCTTCCTGATCCAGGGATTGAACCTGGGTCTCCTGCATTGCAGGCAGATTCTTTACTGTCTGAGCTATCAAGGAAGCCAAGTCCTCAGGAAGCATTCTGCAAACTATCGTCTTTACCCCAGGAAGATTTTCAGAAGGAAGTTGGTGATTGAAGCTTTGTGAGATCAGACATATTTCACTTAAATTTCTCTGGTACCAAGAGTGGTGACTAGGCACATTAGGTGTTAAAGGCACTACAATTATTTGCCTATTTCCTCTCATAATCAGACTGGGAACTCTTTGATGGGAAGGACCTATGTGTTCATTCATCTGTGTGTTTCTTCCTTGGCCAGTGGATATCAGATCTTAGGAAATTTTCCTTGAAAGGATGAGTCATCCCTGGTTTTAGAAATAGCCAGATCTGGAGGCCATTTCTCTATGGCACATCGATACCAAGCCCAGCCTTGGTTTTCCAGGAGACCCCCCCTGCCCCCTCCCAGCTAGCAGGTCTCTATTCTGACCTCTGGCATTCCTCCAAGGACCCTTCAGTCCCTGGGTCCAGGTGCCTAGGAAGCCTACCACACCAGATCCGTATCTCTCATCCATCTTTCCCCCAAGCTGAATAGCATCTTAAGATGACCCCAATATCAGGCTCTACCTGCACACGGCTGGGTGCAGACCTTGGCAGGAGTGGACTGGCAGGCTATTTCTCTCCTTCCCAGGCAGACGAGTATGGAGCAAGTCTGTTTATCAGGCAACGCCTTATTGTAGCCAGAGGTGGTGGCTTAACAGTGGCAGAAACGCCCGCGTTGCTTCACAAGCTGCAAGTTACTAAGATGTGCCCTTGGCCTCAGCGGGCAGATAAGCACCTGCATTGGAGAAGGAGCCCTTGATCATGGGCTGATAAGCTCAGGAAAGGATTAAAAAAAAAAAAAATCCCAACAACAACAAGAAGCTGAGCGACCCACTGTCGGAGGCTTTTTCATGTACACATGGGCGTGTTACCTGTCTTCGCCAACACACGGGGTGATGCAAAAGGTCTGGTTTTAATTTAATTTGATGGTCACGCAATCATGGAATGAGCATGTCAGAGCTGGAAGGGACTTCAGGGATTGTCTCCATGAACCCTTTCATCTTCCAGGTGAGGACATTCAGGGCTACAGAGCTGTGGTGACTTGTTCAGTATCATATAGCAGCGTTTTGGCAGAGCTGGAACAAAAGCCTGGGTCTCTAGACCCCAGGCCTTCCATCTTTCCACCAAATGGAATTGCTTCACAGGCTGCCATCTGATTCCTCAGGTGCATCCTGCGGGCTGTGCTTTGGTGCCTAAACAGTCCATTTTAATGATGCCAGAGTCAGACAGCCCTTCCCCTCCCTAGTCCCCTGCTTTTGGAGTTGACCAGTGATCTCAGGGCAACAAGGTCTGATGTTTCAGAGTCCAGTCATTCCAAACCTTGTTATTTCATATTTGAAAGAGGTCCCACTTGGAGAGGTGACTTGCTTCAGTGATACAAGTAGGGAAGATGAAATATCTGGGTCTAAAATTCTCAACATCCTGACTTCAGTCCATTCCTTTTAAAGAGTGGGTTAAAACCACTATTTGTGGTTTGGGTGAGGGTGTGTGGAAATGGGTGAGGTACGTGGAAAGCCACCTGGACTCTGAAACTTTCCTTTGTGGCCATTTTTTTGGGGAAAAATATCCCATATGTTACCTTAAGGATATAAATGGAGCTTGGCAGCCTTTGCAGAATTGAAAATAACATTGTACTCATAGGCACTCAATAAACCAATAAATGATAGATGAATGAATCCTTAGTGGCTTCATTCACTTAAAACTTGCTTTCTAGGTTTGATCTGTGAATAAATAAAACAGTATAGATTTTAGTTTAAAATAATTTCCAGGTGAAAGGGATAGAGCCATTAGCAGCAACAACAAGCTTATAGCATCTCAAGAACCATGCAAGTAATTGGTATATCCCCGTCTCACATTAAAGTCAAAATTAGATTAAAAATCTGAAAATATTTATCAAATAGCTACTTAAAATAATACAGTAGAGATATATTTCCTTTTTAACATTTTTTAAAAAACCTCATAGACCTTTATTTTACTCTTTTATCTTTTGGCTGTATCATGCAGCATGTGGGATCTTAATTCCCTGATCAGGGATGGAACCCATGCCCTCTGCATTGGCATCAAGGAATCTTAACTATTGGACCACCAGGGAAGTCTCTAGAGATAAATTTCTAATGAAAAGTCCTACTGTTTTGTCACTGTAATGCTTTTCTCCTGAGTAAATCACTTTTAATTCTGTTAACTATTTCTGCTTGTTTCCTGGTATCTATATAATATATACACATGTGCTAAACATGTTGATAATGTTATTTTTGATTGATCAAGTTTAGATATTTGTATATCAGGGCCTTCCCACAACAAATGAATTGGTTCATTTGGACCATTACCCACGTCTCTGCCCCCAGTTCATTTTGCACACACATACATACACACAAACACACACACATACACACAAACACACACACATACACACAAACACACACACAACCTTTTAGTTTCTTTATTAGTTTAAATCATACATATACACATTTTGTATTCCATCAGTGGTGAACAGTAACCTTTGACTCAAGTCTTATGAGATGAGTGTATGACATTCCAACCCTTCTTATCACCTCCTCTCCCACTTCCCCTCTTCTGCTTCTCATTCTTAGTAACCGTACTTTCACTTTTAAATGTTAAGATGGATAACATTTATTTTTTGTTTTGTTTTACAGTCTATCAAGCTTTATCTGTAGGTTGATTCCAGAAATGGAACATCCATGAAGCAAATCATGTTTACTTTATTGGGACTGTAAATATTGTTCACCTCACAGCTGAGAGTACTAGGATTATTACTGTGATTGCTGCTTATTTTCTTTTTTTTTAAGTTTCTAATGGGTTCCTTTGTTTTCTTGCGTTGTAGAGAATTTGCTTGCAAGACTGGAGACCCAGGTTTGATTCCCTGAGTCAGGAAGATCCCTTGGAAGAGGCAAGTGGTAACCCACTACAGTATACTTGCTTGGAAAATTCCATGAATAGTCAATGGGCTACCATCCATGTGGCCAGAAAGAGTCAGCCGTGACTAGCAACTAACACTTTTGAGGAATTTCAACAATCGAAGCGACTTAGCGCATAGCACACATGACTCTTCTCCACTTTGCTCTCATATTTCCATTTCATTGCTTTTTCTGTTCTGCATTCTAGATTTCCTTAATGTTACCTCCCAACATTTTTGTTCAATTTTCTTTTTTTTTGACATCACATATTTAATTTCCCAGCACTTTCTTGCTCTATGATTGTTCTTCTTCATAGCATATTGTTCTTTTCTTGTGGATGGAATATATTCTTGCATATCTCAGAGAAGACAAGTTTATTTTTTCTAAATTATCTTTGTTTCCTCCGAAATCAGCTTTTCCTTTTAAATAAAATTTCAGTCTCTCTTTTTTGTTTGATTTCCCTAAAATGTCTCATGACCCTTGATTAATCATATAAGTTTTAAAAAAGAGATACTAGAAAACCAACTGGGGACTCAATGTATTTGGACAAAACTGGCTGACAGGTTTTCATCTGACAGGTCAGAGTGCTGAATATTAATGGAGGGGGTTGCCATTCCCCAATCTAGAGGTCTTTGCTCTTTAGCATTGGTGCTTACACCACCAGTCCTAGTTCTTCCCGCTTAATTTCTTTAAAGAAAGCTTATCTGGTTTAAGAAAAGGAGAGTGATTGTCAACCATTTGTTTCTCTGTGTGTGCGGATAGGCAAATGCAGAGTTTAATTCATCTTCTGTTTTCAACTCCACTTCTCACTCCTGCTTTTTCTTACATGTTTCTGATCCTGAGCCCATCTGAAGCTCCTAAGTTCATCTTCTCTCTCCTTTGCCAAAGGCCCTTCCATGAGTGTCCTGAAGTGTGATTTCTTCTCTTCTGAGTCTTTCGTCACTCCTCTTTCTCCTTCCATCTTATAGAAGTTTTTGGCTTCCTCTCTGCTGATGCTCTACTCCCAATCCTTGTGGGTATTTTTTAAAAAGAACGTTACCTTCATTTTTAGCAATCCCAGAGGGGGTTGTCCAGTGGAACTTTTAGGCAGAGAACATTAAGCCTATGGAAGGCGTAGCAGGGGAAGTATAGGAAAAGGCCAGCAGAGATGAGGAAGTGTGTCATAGTAGCTTGGGGATGACGATTAAGCAGATAGTAAAGGAAAGTGAGGCTTGAGAAGGAGGTTGGGGCTGTGTAAAAGTCTCCCGTTGACAATCTAAAGGCTTCTCTGCTCAGCACCAGGGCTATGTTCTGTGTGTGTTGGTGGTGGGGGAAGAAGCTATGTTGTATATGTGTATGTCTCCATCTAGTTCACGCTTGCTCCCCTTGAGACTCTGACTTTTTTTTTTAATAAGGAAAATCTTCTCTTGGATTCCATATCCTGAATAGGCTCTGGATTTTTTTTTTTTTTCATGCCCTCTGTATCTTCCAAGGCTCTGAAAAGCCAAGATCCAGTTTTATTTTTTTTTCCGCAGGTATACCAGATGTCCTCAAGGCAACAGGTCTTCTTTCTCTAACTCCTACTTAAAGTTTGACCTAATTTCCTATTATCTCACTGGATGTTTAAGCCATTTAAGACGTTGTGTACTTTTGACCTAGAGTTCTTCACGGTTTCCAGCATACCCGGCTGGCTCTATTACGGGCATGGAGCTCTCCCATTGGCTGATTCTCTCACTCCTGCAAGGTGTTCTGCCCATTCTAACCTATCATGAAGATTGAACGATGCTAACAGAGATGATATTCTGGTAATAATGCCAGCTCTGGGTCAGGAAGATCCCCTGGGGAAGGGAATGGCAATCCACTCCAGTATTCGTGCCTGGAGAATCCCACGGACAGTGGTGTCGTGGTGTAGCGGTGGGCTACAGTCCATGGGGTCCCGAAAAGTCAGACACGACTGAGCACACACACACTTATATGATGGTTTGGAGTTTAAACAACTCCTTTATATTCAGTGTCATTTAGAACTCAGGATAGGGGAAGAATTACTGTCCTCATTTTTACAGCCAGATGTCTGAGTCATAGGAGGAGAAGTAAGTAACCCAAGATCTCCCAGTTAAGCACAGCATTGGAGTTGGAACCTGGTTTTTTGAATCCCGTTTGCTTTTCTTTTCACTCTTACCAGGTCCTTCCTCACCAGAAACCACAAACCGCTATGTCAACGGGGTCAATTAGTTTGATCCCACTGAAGGATGTAAGTGGGATGGGTCAGGCCATGCTCTGGGATTCCAGAAACTGACCCTGGTTTGAATACTCAAAGTTCTGTTTTGCATCACCTCCCCCAGTCTGCGAACAGCTCAGGATGATGGCGGGCATGGCGCCACGGATGGGCTACATCTTTCCCTCTCAATCAAGGTCTGGGCTCATGGCTCACCACTTGAGACGAAAGCTCGGCTCCTTGTCACAGATATCCAGTTACAGATCAGTAGAAGGAGGCTTTAGACCTGGGGCTGTCTCTCCAACTGTCTTCTCTAGGTGAAAAGGGATGTTCCCGGGGATTATGATGACTCAGTGCAAAAGGATGGCAACTGTGTACACAGAGATGCCTTAATACACGGAGAATTTCAGACCAAGGCAGAATTCGGGTCTTAATCAATCTATAGGAGACCGATTCTGTTACTCACACAGAGCAAGTCGCCATGCTGTTAGGACTTAATTTGCTCTTCTCATGTCAAAGCAGCAAGGGGATGCAACGGCCTATCCGGCAACTTTCAGAAATTATTAATGAAAGGACAAATTCCCCACAAGGCCATCCAGAGAAGGGGGGCAGAAACAAGGGGAGCAAAGGGAAGAAAGAAAGGATGGGGGCATGAACATAGAACCGATAGACCTGGCGCTTGACACTAAAGGCTTAACATCAAATGCAGCCAGAAATCCATTTCCACAGTTTTATTGGCCATTCCGGACGCCTCATTTCAAAGGGAAAGATTTGAATTCAGAGACATAACGCTCCCTTTGTTCTCTTGCCCTCCAGCCTTTGGTGCCAGTGTGGACTGTACCAGAGGGAGAGAGTGAGATCAAAACCCCTCTCCGCTCGGCTACCTGCCCCCAGAGCTGGCCCTTGGCATGCTTAATGAAATCAGCTTTGCAATAGATTGACAATGCCCTGTCAATTATAATCATTTATCTTGGCAAGCAGAGCATTTGAACACTTAAAAGAGCCGGGGGTTCAGCAGGCCCAGAAAAACCAGAATAAAATTATACTGCATGGTAATCAGAGCAAGAGTATATTGCTCACATAAAATTTTACTTTAACTGTCAGAAGGACTGAGAGGATTTTACATCTGATTTTCTGCCCATAGGGTGTTTGCGGTTCCATGTGGGGGTCACTTTCCCCCAACTCTGATGTAATAGGGGGTTCACAGGGGCCTGTGTTGGCAGAGGAGGCCTGTCAGTCTGCTCTGTGCTCAGCTGAGTCTGACTCTTTGCGGACTGTAGCCCGCCAGGCTCCTTGGTCCATGGAATTCTCCAGGTCAGAATACTGGGGAGGGTTGCTATTTCCTCTTCCAGGGAATCTTCCGGACCCAGGGATCCAATCTGCATCTCCTGCCCTGACAGGTGGATTCTTTATCTTTGAACCACCTGGGAAGCCCTGGTAGTGGAGGGGGACCACCCAGTACATAGGGATGGTTTGGGGTGTGTTGGGGACATCAGGATGGGGGTGCAATGACCTGTGCCATCACAGGAAGTACAGGATTTGAGGGGATGCCTGGCTTCCCTAGTGGCTCAGATGGTAAAGAACCCACCTGCCAATGCAGGAGACATGAGAGATGAGGGTTTGATCCCTTGGTTGGGAAGATCCCCTGGAGAAGGGAATGGCAACCCACTACTCCAGTGTTCTTGCCTGGAGAATCCCAGGGACCGGGGAGCCTGGTGGGCTATAGTCCATGGGATTACAAAGAGTGGGATGCTACTGAACAACTTTCACTTTCACTGACTCCCCCATTTCCTGATGATGTGAGCCTGGATCAGTTGTCCCCCCACACAGGGTCTCGATTGTCTTCTAGAGAAATGGAGCCAATAGAGACCCTCTCCTTTCTGATGCCACCAAGACAGACACAATTTTCTTCCTTCTTGTTTAGTGTTATGAAACCGGTTTTTAGCGGGGTAGATGCCTACCCAGAGGATCCCTCCGGGCCTCCCTCATCAGCTTAATGTGGGAGCAGCTAGAGCAATCCTGGGACAATGGGAAGGGTGAGCATGAGGTCCTGCTGAGGGCAGCGAGGGCAGCTGAGCCAGGGGTCTCCTTGCCTCACTGCCCCTCACGCCTGCACACTGGCATCTGTCCAGGAAGCTTCTGGTAGGACCAGTGATCCTGACAGGTGGGGGGCTGCTGACAGAGGGCCTTGGGACCCAGGAGAGCCTGGACTTAGGACAGGAGGACCTTGTAAATGAGAGCCCGGGACCAAGGCAGCCATCACTCTCAGAAACCTGGTGGCAAGAGCAGAGACGGAACCTGAGGTCAGGGGTGCCGGGGATGGTTGTAGACGGAGTCCTTTCTTCCCTGGAGCCAGAAAGATCTGCTCCTCTACCTCTTAACTCTTCACACTTTTCCTGGAGAGAAGGAAAGGGGGAAATCTCTGATCAGACTGGGGACTTCTCCAAAGGAGCCAGTGTAGATCAGACGGCCCTGAGTCATCAGGAATGGACAGTTTTCTGCGGTCGGCAGGAAGGATGCTCAGTCTCTGCTCCGGGACTTGGCCCTCGGAGCACATGGAGACCGGCCACCTGGTTCTTGTTCTGCTGCTGCAACCTCTTGGGGGGGGGTTTTGGTAAATGACATAAAAAGAAAACGCACCTGCAGCAAATCAGGAAAAGCGGCCCTGCCTACCCTCCCTGAGTGGCCATCTCAGGGGACTGAGCTGCTGGTAGCCTGGCTTTCGGTCAGACACAGCCCGTGCGGAGGCACCGGGACTTGGTCCTTGGTCCTTGGTCCTGGGAGGACGGGAAAGGCGTGCACGTTCTAGGGGCCTGGCGCCGGGGAGGTGGGGCATGGGGTCACGGCAGAGGCTGGGAAGGGCACTCGGGGAGGGCCTGTGGAGGGGACCCGCTACAGGACCTTGACCTTGGTTGACAAGCACAGTGCCGTCACTCTGTGGTGTGGGGGAGGACGTTTTGCACGCACAGCCAGTGGGCGGCGGGATGAGCCGGCTCTTCTCAGCCTCCCAGAAGCATCTCTTGTTCCTTCCCACGCACCCCCCACCCCACCCGGTGCCCTGGCCCCTCAGCTTTCAGGGCTCTGGGCCAGTTTACCGCAAGTCTTCGTCCTGGGCAGCTGTGACCAGCTGTTTAGGAAAAGGGCTTTACGAGGCCAGCACGTTGGCCTCCCCAGGCTTACAGGATTTCTTTGCTTCTGCTTCTGGCCGTGAGAGACCCTGGCAGCTGACGCTGGACCACAGGCTGGTGGGGGTGGGGTGGGGGGCGGCTCAGATTTATTCTGGTCCCAGCTGGAGCCCATGAGATGGGCTGGGGCTTGCGCTCAGGGCCCCTAAAGGGGGCTTCTCCATACGACTCACAACAATGACCACCCCTAGCTGAGGGGGCTGCTATAATGGCTAATGGAGACACTATTTGATGAGAGTGGGACGCCACCCCGAGACAGAGATGACATGGCTCAGAGACGTTGAGTTCCTCGTCCAAAGTCACACAGTCCTGCCGAGGCCAGTTCTGGCCAGAAGGCAGCTCTGTCCGCCCCACGCTTCACCCTTCTTTCCTTTTCCCTTACTTTTCAGCCCTCCGCCAAGAAACCGCTTGCTCCCTGGGACCTTTCTAATAACATTTCCTTTCTCTAATTCATACATCACACATGTACTCCATAAATTAGAAAAGAAAAAAAAAAGTCATACAGCCAGTAGGAATGAATGAAGCTATTGTAAACTGACATGAATAGGAATCAAAATCTCAAGCTACATTTTTCTTTTCGGGGTGGGGGGCTAGGACACTAAATCTCCCAGGGGCAAGCAGGGTCCATTATGTCTCGGGGTGGGGGAGCAGGGAGGCAGACGCCTGAGTGGGTAGAGTGTGCTTCGAGAGGGCAGAATGGGAGTGTCGAGGTTTGTAATCACACTCCCCAGAGACCGTGCGGGCCGGCTGCAGAACAAGGGCCTTCTGTGTGGGGTCAGGCACTGGGGGGCGTGGGGGGTGGGTGGTGTCGGCCTCTCCCTGGCTGGTCACAGATGGGGCTTTGGGGCAAAAGCTGGGCTCAAGTATTTCCCATACTCATCCTCCCCACCTTGCTCCCTCCTTTCCTCCTTCCCTTTCTCCATCACTCCTTCCTTCCCCTTTTCCTTCCCCTCTCCCTCCCTCTCTCTCTTTTTTTTTTCCTTCTACCACCTGCTACACCCCAGACCTGTCCGAGGTGTTCCGGTTGTGCTTGCCCGTTTGATGATGCTCTGAGATGCTGGGTCATTGCCCAAGCTGCTCCTTCTGCTTGGAAGGACTCCATGCCCCCCACCCCCGCCTGTCTGAAGCCCTGTCCTCTCCCAATGCCCTCTAAACCCCCTGCTGCCCCCCGCCCCCTGGGATCTGTCTTAACCTGTTCCTCCTGGAGTCCTTCACAGGCGAGAGACTCAGCCTGTGCCCACTGGGCAAGGCAGGAGCCACACGGGTATTTTCTTATGTGACCTTCCCCTCCACCCCTCCCGGTGGCTCGGTGCTGGGGTAAGAACACAATTCCTGAGCTTCATCGGGTGCATGCTTGTTGTTGATGGAAACTTCTCCTGGAACGGATGGGTGCTAGCTCCATCTTTTAGGCAAAGACCGAGGTGCAAAGCTGCAGAGGAATTGAACAGGGGGGTAGATCGTCAGTGGGCGGTGGAGGTGGAATTTGAACCCACAGCGGTCAAATTCTAGCACCCCGCCTCTCCCTTGTCTCCCCACTGCCCCAACCAGGGACCAGGCATCTCTGTGTCCTGATCAACTCTCTATTTCAACCCTTCCGAGGGTCTCATTTCTAGGTTATTTGTGGACATCTGGAAGTGGGGTTGAGTGCAAAGACTGTGTAATTTGCAGCCCTAGAGTATTTATCTCAGCTTTGTCTTAACTTGTGTTAATAGAAAGTCCTCACAGAGCACTGCCAAGGGTCATGGCCTGATCTAAGAGCTTTGCCCACCCAGCAACACCACACCTCCTATGAGGTGTCACCTTGTGACCTTTCCTTGTGGGGAAACCGAGGCAAAGAGAGGTTGTGTCACGTGCCCAGGCTCACACAGCCGGCCCTGGCAGAGCGAGGCTTCCCTCTTAGGGGGCCTGGTTGCAGCGTCCGTGCTTTTAACCGTTTAGCTACCTTCAGCCTGAGAATATAGGATGAGACTGAGAAACAGGCAGGGGAGGTGCAAGACGCAGAGATGGGGTCCTCGTGAGAGCGGGTGGCTTCTCTGTATTATGCCCTGTTTTCTCACTGCAGTGGGAGCTCCTGCAAAGCTGTGGGCTCTGCTTCCCTGCTATTCCTTGCATGAGCCTGGGTGTGAAATTGTTCCGGGTTGTCAGGTCCATGGACCCGGCACTGGCCCTTGTGCACCGTAGCCCGCTGCAGTCAGGGGCAGCATATGTCATTTTAGGGGCTCCTCCCAAGACTGCTATCTTGGCAGTGTGGTCAAAGGGCACTTGGAAGCTGGATCTGCTCTGGGGTTGATGGAGCAATTTGTCCCAAGGGGTTCTATTTTGATGCTCTCAAGACAGAACAAAACAAAAATCTTCATAGTAAAGAAAATAACCCCAAAGGCAAAACTGATTATGAATTGTGTTTGAAGCTTCCCAGATACATCTACAGTATCATTTCCCTGTTTAGTAAAAACCGCTTTGCCTCCTCAGAGGTTTCCATTCTGAGGAATAGTCTATATGATGGAGATTTCTCTGTGTTCTTGAGCACCCCACCATGGCTGACACAGTTTATATTTCCCTAAGAAACAGCACCGCAGTGGAAATCATGGGGCATAAATCTTCACCTTTGGGATCATCAAAAGACAGTGCCCCTTGATGGACTTACTAGTTCAAAGGAAATTCCATCAGTTTTAAAGATACATAGTCATCTCTGAGGTCAGGGGACTGATTCCAATTCAGCCGAGCCAAATCTTTTGAGAAAAGAGAACCAGCACAGGTTAAGTGCCCATAAAATCGGTGTGTTGTAGTGCATTTAGTTTGACTGTTAGCCCTGAGAGGTAGGCCTATGTATTCCCATTATATGGATGAGGAAACTGAGGCCCAGAGGCAAATCCAACATTTGCCGCGCTGCACAGCCAGGAGTGGGCTGAGTCCAGGTCTGTCAGTCTGGGGAGGGACACCATCAGTGTCTCACACTGACAGTACATTTTGGGGTTCCTTTGGCACCCAGGCTCTGCTGTCTCTCAGGCATTTGTCTCTCTGGTATCTGCCCAACTCTGAGGAGGAGCTGTGGGCACAATGATGGGGGTCCCCCAGAGTGCAGACTTCCCCCAGATGCAGTGATATGTGACTTCTTATTTTCCTGTCGAGTCTATGAAAATATTTGCTTTGTGATTCCATACCAACTGAAGAGCATGCTGCCACGGGAACCATCAAACCATGCTTTCCTTGAAGCCCTCACTAACGAGGCCTTGTGTCTTCCACTTTTTAAATCTCATTTTCTGTGCGTGAGATTGCCTTCACTTCCTCTGCACTGCATCTCCGCCCAACAAAATCATGTCCAACCTCCAAAGCTCATTTCTTCCTCCCCCAAGAAGCCATTGCAGCGGGCACCCCATCTCTTGATGGGAGAAATAGTTTCTTTCCAATGATGGTCACTACCCTTTTAGTTAGCTGGAATTCATTTTTTAAAAAAAAATCGAATCAGTCATTCATCCAATGAGTATCTGCTCAGCATCTACGCTGTACCAGATCTTGTATTTGATGCTAGAAACATCCAATTAAAGAAGAATAAAAAAAAAAATATGATTAAGACCTAATTTTGATGCTTTTGAGCTATGGTGTTGGAGAGTCCCTTGGACTGCAAGGAGATCAAACCAGTCAATCCTAAAAGAAATCAATCCTGAATATTCATTAGAGGACTGATGTTGAAGCTGAAGTTCCAATACTTTGGCTACCTGATATGAAGAGCCGATTTGTTAGAAAAGACCCTGATGCTGGGAAAGACTGATGGTAGGAGGAGGAAAGGACAACAGAGGATGAGATGGTTGGATAGCAGTACTGACTCAATGGACATGAGTTTGAGAATCTCCAGGAGATGGTGAAGGTTAGGGAAGCCTGACGTGCTGCAGTCCATGGGGTGGCAAAGAGTCAGACACGGCTGAATGACTGAACAACAAAAAGACCTAGTTTGTGTCTTCAAAGGGCTCATAGACTCTTGGAGGAGGTATTGAGCCAAACATGCAGTCCAAACCTGGGAAAGGCAAAACTAATAGAACATGGTGCAATGGTTGATTCCTTTTGTGGCGTCTTGGAGAAAGCTTCCCAGAGAAGAGAGCAGCAGAGCTCTCACTGTTGGATAAATTTCAACTTCCAGGCCATCCTGGATGAACAACAACCTCCAGGCCTTCACTTGCCCTACAATGCTTTTAGGTGAATTAGAAAAAAAATCACCTTTCTTGGACTCTTTAGTTCAGTCAACAACCTGCACAACCTTACTTGGCAACCCTGAAGATCACCTTCTCTCCTCTGTCATGTCTGAGCACATGTTCCAAACTTTTTGTGTTCCTGGCCACAGAGGCCCACTTGGAACTATGTAGTTGGCGTATAAGTTGGCCTTGTCCAGTGGGATGGTGGCTTCTTGAGGCCAGAGTATCTTTTGAAACATCATGCCCCACAGGGCGCCCCACACAGCAACACTTTCAACATTAAAGAAATATTTCTAATGTCAGAGAATTTCTCACAACTTATGCCAGGTCAAGGGCTCACTACTTCTGCATCATTTGGGAGAGATTTAAAAAGATACACTTACATAGTTTCACCTTAGAAGATCTGATTCAGTGGGCCTGAGATCAGAAATGAGAATCGTATGTTTTTAAATATAGCCAGAGTGTTTCCTATGATAATAATTAATTCTTATGGGACTGTTATCAGTGTCTTCACTGTTCTACTATTTGGATCATCTCATTTCATGCTGTGACCATCATAAGGGGTAGATGTGGCCCCAGAATTCTACCGACGAAGAGATAGACATAGGGCAAGATTCAGGGTCCTGCTTAAGGTCACCCAGCCGCTACGCGCTCAGACTGCGGCCTGAATCCAGATGACTAGAGCCCAGAGCTCATGCACTTCAGTACCGTGTGACAGTACTGGTTCCAAGATGCAAGGTCTGTGACAACACTGGCTCCGGAACCGGAGGCAGAATCTGGAAAATCCGGAAACACGAGATTTAAAACGGACCTTGAAGGTGACACCCTTCAGACTTCCCATCATAGAGATGGCAACACCGAGGTCCCAAGGGCAGTCAGACGTGTTCAAAGTGTCCTGTGAGTCAGCCACAGGACTCGGCTGTGAGCTCTCTGTGCCCACCGTCTAGGGCTCCATCAGCAGCTCGCGGGGGTTTATCGCTCCTGTGACAGGCAAGGCGCTGGCAACAGCAGCAGTAGAATGACAATAATGCCATCTTAGCTGACCTGTGTTTGTTGTACCTCCTCTGTGTTGCTTACTTTGGGGACATTATCTATGTTCAATTTCTGAATGCCCCGCAGACAAAGAGCACAGTCTTTCTTTGAGGAACACAGAAAACTGAAAGTCAGTGGTCCTCAACAGGGGGTGGGGATCTTGCCCCCGGCAGGACACATACACAGACAGTTTTGGTCAGGAGGTAGAGGGTTCACCTCCTGCACCTAATGAGTATCGGCCGGGGATGCTGCTAAATACCCGAGAGTGCGTGGGCCCGCTCATCATGACAAAGCAAAGGCCGCCTGGTTGTCCTTCTCACCTGGTCTCCAAAGGTTGGGGGGTCACAGGCGGGAGCTGCAGAGCCACCCAGCCTCCTCTCTCAGTCCAGAGCCTCGCCCGGGGCTCCGGCCCGTTTTCGCCCCTCCTAACATCAGGCTCCCGTGTGTAAGGTGGGCCAGCGGTGCCTACCACGCACTTTGAGCTCGACACTTCGGTACCCAGTGTTCACAGGCCAGGAGACACATTGCAAATGGCAGCTCTTCCCCATGAGAATAAGATGAGAGGCTCCAAGAGTGAATTCCGTCCCAGCCCTAGCTGGGCCCTGTGTCACCTGGAGCAGCAACCTCCTGGACCTGATCTTCCATTTCCTCATCTCTTCAATGAGCACCCCGAGACCTCAGCCTCTCAGGGTGATGAGACGAGACATCAGACTGTCTCGTCGTGATTGTCCCCTTGCCGCCCTCCTGGGCTTGAGGGCCTCAGGGCACCGCCCTCTCCTCCCCACGCCTAATGGACGGATCCAACAGGTGGAGTGGGAGCGAGGGGGCGGGGAGGATGCGGAGGAGGAGGAAGGGCGGGAGCTGCAGGTGGAGGAGGGTGAGGTGGAGGTGCTCCCAGTGGGCAGGACAGAGTTGGGGGAGGGGAGGGGAGGGGAGGGGAGGGAGGGTCCTGCTGACCAGGGCGGGTGAGGGGTGGCAGGGCTCAAGCCTGCCACATTTTCATTTGGAACCAGTGCCCCAGGGAGGGATTTAGACACAGTCAGGCTGCTTTGTACAAATAACCCCCCTTCCCTGACAGCTGGCAGCCTGAGTCCTGTAGGAACCGCCCAGAGACGGACAGGCGGGAGGGTGGCTGGTGGAGGCCGGCTTCCAGGCCCCACACAGACCTGGTCCCCGCTTGTAGGCTGTACTCCTGAGATGGGTGCTTTTAACCCCGCAGGCAGAGGCAGAAACTGAACTCAGGGAGCAGAGATGTCTCAAACCCCATGGCTGCCTGGGGCTGAGCTGGCCTTGAAGTCTCCATTCCTGGTCCTTCCACGGCCTCTGTTCTGGATGAAAAGGCCTCACCTGGCTTAGGGGCTCCTACATAGTAGGTGCTCAATAAAAATGAGATGCAAAAAGATGACGCACGAGATTGCGGGGGACCAGACAAAGGTTGTGAGAGGAATAAGAAGGAAAACATTAAAATAAACACACACAAAATGGAGAAACTCTGAGAAAGTACTCTTCTCCCATGACTTTGGAGCTTTGTTTGAACTACGTCACATCAGACCCAGTTAACCTCCTGAGACCCACCTCTTTGCCATCTGTAACCTGGGGGTGACAAGAGCCATCTCCTGGCTGGATTGGGACAATCACACCAGCTAAAGCAGATCATTTCCAGAGAATAGCAACATCAGGCTCACCCCTGGGGCCCACTTGGCTCTGCTCACCCGTTCTGAGATCAGAACTGGGGTCTGATGGCCACCCCAGTTGTTGGCCAGGAAACAAAATGAATTTCTCCCTGTCTCCCAGCCTGACCCTTGTTCTGGTCCATCTCAGATCACACCTGGCCTCCACGTGGCAGGCGGGGTGGGGTGGCTGGGCAGAGAGACACCCCAAACCACCAAGAGGGAAGGAACCCTCAAATCCTGCAGCATGGTTTCTTGCCCTTCCCTCCCCCAGACTGATTCAGTCTTTTAATAATGAAGACGCTCGCTTTGAGTCAGGGTCTGAGTCAGAACAGTAGTGGAGAAGCACTGCTTTCCGAGTGAGAACCGGGGTGAAGATCCTGGCCAGTTTACACGCTGGGAAACCTGAACCGCTGACTTAGTTTATGACTCAGTTTCCTTTGCTCTAAAGTGGTCAGGAAAGGTTAGAAATAGAGCATAGAAAACACCGACTGCCTAGGAGACTGTAACTTGCAGCTGCGGTGGGAGGCATAATTAGAGATACATCTACTGTATTCCAGGAGAAAACGAGGACACAGCCCCCCTGCCCTGCCCTGGGGCTCCTCCACTGCCCGGGTCTGTTTCTCTGTGGTCATTGGGGATTTTGGAGGAGGTTGCAGCTTCTGAGTTGCTTAAGGATCAATCTCCTCTCCTAGTGCCCTGGAATCAGCAGTTCCCGCTGCTCTTCCCTGCTCTCACTCCCCGGGAGCCCGATTTCAAAGGATTTCTCCACTGAGCTAAAGCAAACCTCAGTCATCTTTGTGCACAAAACACCCACCCAGGCTATTTGTCTCCGTCCTGAGCACTTGGCGAGGAGCCCAAGAGGAGCCTTTAGCAAAGAATGCTGGCATTCAGAGGGGGTTGACTGTCCGCAGTCCGCCAGCCCCACCCCGTACTCTGCCCGGGGTTCTTGGCAGCCCAAGTAAACCACAAGACAAGTTTTATCATCTGTTAAACCTGTCGTTTGGAAAAAAAAAAAAAGACTTCAATAAAATATTTCAACAATTATAGTCCATTTTAATTAGGTGTGTGCCACATAATTATAGATTTAAAAAAATGGATAGGTTTCAAAACCCAACACCCTGGCCGTACGGTGTTAGCTGTTCTCTCTTGGAATTTCCAGCTGGATTCTCCACCTGAGGACACGCTACATACCTGGGGAGCCCTCCCCACCCCGGATTTGGCTCAGTTCCTTTCTTTTCACTGTTCTTGCCACTTGCATTTGGAATCTCAGAGTCCTGGAGGAGGGGACACGGTGGCAGGTAGCCCCGGAGGGCCTGGAGGGTGTTCGGGTGGAACCCTGTGATGTGATGGTGCATGGGCCTCCTGGACAGGACGTCTCGAGGTCTGGGATCTCCTCTCGCCCCATCGTCAACTTGGTGGGTGATCTTGGGCCCTTACTTCCTCTCCCTGGGTTTTAGTTTTTTTTTTTTTAATCTTTAAAAGAATTTAATCATCGTTTTTCAAGAATTTTTTTTGGAGGAGGGTGGGGAACCCACTTGTCAAATGCAATTTTGAAAGACAAGCCCAAAGTGTAAACAGTTAAAAACAGAGGGCCAGGTGGGATATGGCCCTACATCTTCTCTGGTGGCCCCGGTACCAGGTCAGCCCAGTTCTGTGTCCTGTCCCTCAAAGGGGACTTCCTGACCTGTGGGGCTGGGATGCGTACAAAGCTCCATGCCCCAGCTCTGCAAAGACCCAGGGGAGTCCCCTGAATGGCCCTGCAGAGGGTCCTGTCCCCATGTGTATGAGAGGTTCATCTCTTCAGGTAAGTCAAGCTCCCACCGCTCCTGAGACGCAGGTCTAGAGCTGAGTCTGGGTTCCTGTTGCTCCAGATCCCCTGACCTTAGTCAGGACTGCCAGCCTCTTCCATCTTTATTTGTGAATTGGGCAACTGCCCTCCGAGGTGGGGACTCAGCTCCCTGGCCCAGGTGCCCACCTGCACTTTGAGTGACTGTCTCCCCAAACCTGTCTCTGCAGGTGAGGTCGTCCCCACCTGCAAGACACTGCCATTCAGGGAGAGCGCACTGGTTGCCCGGCACAAACTGACTTCGGGCTCAGTGCCCTAGAGAAGCTCACCTCTCCTTTCTCCCTTGAGCTGGGGTCCTTTGCTCCCTCATACTGGAGTTCATGGATCATTTCCCCTTTGAGACAGGAATATGAGAAGGTGGGTCCATGTCTTACTGAGACCTCTATTTTTATTGTTTTCTTTTATTAAGACGCTTAGTTTTAGCCTACCCTACAAAGCCTTGTACAATAGGAAGGGAGCTGCTTATGAGTGAATGTGTGTGTGAGTTAATGAATAAATGAAGTGATTAAGTGAATAGATAGATGAGTGGATGAAAGAATTAGTAAATGCATTAATAACAGCCAGCATATAAACAAATGGGGAAACTAAATGATAAATGATTGGAAAAATAGATGAACAGATGAAGGGATGGTGGATGAATTAATAAATAAGGAAACAAGGGGGTCTAGATCCACATCTGTATCTAGAGTTCTAGGTAAATTAGTATAATATAAGGTCTTACCTGGTGGCTTAGTCAGTAAAGTCTGCCTGCAATGCGGGAGACCTAAGTGCAATCCCTGGGTCGGGGAGATCCCCTGGAGAAGGAAACAGTCCTCTTGCCTGGAGAATTCTATGGGCAGAAGAGCCTGGTGGGCAACAGTCCATGGGTTCACAAAGAGTTGGACACGACTGAGTGACTAACACTTTCAGAATAAGTCGAAGTGAATGAGCGAGTGGAGAAAACAAGTAAAATAATTTCAGCTGCAATAGAAGAAGTAAATGAATGGATTGATGAGTGCACCAGTGAATAGAAAACTTGTCTCTTTAATTAGTTTCTCAGCCACATGTCAGGGTCCTCTGGAACCAGGCTCGGTCAGTGCCCACTGATCATGGAAAAGCTTTCTAACGACAGCAGGCAAAATCCACTGGAAACTCAAGGAAGCTTTGCAGACAAGCAGTGGCCCAGCCAAGCAATGAATAACAAGAGTGGGCACCGTTGTCCGCGGCCGGCCTGGCCACAGCCCTGGCCAATGACTCACTGACCCTGGAGCTTTCCAGGAGTTTGCTGAGTTTCGTGACTGGAGAGGCTCCGGTGTGTAGCCCAGGGAAATTCCAAGAGCCTCCAATGAGCCAAACTGCACAGTGGGCGTGGGGAGGTGGCAGGGTGCAGGGAAGAAAACTGCCGTTTGGTTTTTGCCATCGTCCAGCTAAGAGAAGCCAGTTGATTTCCAGCAAATTCTAGGACAAATGTTTGCCTTAAGGCTTAGGACTCTGGTGCCAAGTTTCAATGCAATCAAATATTTCTGAATTTGGGAGTCATATGAGAGTGAACGAGAAAGAGGGAGAGAGGGAGAAATAAAGCGGGGTGGGTGTGGGTGGGGTTGGGGAAGAAAGAAGAGACTAAGAGCTGAAAGGCAAAAAGTCCCCTGAGGGCTGTGGCCCTGCTAGGTGGATCTGATAAGAGAGTCACAAGCTCTGCCTGCAGCAAACTCATGTCAGAGGTGGGGTGTTAACTGTGAGACAGGCTTTTTGTTGTTGTTCAGTCGCTAAGTCTCATCCAACTCTTTGCAACCCCATGGACTGCAGTATGCCAGGTTTCCCTGTCCTTCACTATCTTCTGGAGTTTGCTCAGACTCATGTCCACTGAGTTGGTGATGCTATCTAGCCATCTTATCCCATACATGTTAGTTTCAAATGTCTACCTCCAAGAGAAGGTGTTTGTGGCTGTGTCTGGGGAGAAAGGAGGTAGGAGTGTACAAAGATGTGCCATATTTGAGGTCAAGCCCTCCATGCCAGCAGAAAGTCCGGGTGAGGCTGATAGAGGCTTCCCATCAGAGGTCAAGTTTGGGGCTGGGTGAATCCAAATGCTTTCAGGGCCAGACAGGTGCCACTGATGGAGCTGGCCAATTCAACACAGGCGTTGCTAAGGCAATGATCTTGGTGAAGGAAGGTCCCCTTGGCGAGTGACCATTAAAGAGGCCAGGGACTGTAAAAAGTGGAGAAATCAGGCCCACAGGGATTGCGGCTGAACAGTCCAGAGCATCAGCTGACTGTGACCAGGCAGGGAGTCCAGTGTGTCCAAATATTTTATTTTTTTGAGAAAGAATTCACACTGACTAAATGTTGGCAATGGATTAAAATTTTTTTGGAAGCACTGTGCTGGTCAAATAAAACTGAGGTTTTGGTCTCTGACCTCTGGGTTTATGATTGAGGGAAATGAGCCAGGCTGAGAGGGAACATGCTGCAGGTACCCCCACTGATCAGGCAGGTCTGTCTGCTGGGTGTCCTTGTTGAAGTCCTGTTTGAATCCTTCTAAACTTAGGAAGCCCTGCTCAAAGGGGGCTTCCACAAAACTCTTGTGTGTCTCTTGCAGCAGACTTCACCTTCTGCTCGGCCCGTTGGCACTTCTATCCTTTTCTTTGGTCTGTGGGATTTCCTGCAACTAGAACATGCTTGATGTGGTGAGTGCAGGGATGTGTAGTCTTGGAGGGTGTGGAGGGGCTGACTTGGTGAGGGTTGACTCTTGGGGATGCTAGTTCCTCTGCCTGTGCAAGGCAGAGCCATACATTCCAGCCTAGGAGTCAGGGAAAGCTTCCAGGAGGAGGTGACTAATTCTTCAAGGATTGGAAAGAGTCAGGCAGATGGCCACAGGGCTGAGAATGGGTATGTGGATGGTCCAGCTTGGGCTTTGGAAACAGAGCCCTGAACTTGCGCCTTGAGTCTCCCCTTTACCAGTGAGTGACTCTGAGCCTCAGTTTCCTTCCCTGTAGCAAAGGTCTAATGATGGCTTCCCAGCTGGATGGTTTTAGGGGTTGGCTGGATGGACCCGTGCAAGGTGCCCGGCTGCTTCTGTGCTGCTGCTGTTACCGCCAAGGCTGCTGTACGGTGTCAGGAAAGGTGCAGTGGTGGAGCTGCCCAGGGCCACTCGGAGGAGGAGTGGGGGAGACAGGGATGGAGGCCCGTGTGTCTGATCTGGGTGTGTGATCACATCCAGGTCTGGGGGTCACAGCTCCGCTTGGCCAAGGGAGGGAGTCCACCTTGGCTGGGTCTAGGGATGCCCAGAGCCCAGGAGTACTGGGAAGACACACACACCACTGTGTGTCATGGAGGGTGGGCTTGATGAGGAGGGCATGGAAGCCAGAGGCGGGGACCTTGATGGTGCTGGGCAGGGCATCATGGGGGTCTGCCCTTAAGAAGAGGAGCCGAGGCCCAAGGGACAGACCTGAGCAAGTGAGATGCAATGGGAGAAGATGCCTGATAGGTCACTGGGGGCACAGCAGGGGGTTGAGTCCATGCTGACCTTGGCTTTCTGAGTCAAGAGGGCCAGGATGAGCCCTGGTGGCAGCAACACGGACTCGGGTGTCGGGAGGGGTGTGAGGACCTCTGGGCAGGGAGGGGTGAGAACAGGCTTCTGTCTTTTTTTTGCCTGGTTAGCCCTTCTGAATGCAGGCTCTTAGGACCAAAAGCAGAGACATCTCCTCTGAGAAGCCTTCCTGGAGCTCCTCTGTCCCCAGGGGGACCCAGCTCTTCTCCCCTCTGCCTACTCTAGCCCTGCGCACGTATCTGCAGCCTCTCTCAGCCCATGTGATGTGCTAGGTGTCACCTGCCCACCTGGCTCTTTTGTACTCTGAGAATAGGGGTGGGTTCCCAATTCTGATCATGTACCCCTGGACCAAGCCCACAGCAGAGCAGCTACTGCCTGGTGGGTGGGTGAGAGCTAATGGGTGAAGGAGGAGGAAAGGGTCCCAGGATGGGAGAGAGGAGGCAAAAAGGGAAGGGGAAGAAAGAAACAAAGGAAGGAAAGATGGGAGGAAGGGATGGATGGAGGGAGGAGGGAGAGAAGACCCAAAGGCTGGGGTTGGTCCAAGTGTCTCTCTTTGCTGCGGTCATGAGATCCAGGACAGCCCTGATGGACAGAGAGATGATGCAATTGGAGGTAAGACCATTTCCCTGGGGAGGTGGAGGGCGCTGTCTCTGGTGCTGTGAACCAGGAGTGGCTGGCTCCAGCTGCCATCTGACCTGCTAATAACTAAGGACCTGGGATGCCCCTGTTATTAAGAAACAACAGCTGATAATCTCAATCCTCCTGAGATGGCTGTGGTTCTCTGGGTTAGAAGCACACGCCCATGCTCTACCAAGATAGATGATAGATAGATAGATAGATACCAAGATAGGATAAACCCAGGTTTGGAGAGTTTCATTCATTCATTTATTCACTTCCTCCCCTGCTTGTTCATTCACAAAGGCCAGCTGGGCTTGGGCTGGGTATCAGGTGACACATTAGGGGCTGGGGATGGAGGGGAGACTGAGACTATGGATGGAGCTGAGGGCCTCAGAGCTAAGCCCAGCTGTGCCCTAACTTAGGCATAACTGTGAGAAAGTTACAGGCCATTAAGACAAAGAGCAGGGACGCCTCCTTTGAGAAGCCTTCCTAGAGTCCCTCTGTCCCTGGGGACCCAGCTTTTCTCTACTTTGGCCACGTGATGTGAAGAACTGACTCATTGGAAAAGACCCTGATGCTGGGAAAGACTGAAGGCAGGAGGAGAAAGGAGATGACAGAGGATGAGATGGTTGGATGGCATCACCAACTTGATGGATGTGAGTTTGAGTAGACTCTGGGAGTTGGTGATGCACAGGGAAGCCTGGCATGCTGCAGTCCATGGGGTCCGAAAGAGTCGGACATGACTGAAAAACTGAACTGAACTGTGCCTATTCACCAAACTGTGTTCCCTTCTTTGCGGATCAGACCAGAAGGCCAGCTTGCAAAGATTTAGGGAGGACAGGAGAGGATGAGTAGAAATTATCCCGCAAGGTGTCTGGTGTGCATTAAATGCTCACCTATGGTAGCTGTTGATCATTGTTATAACAATCCAGTGGACAGTGTGAACTGACACAGTTCACCAAACACCACGGGAGGGGTAGAAAAACTGTGCAGAGGGATCTTGGGAGAGCCAGGGAGAGCATCAGAGAAGAGCCATAGTTGCTTCTCTGGGGCACGAAGATGGAAGAGACAGAGTTCTCCAGATTGAGGGAGTGGCAAGGCCAAAGGAGGGTTGTTTCAGGGATGCTTGGCTTGGGTGGAGGCCACAGGAGGCTCTGTGAGCATCAGGCACTGCCCTCCTCATTCATCTCCCGTGCCCCCTGTCCCGTGGGAATGCACCCACTTCTGCCCAGTCCTGACAGCTGAGACCAGGATGGAACGGGAGACTGAACACAATTCTGAGGGTCATGGTATTCCCACAAAGATCGCTTGCTGTACTTCTAAATCCAACATGGTGATTTCACTGAATCAAAACCTGTATCACCCAATGTATGAGGTGTGCCCCCCAGACGCAGGATGAAGACATGGCCACTGGCCTTGGTACTTGGTCTAATGGGTCCCGGCTTTGCGACTGAACCAACCTTACCTTCCACTCCTAGACAAGTGACACCCCATAGTCTATACACCACTTGCAGGTGCTGCCTCTAAGTGAAACAGCCACAGTGTATCATTAATCCCATTTTATAAGCAAGGGAGTCAGCCCTCAGAGACTGCAAGTGGCCAAGGATGCTCTGCATCCTTCAAACCCAGAGACTGACAGCTGTCTGTGGGGAAGACTGAGCTGGTTCAGGAAGGACACTGGAAACACACCAGGGACAGACAGCTGAGGGACTCGGGGCTGCAGAAATGCCCAGAGACGGAGATGATGGAGATGGCCACTGTTGTTCCTGGGGCAGTGGAAAGCAGGCTGGTTCGGCAAGTTGAGGGGATGTTACAAGGACAGATGTCTGCAACCCAGGGAGGACCTACTCAGAGAGTCAGGAATTGTCTCCTGTCCTTAATGGGGTTTCCCCAGACAGCAACATGATGAGAACATTCTAGAACTGTGGGGAGGTTGCCTGGAGGGGTTGCTCAGCTTCTCCCCCTTTAAAGTTCCTCACTTGGATTCCACTTGCCCCATATGGAAGTCTACGGAGCTGATGGCCGCAGGCTGGCTGAACACTGGAGACTCGGGGAGGGTCCTTTAGCATCCAGAGGGGCGCCCAGCCTGTGGTCCAGACACAGGAGGACATACATCCTGGGGGCATGTTTTTAGGTTAAGCGTTGATGATCCTGATGGTCTGTTTTTTCCTTTTTGGTGTGCCATGCATCTGAAGGATCTTAGTTCCCTGGCCAGGGATTGAACCCATGTCCCCTGCAATGAGAGCATCTAGTCAACCACTGAACTTCCAGGGAAGACTCTCCCTATGGTCTTTTAAAGCAGACCTATTTCTGGGAGAGATAAAATGCATTGAGGGTTAATAGTAGCAATGCTAGTAGATGCTGCCTCTGCAGCCAAGGGCAGAGGCTTAAAGGAAACCCTGGGATGGAGCCCGGTCCTGGGCCAGGCAGAGTGCCAGGTGGTGGTTGGAAGAAGGGAGCCGGCTCTGAAACTTGATGTCCTGGGTTAGAGTCCATCCTGGCCACTTTCTAGAGGGCAATGTGTGTAAGACACCTTGGTTTCCACATCTGTAAACTAGAGAGGATGTGAGGGCCACCCTTACAGGTCGATGGCAGGGGCAGGTGAGATACTCGGGAAAATGCATTGTCAGCTCAAAAGCGCTGTCCAGATGCTGCTGTTATGACGGCACTTAGCGTGTTACTTTCCTAAATGCCCAATAAATGTGAACTATTATTATTATTACTATCACTATTATTACTATGACCGCGTTACAATTTTATCCTCGGGGCTGTTCTGCTTTCTGCAGAACTATGTGGCACCACCCCGTGCAGCCAGTAATAATTATATAGGAACTTTTAACTGCTGTGCATTCTACACTCTTTCCAGTGAGATATTAAATCATGCGCAGAAGATAGGAATGAAGCTGATTCCATTTCCTTGTGAGTGGGGGCTGCCTAGCAATAGCTGTCATTAACTGAGAGCCTGCTTTGTGTTAGGCCCTCTCTGAAAGTGATGTTCCTGTATCAACTCAGTTCTCACTACCCACCTAGGAGGCAGGACCATTACACCCCACTTTACAGATGAGAACAGCGAGGCGAGAGGGTCCACCGCTAGTCAGGGTAGAGCTGGAACTGGAGGCTGATATTTGGTCCCAGGGCTTGTGTTCCTGTTGTAACGTGTGAGCCTGAGGCGTGAAGAAGTGGCTAGTGGTTGAACGTATTAAACACGAGACCGAACGGCCTCAGTGAATCAGGAGCAGTGGCAGAGCAGGAGTCAGGCAGTCACACGCCCCGGTGGAAAGCGTATCCTGACGTCAACCCGGAAGGTAGCATGCACCAGGCAGCGGGGAGGGTGTGAGGCGGGAGGGAGCACGCCCTCCAAAACTTCAGGCTGACGGGCCTCTGGCTTGTACTCGGTCGCTTACTAGCTGTGTCATAATGGGTGAGACTGGGGGATGGCCATCTATAGCCTATGGGCCACCGCTGGCCAGCGGCCGCTTTTTGTGCATAGTTTGTCCATCACACAGGTGTTTGAGTTAGCCCCCCATTGGACCCCCGCAAAGCCCCGGCAGGTGGGATTATTATCTGGATCATTCCGGGTGACTATCATTACAGTGAGTGCAGAAACTATCATCTTTGGTGTTTCTGCACTGTGATGGCGGGCTTCTGCACATCTTTGGTGTTTCTGCGCTAAAGAATCTGCCTGTAGTGCAAGAGACATGACTTCAATTTCTGGATCGGGAAGATCCCCTGGAGAAGGAAGTGGCAACCCACTCCAGTATTTTTGTCTGGAGAATCCCATGGGCAGAGGAGCTTGGTGGGCTGCTGTCCATGGGGTCGCAGAGGCGGACAGGACTGAGCATGCACGCATGCACTATGATGGCAGAGTTGAGCATTTGAGCCAGGGACCCTCTGGCCTGCAAAGCCTAAACTATTTCCTATGTGACCCTTTCCGGAAAAAGTTTGCTGACCTTTGGACAGATAGATGATCACTTCTCATGAACCTTAGGTCTCTCAGTAAAAAAAAAAAATGAGTCTTGGGGCTTAAGCAAGTGAAAGCATGATGTTGTGGAAGTGGTGTGAACTTGTAGATGCCCTGTCTGTGCTGAGCATTGTAGGTGTGGGTTAGTGGATGGATGGTGTGGAGAAGCCAGTGTATCACCTTTGGAGGCAGGACAGGGCAGGCAGGACAGGGAGGCTGGGCAAATCAGACCTGGTGAGGAGCAGACCTCGGTTGAGCCCTAACCCTGCTCCCCAACCCCCAGCCTTCTGACCTTGGGCAAGTTGCTTCACTTTTTGTGAGCAACTTTTTCTTCCAAACTGTCAAGGAAGAATAAAGCCAGCCCCTGTCTCTGGGGTATCTGTCAAGATTCCACAAGTTAACTTATAAAAGCAAATCATGTGGCTATATTAAAAATGACGAGCAACATTAAGTATCCATAAAGTGCTGAGAAACTTGAATCATCGTCCATTACTGGTAGAAATATAAAATGATGTAGGCATTTTGGAAAATACCTTGGTGTTTTTTTAAACATAAATGTATCATAGAAGCCAGCAATTTCACTGCTTGATATCTATTCAGGAGAAAAAAAAAACAACATATGTCTACACAAAGATGCAAGCACAAATGTTCCTAGCAATGTGATATATAATATCTCCAAAGTGAGAACAACCTAAATTTCCATGAGCTCGTTAAACAACTGGTTAAACTGATAAACAAGACATGTTATGCCCACCAATGGAATATTATTTAGCAGTGAAAAAGAGTGAATTACTGAAATGTGCTACAAAAAGCAGACTTCAAAAACATGAGGCTAAATGAAAGCAGCCAACCACAAAAGACCACATATGGCAGGATTCCGTTTTCATGAAACATCCAGAAGCAGCAAATCTAGAGGGAAAGTAGATTAATGGTTACCAGGCACTAAGGGGAGGGAGCAGTGATTACAAATGGGCCTGAGGGATTTTTCAGGGTGATGCACATGTTCTAAAATTGGATGGTGGAGACAGCTGTACCACTATGAAGATTTACTGAATATTGTTGGGTTGCACATGGTAAATGTGTGGACTCTCTGGTATTTAAATGGAGTTGTTTAGAAGAATCAGAGCTTGGCATCGTACCTGGTGTACCTGACCACAGAGCAACTGTCAATTCCTTTTTCCTCCCTGCGGACTTGAGATGTCGGTAAACTTGAAGTGTTGATCTGGGCCTGGAAGTTCAAGTGCTGCTTGACATCTGGGTGGATCTCAGCTTCCACACACAGTCACCGGTAGCTTCTGCTTCCTCTTCTGTAAACTGGGAATTATAACACTTCAGAATCTTTGCTTTTTTTTTTTTTAATTTACATGTAAAACATATAAAGTGTCTGGCATGTGTTACGCACAGGAGTTTTCTTTCTTCGGGGGACAGATGAAGGTAGGGGTCATGATACCACACACTTTTTCTTTTCCAGCTGACACAAATCCTCGTTTTCTGTTCATGACTTTGTTTTGGAAGTTTGGACAATAGAACAAATATTGGAGTTCAAGGTCAGAGAGTGGACTCCCAGCTCTGCTGCTTACCAGTCACGCTATCTTTTCCATCTGGGTCTTTCTGGCAAACAAGGGCTCTTGGGTAAAGATCTCACATGTTGGGACTTTGCAAGGTCCAGTGGAGACCAGCTCTGAAGCACCTGTGCTGTTTTTCACTTGCTAAGTTGTGTCCGACTCTTTGTGACACCACAGACTGCAGCACGCCAGGCTCCCCTGTCCTTCACTATCTCCCAGAGTTTGCTCAAATTCACGTTAATTGACTCAGCGATGCTATCTAACCATCTCATCCTCTGCCACCCTCTTCTCCTTTTGCCGTCTATCTTTCCTAGCATCAGGGTCTTTTCCAATGAGTTAGCCCCTCACATCAGGTGCCCAAAGTATTGGAGCTGTGTTGCTAAGACGTCACTATTCTCAATCCCAAGGCAGCAGGAGATGCTTCCATGAAAGGGAACAGGGTACTTGGATGGAGGGTTCAAGTGTGGGGGGAAGTTCATCACACATGCAATAGGGGTTCCCAGAGCTGGGTACACTTGTTAGCTAAGGGTTAAGAGGACCCAGCTCTGCCACCAGTCTGTTGTGGATGAGGTGGGTGAGGGTCCTTGGGAAGGTGATGCTGGCCAGCCCTCTGCAGGATGCTGGGCCAGCCTGCACTGTTGCAGGAGATGTGATCAGCTCATGGGTCTGGACACTTAGCGTTGTTGTTTGGGCTGAGACCCAAATCCCCAAATCTGAGCAGAGATTGGATGCAGAAAGAGGCCTGGAACATGCTGAACTGTCTTGGCTGGTTTTTATGGGAGGGTCTCGAAGAAGGCCCCGCACAAGGACTTGCATGGAGGCAAGACCCCTTCATGGTGTGCATCCCTGTCCCCCTAGTGCTGCCAGCCTCAGGCATGTTCCTGCTTCTCTTGGAGCTTGGCTCTTTATTCTGAGAAGAAGGGGAAGGGTAAGTGTTGATGGGATGAGAGGTCTTGAACTGGTGGTCTAGCTTCTTTTCTCTTGTCCACAGTACCGGCAGATTCCTTTTATCAGGCTTTATTGTGCTGTGTGTCAGCTTCCCTGGTGACTCAGTGGTAAAGAATCCACCAGCAATGCAGGGGACACAGGAGACGTAGGTATGATCCCTGGGTCAGGGAGATCCCCTGGAGAAGGGAATGGCAACCCACTCCAGGATTCTTGCCTGGAAAATCCCATGGACAGAAGAGCCTGGTGGGCTACAGTCCATGGGGTAGCAAGAGTCAAACATGACTTAAGGACCAAACCACCACCACCACCAACGTGCTTCACAGAGATTGTGTTTTGGAGTGAGTCATCGGCACCATTTCCCCAACAGTGTCTTCTCACTTCATATCTCTGTGTACATTTTGGTAATTCTCCCAATATTTCAAACCTTCTACCAGCCATAAGATTATGATTTGCTGAAGACTCAGATGATGGTAAGCATTTTTTAGCAATAAAGTATTTCTAAAATGCGTACATTTTTAAAGACTTAATGCTACTGCACCCTTAGTAGACTAAAGTACAATGTAAACATAGCTTTAATATGCACCAGGGAACCAAAAAATTTGTGTGACTCACTTTATTGCAAGATTTCCTTTATTATGGTGCTTTGAACCGCAAATAACTGAACTGCATGCAGTATCTCCAAGGTAGGCCCGTGTAGTCATCACTGTTTATAAAGGAAAGTTGAATTATTGCTGTTTAAACATTAGAAGGTTTTACTGAAAAAAAAAGAAAAGAAAAGAAAAGATTTGGGGGTCTACTCTGAAACAAAGTACAAAGGCTTGTCACCACTGGGCCTGCATTAAGTCCATGCTGGCTTTGATATGGCCCAGAGGAAGCAGCTATGTCTTTTAGACCCCAGTCTCCACTCATCCCTAATGTATTCCCACCTTGAGGCTGAATGCTGGTTGTCACTTATGGAAGAGCTAAGTCTCTATCCAAAGTGGGAAAATAAGAGGCTAAGAAAGCAGTGTTTTAAAAAAGACAGAGGAACACCCCCCCCCCCCCTTTTTTTTTTGAGGGAAGGGAAACACATCTCTGAGCATTTTCTGGGTGAAGTAGATCTGCATGTGGGGGGCTCTAGGGCTCATCTGTACCCTTCTGCCTTTCCTTCTGGACTCATCGGAGGATTACAGAGGCCTACCCACTATGTTAGGTGGGGCCAAGCTCTTAATAGGAGCTGGTGGGTGGGATGCTAGTGAATTGGTGAGGGCAGTTAGTGCAGGTGGAGTATGCTCTATATATGATCCATTGGACCCACCCCACTCCAGCACATTTCCCCAGCTACAGTGATTGAAAATGTTGTGCAGCTGTAAGGTGGGGGCACCAGAGTCATCCTGAGCCACCCTCCGAAGCTGAGCAAATAAGGAAGGCATGCAGTGAGAGTATATGGCCATGGGGTTGTTTGTTATGCAGCACAACCTATCTTATCCTGACTGATACAAAGTCCAGAGGGTATACAAAAGGCCTGCTTCTCTCACTTCTTCCACCTCTTTCAGTATTTGATGGTCAGTGATTCTCATCCCCTGGGGGCCATTTCTTTCTCCACTGGATGGGGAGTTCTTTGCGGTAGGGCTTGAGTCTTCTTATCTACCTGTGAATCCTCAGTGTCTAGGAAGGGGACCCAGCAAGGATGTGCTCCATAAAAGTTGGGTGAACAATCGAACTCTGCACTACTTAGCCCTGAGGCTGAAGTGAGTTGCTTCACTTCTGGGCTCTGTGTTTCCATCTGCAAAATAAGCAGGTACAAAGGTGTGGCTGCCCATGTCTCTCCCAGCTGTGGACAACTTTGCCCTCTGATCCTTGGCTTCTAGAGGAGCTCAGAGCCCCCACCATGGGAACCGACTCATCACTCCAGGCAGTTGGGCCTTTGCTGGGCTCACATCCCTGATGTCTGTATAAAGCCTGTGTTTCTCACTCCTGAGGGGGCCTCACTTCCAGGACATGGGATCTAGTGGCATTTCTGCCTGGTACACAGGATGGATCTTCTACTGTCAGGACGCTGGGGGTCTCTCCCATTGAAAACTAATACTTCCCTAGAATGGAAGATTCTAAAGGCCCAGATGTGCTTCTAAAGGCCCAGCAGGTGCCATGCCTGGGCCAACCAGAGGGGCTGTCAGGGAGGCTGATGCCCGCACTTCACCACATGGGGTCCCCTGCCTGGTCCATGGCACCGGATGACTCAGGAGAGCCTTGCCCTCCACCGAGTTAGGACTGATGGATGAGGGGAGAAAGAGCAAAGTGTTAGCAGTTGACAGACCAGAAGCTCACCCTGGACCACCATTCATGAACTTCCTGTGCAGGACCCTGGATGTCATTTCTTTATCACATTAGGACAGGAGCAGTCACTCTCAAAGGTCTTTGCCCATCTCAGTGTCTGTGACCGCCACCCTGTCTTTTGCTGTGTGATCTTGGCTGAGTCACCAACCCCACTGGGCCTCATTTTCTCATCGATAAAATTTTTGGCTTGAAAAATGAAGTCTGATAGTGTAAGTTATCATTTACTGGATGTTTCATACATCCAAGTCCCATGCTAAGCGCTTCCCTGCATTATCTCGTAGGAGCCTTCAGACAATCCTTTTGATCATTATTATCATCTTTGCTAGATGAGCAAACGGAGGCATAAAGCGATGAATGAGATGCTTGCCCCAGCTCTCATGATTCGGGATTTGCACCCTGGCAGATGTATTCCCTGGATTTCCCTGATGACTCCTTTGCCAATGCAGGAGATGCAACTTTGATCCCTGGGTCCAGAAGATCCCCTGGAGAAGGAAATGGCAACCCACTCCAGTATTATTGCCTGGGAAATCCCATGGATAGAAGAGCCTGGTGGGCTACAGTGCACGGGATCACAAAAGAGGTGGACTTGACTTAGTGCCTAGACAACAGCAACAACCAGATGGATACCCAAACTGGTCCAGCTAAGCGCCCCATAGACTTCCCAGAGTGTGGTAAAAAGAGTACTGGACCAAGGATCAGAAAAAAAAACAAAACAAAAAAAACCCCAAAACCCTCTTCTACTTTCTCGGTTTATTGACAAGTCACTGAGCCTCAGTTTCCACAGTTCCAAGGTAGGATGAGCATTGCTGTCCTCTGCCTCCCTTCCTGGTGGAGGAAGCTGCTGAGGTCACAGATGTAGAAATACCCACAGGGTTGGGTAGCTGGACACGTCCTCTTCTTGTCCTGAAATCCCACATACCTGGTGATTTCCTGCTGTCTGTCCTCACCATCTGCCTGCATCTGTCCTCATCTTGTTTTCAGGGAGACCCTGGGGTCTGAGTGGCTATGGCCATCCATGAGGCTCACGGGGAGATTCCTTCATCCCACTATGATCCCAGTGCTCTGGGGAGCACCCATGCAGAGCTTGGCATCATGTTCTGTGCTGATCCCTTCACTGGTGGGGTGAATCCAGGACAGTATACCAGCACGTGTGTGTGTGTGTGTGTGTGTGTGTGTGCGTGTGTGTAGGGGAGGAAAGGCGAAGGAAATGGTCAAGGCCAAAGGGTGGAAACCTGGAGGATGAAAAGAAGACTCTGGGCAGATTACTTTGACCCACTGGTAGGATACGTGTGAAGCAAGAGCAGGAGAAAAGCCTGGAAAGGCAAGCTTGACCATGGATGGTCTTGAAAGCCGTGAGACCTCTAAGACAAAGACAGGTCCTCCCAGAGGGGCTCCCACCACGGCCGTGGAACACACACACTGGTAGCGGCTTGGGGCTGTGTTCCTGGTTCTTCCAGGCTCTACCTGACCGGAGTCACCACTCTGTGGGTCAGAACCAGATTGAGTTCCAGAAGTCTCTACAGGAAGCATGGTCACTCCACCTCCTATTGACCTGGTTGCTTTAATTTGAACAAATATTCCAAGCATGGGTTGCTGGATTGCTTTCTTCCTTGGTAAACATGCTTGGTAAATATGAGTCCGTGCCATTGTCTCAGGATGGGCTGGGCTCATCTGTATATAGACACTTGATAATTTCCCTTGGACGCATTCATTCTGGTGCAGAAGCAGATCAACAGTGCACCAGGCTCTTCCTTCCCTGGGGAAAAGGAGAGGGCCTTAGCTGGGGTGTGTCTCAACCTTAGCTTCTTAGTAGCCTAGGGTCTCAGCAGACAGCATGGTTTCCCTGAGCCCTAGTGTTCAAGAAAGGTCCTCCTGCGTTGGACCATTTTTCCTTGAACACGGTATTAGTTAAACCATTCCCAAGCCTCTAAATGACTTAAAAAGCAGAAGGCTCTTTCCTCTCTCTGTTATTTTTTTTTCTGCTCCCATTGAAATGAAAACCAGTGTGGCCAACCGGGTCATAAATGTGGTAAATCCAGTTACACAATGATTCCAATCTGTACTGTTCATTTTTTTTTTTTCCTTCTTCTTCTTCAATAAAGGCTACTTACAGCCAAGAGAATTTTTGACTCGAAGAAGCATGTTACAAAGTGAGTCACCATTAATAGGGTGAGCTCTTTGCTTTGGGATTAGGCCTAAGTGACAGCGCCCTGGTCCCTTTATTCGTTGGGATGGCGCCAGGAGAAAGCTTTGTGTCCTTCTGAAAAAGATAGAATTAGGCGTTCCGTTTATTCTATTGATCTTAATAGCCTCATCTCATAAATACCTACTTTATGACATCCATAAAAGAGGAATCGTGGCAACTCAGAACAATAGAAGTTGTTAGTTTGCAACTGAAGTGTTCCGCTGAATGCCTCAATGAAATTCCAGAGCCTGGTGGTGTGGGGAGGTTTCCCTGCGGGCTTTTCCAAGGAGGAGCAGAGGAGAGATTCCCACTTCTTTTCTTAAAAAACACAAACACCTGAGTGCCCAGGACGGGATGCTACGTCCTCTTGTTTCTCAGAATCCTGACTTTTCTTTCTCGTGTGGCTCTGACTGAAGTGTTCATGTCAGAGAGTGACATGGGTCTGACCGTGGTGTCTGTATCCATAGACATAAGATTTCCCAATCAGCAAAGTATTGTGGACAATCCTCTCTTTCCAGGCCCAGCGTGAAGGATGCTTAACACTTACTTTAAGGTGTACAAACATGCCCACCTCCTTCATCTTCTCATTTCATAGAAGAGAAGCCTGAGGGTCAGAGAGGTCCCACGACGGATGCCAAATCGAAATTTTTGCACTGTTGTGCATTTTACCCCACACCCCTTCACTGCTTCCATCCTACTCCACATAGCTTACTGCAGGCCAGTCTCACGGGCATCTAAACTGCCGTAAGTAGCACCAGACTCAAGGCCACGATGCCGGAGGGCTGCCATCCATGGTGCCCTCCGGAACCTTCTCCCTTCCATCAGCAATCCTGCTCCAGGAAAGGGAGTTCTCAGCTCTCCTGCCCTCTGGGGTCAAGACTCAGTCACAGCCTAGCTGTGGGGTCACACCTGTGGAGTTGTGTTCTGGGGGGCACAGATGTGAGCCAAAGGGACCAAGTGGTCCGAGGGATTGCATTTGGACAGCTGTCTCCGCATTCCTGAAATTCCCTAACAATGATCCATGTCCTTCAGTCCTCCCCTGGAACCAACTTCAGGTCCAGGAGAAAATGAAGGGAAGGTGGCAGGTGAATCAAGGTTTGTTGGTGCCAAGGTTCAGCCTTGCCAAAAGAAATGAGGCCCCGGTGGACACAGGGCTGACTGCCAGAGTGGACCCCTTCTGGGGTCCCAGCCAAGCCAGTCCTGCAGCAGAAGGTGAGCATGGGTGCATTAGCAGGTGGCACCAGCAGAGGAATGCCCCAGCCTACCCACGGGAGCAGGAGGAAAAGCTAGACTTTGTGGTTTTACGCCACGAGACTGGAGGCCAATTTGTTACACAGTGAAGCTGACTGAAGCGCCATCTCAACATCCTCTCCCTTGGCTCTCTCTACTTACACAGGCCTTCCAGCTCCCACCTTAGTTCAGGGAGGTCTGCGGCCCCTCTGCTGGCACGCTCTTTCCCAGGACCCCTGTCACTCACGTTTAGCTCAACTGTCATGGGACCCGGCTAGATTTCAGTTTCCACTGCCACATGGAGAGCAGCACGATCATGCTGATAGGGGTGGGCTTCCTAGGGTGGGAGGAATTTGGGGTCTTTGGGCAACCTTTCAGTGATGGGAGTATTCTCAAGGTGGGCTTGAGAATAGAGTGTTGTCACAAGGATAAGAGGTTGAGATCTTGTTTTAAAGGTGATGGAGCCTCAGAGGGCTTTTAACAGGATAGCGATAGGATCTAGTTTACAGTTTAAAAGGTAAATCTGCCTAATGTGCGAAGAATACAATGGGGACAAGGGCAGAAGAGAAAGCGGGGGACCAGGTAGGAGATCAGAGGTTGTGGCAGCTTGGGCTATGGTGGTTAAGACAGGAGGATAACACTGTGATTCAGGACATATTTTGGGCACAGGTAGATAACTTAGCATCCAAAGTTTCTCTGCCTTCCCCACTTCAGGGCACCCCACATTAGAGGAGATTACCACCTTCCTACACCTTCATCCCTGGTAGCTCAGCTGGTAAAGAATCTGCCTGCAATGGGGGAGGCCAGGGTTCGATCCCTGGGTTGGGAAGATCCCCTGGAGGAGGGCATGGCAACCCACTCCAGTATTCTTACCTGAGAATCCCCAGTGACAGAGGTGTCTGGCGGGCTACAGTCCATGGGGTCGCAGTCGGATACGACTGAGCGACTGAGCAACAGCTTCATCACTTGCAAAATCTTGCTTCAAGCGTCCTCTCTGACCCCACCTCCCCTCTTCCCAGTTCATCCGCTCTGGTATCCTGTCCCTGGGGTCATCACCTGTCCGATGAGCCTGCAACCTTGGAGAGCCCAGTGCCCACCTCCCCACCCCCCCGCTCCCACTATTAGCCCCCTCACTACCATCTGCAAAGAAGCAGCTGAAAGTTGCTGCGACCAAGGCACCCGGCTGTCAAACTGTGGACCAGTGGGCAAGGCGGCTGCATGGATGAGCCTGGGTTTCTGGGCTGAGATGCTGGAAACAGGGATAGGAAAGTCATCAGGTTGTGGGTGGGAATTAAAGCTGTGAGGACTGGCAGTCAGAGGGAACCTGGGATGGAGTCAGGAGACGGGAAGGTGGGGGATGACCCTGCCCCCAGGGGCCCCCACCGCTAGCCCAGGCAGGATGGCGGGTGATGCCGGGGGGTTGCTGTACATGCAGGAAGAGTTCTGAAACTTGCCTTCTCCGTTCTTTCTCTGGCAGGCTTGTGGGCTCTCCTGGCAGTGAACCTCTTGCAGTAGTGAACTCGGCTGCCGAGACTCCATAGCAGTGGACCCTGCTTGCCCTCCATTTGCCGTCTTACCCCTGATGCCTGCCTCACCTGCTCTGCACGCTGGGTGAGGAGCCCAGCTGCCTGCCTGCATTGCTCCCTGAAAGTGCCCTTTCAGAGGCCAGCCTGCTGTGCCCCGCTGCCAGCCCTCTGCCCTTCTGGAGCGTCCCTCTGTCTGGCTGTCTCTGTCCCACTGGCCACCTGGTCCCCTTCCAGCATCTCCAGTCCTGCCTTCTCCAATGGAGCTCTGTCCCCTCACCATCCGCCAGTCCCCTCAGGGGACAAAGGCCCACCCACGTTTGTCCTCTGCCCTCTTCTTCCCTACCCAGACCTGCCCCGTCCTGTTCTTCCAACTCCCTCCTCTGTTCCGGGAGGCCCCAGCGTCTAGTCCCCACTTGTTTCTCTGCCAGCCGGTCAGAACTTCCCACCACGTGGCCTGTCTTCACTGCCCTGAAACTGACCTGGGTTTAGAAAGCTTCTCCCATCCGCCCTCAGCCAGCCTTTCCCCAGGGCAATTGCTGTCTTGGAATATAGGCTGCTCGGATAAGGACACTGAAATGACAGGAAAACGGACTCCTGCACCCGTTTTAGGAACAATGGCTAATATATGTGGAGCTCTGGGCCCTCTCAGGCTGTGTGTGTTCTCAGGGCTTGGCTTGTATTCCCTGACTTAATTCCCATGGTGCCCTGTTGGGGTAGTGTTTTAATGAGGCCTTTCTGCAGACCAGGAAGCTGGGCCTCAGAAAGGGTAAATATCATAACCATGAGGTAGGTCCATCTAGTCAAAGCTATGATTTTTCCAGTGGTCATGTATGGATGTGAGAGTTGGACTATAAAGAAGACTGAGCACTGAAGAATTGTTGCTTTTGAACTGTGGTGTTGGAGAAGACTCTTGATAGTCTCTTGGATTGCAAGGAGATCCAACCAGTCCATCCTAAAGGAAATCAGTCCTGAATATTCATCGAAAGGACTGATGTTGAAGCTGAAACTCTACTACTTTGGCTACCTGATGCAAAGAACTGACTACTTGGAAAAGACCCTGATGCTGGGATTGAGGGCAGGAGGAAAAAGGGGTGACAGAGGATGGGATGTTTAGATAGCATCACTGATTTAATGGACTTGAATTTGAGCAGCCTGGCGTGCTGCAGTCCATGGGGTCACAAAGAGTCAGGCATGTCTTAGCAACTGAACAACAGACTTTGAACCCATACAATCTGGATTTAGCATTTATTTTATATTATGAATATTTCACATGAGATCTACCCTCTCCACAGATATTTAAGTGTACAGTGCAGTATTATTATCTACAGGCACAGTGTCATATGGCTGATTTCTAGAACTTACCCATCTTGCATAACTATGGTTTTATACCCATTGGTTAGCCCTTCTCTCTTTCCCCTTCCCCTAGCCCCTGGCAACCACCATTCTATTCTTTGCTTCTATGAGTATCATTATTTTAGAGACCTCATATAAGAGGGATCTTGCAGTATTTGCCCTTTGTCACTGACATTTCATTTAGCATCATTTCCTCAAGGTTTACCCCTGTTGTTACACATGGTAGGATTTCCTTCCTTTTTAAGACTGAATAATATTTCATTGAATGTATAGACCACATTTTCTATATTAATGTCTGTCAATGAACATTTAGGTTATTTCCACACTTTGGCTACTATGAATCATGCTGGCATGAGCATTGGAGTGTGGGTATCCCTTTGAGACTCTGATTTCATGAATTACTACTCTATGATCCAGTAATTCCAGTTCCAGGTGGGTATTTATCTAATAGAGTTAACATAAAAATGTTTTTTATTCTGCTTCAATAATTAATAGCTCGTGGCCAACCCTAAGTTGGCCCTAAGTTCTAAGTCATTTGTAGAACCCCTATCCTGCTCTGCCCCACCCTAACCCACTTGGGATTTTTGAAGCAAAATAATTGCATCAGTAAATTCTTCCATGTGTCTTTTGAACAGATAAGAGCTTAATGAGAAGCAAAGCCTTAGCACAGTTATCAGGCCTAAAAAGAAACAAGGATTATCAGCTACTCAATGTTTAGATTTTCCTAACTGTCTTCCAGTTTTATGAAATACACTTTTTATTTTGGAATACTTTTGGATTTACAGGAAATCTTATAAACCACTTACCCCATTTCAGTTCCCTGTAAAGTTATCACCTCCCATCCCCATGGTGCATGTGTCACAGCTAAGAAAACTGGGTTCCCATGAACTAAATGGCAAACTTTATTTGAATGTTTTAGTTTTTCTGTTAGTATAGTTTTCTGTCCCTTTTGTTTTCTGTTTAGTTTTCTGTCCCTTTTGTGTTCCAGGACCCAGTCTAAGGCCCCACACAGTGTTCAGTCTCATGAATCTCTCTCTCTCCTCTACTGTGAGCTCCTTGAAGGGGAAGTGGGGGAACTGATGGAGCTGTATTCTGTACCCCATCTTTGCACCTGCTCCATCCAGCAAAGGTCAGAGGCCATGTGTGCAACTATGCACAACTCCAACAAACCTTTCTCATGCTCGAACTATCTGTCAGGCATGTGCTAGGCTCTGGAAATCCAAAGTGAAACAGGAGGGTCTTCTTTGTACCTTCCCCCACAGACACATAAGGAGACTGGCCATTGTGGGAGAGGCAGATGGACAAACGGAAGGTATCTCAGTGCAATGATGGAGAGCCAGTGTGACCCACAGTTACTGGGGATGTAGAATCAAGAGAAGCAGCCCAACAGCTCAGTTTAATGGGCTCATTAGTCAGTTCTTAGATCTTCATGGTACTTCTCTTCTGCATCAGTGCCTGCTCCAGGGCCTTATGCTTCCCACGTGGCTCAGCTGGTAAAGAATCTGCCCACAATGCGGGAGACCTGGCTTCGATCCCTGGGTTGGGAGGATCCCCTAGAGAAGGGAACAGCTACCCACTCCAGTATTCCGGCCTGGGGAATTCCATGGACTGTATAGTCTGTGGGGTCTCAAAGAGTCGGACACGACCGAGCGACTTTCACTTTCCAGGACCTTTGTCTGGGTTTCCTCCGTCCAGAATGTCCCTGATTTCTCCCAGGGGACCTCCCATCCTTCCAGGCTCTGCTCACATATCCATCCCCAGTGAGCCTTCCTGGGTCTGATGAGCCCCTGCCCCACCCCTTCAGGGCTGGGTCAACTTAGGAAATTTTCTCATTCTTTCTGTGCTCCTCTTTTACCACGGGGTTGGTAGACGTGCCTAGCTCTTAGCGTGGTTGTGAAGAAATACTGCTCAGGCTCTTGGAGCACACCCAACACGGGGTAAGGGCTGTACATGTATGCTTGTTAGGATTACTGTTGCTGTGTTTCAGTCCCTGAATCCCTCCTCCTCCTAAAGCACATTACCAGGGCTTTAGTTCCACGTTTAGTTACTTGTCTACTGTCTGACCCTGCTCATCACTCACATCCCAAGCTCCAGGAGAACAGAGAGTGTGTCTGTCCTTCTCAGCAGTACATCCCCAGTAAGGCTGTGTTCATGTTACCAAAGTGGAGTGAAAAGAAATTTTTGATGGGACCATAATATTTTGCTGTGTGTCTCAGGGCCTGCCTGCTAGAGCTGGGCTGACTTAATATTTACATTTGTTGAAGGAAGAAAGGAAGGAAAAGGAAGGAAGGCAGAAAGGATGGGACCCTGTTCCTGGTACCTCCATCCCCCCAACCTAGGGCTTGGGGAGAGAGGGTCTGCTCTCTGGAGAGTCTACTCAGGGATGTGCATACAGCTTGCTGGTTGGGAGCAGAGCCCCAGAGCAGGCACGACGGCTTCCGCTGTGGCCGTCGCCCTGACACCTGCATGTTGACAGCCGGCCCTGCAGCCTGTGGGCGCCTCTGTGGTGAGCAGGTGTGGCAGGCCGGCCCGCCTGGGCCTCCCCACAGCCAGCCCACATGCCCACAAGACTGGCCCTCGGCTGGACGTGCTCAGAGCTGGGTCTGCTTCGGTCAGGCCAGTTCTGGAGGTCCCTGGGACTCAGCAAAGCTTCTGAGTCTCACATCCAGCTAGGGACCGAATCATTTCCTTTCAGAGTACCACAAGAGACTCAAAGAAGTGGCCAGTGAACTTGTGTCTCTAGTTTTTGTCCTGGTAGAAAGAGACTGGTTTTCCCCCCACCCTCGGCAAGGACAGGGGAAGACAAATGCTAGGATATAGGGACAGGGTATTTTGCAGACACCGAGATGGGGCTGCTGCTCTGGGTCAAGCCTTGGACCAAAGGCTGGGATTCAGAGGGTTGGATTCCTGTGCTGACCCAGGGGAGCCCCAGAATCCTCCAGACTCATCACAGTGATTTCCCAAGTGCAATGCTGGACACGGCACAGAGATTGTAGGAACCCAGAAGGGCTTCCTGGAGGAGACAATGTCTGAGCTGGCCCCTGAAGAGTGAAGAGAGGAGGGAAGAGAAGGGAAGAAAATCCAGATGGAGAGGACAGTGCAGTCCAACAGTGTGGAGGTGTGAAAGAGTTGGGGATGGGGTTACGTGCAGGTCAGTGGTGCTAGAACCAGGGGTGGGAGAGGAGCTGGAGAGGTGGGCTGGGGTCAGTTGGGAGGGCTATGGGATGTCACCCAGCATCCCCATCAGAATGTGAGGCTAGGGGACAACAGATAACTTGTATGGTTTTGAAAAGTCTCTCTGGTTGTCACAGAGCTGGGATAGGGAAGACGAGAGTCAGGGAGGTTAGGACCTGATTAAGGCCCATGAGTGGGGAGGAGGGCAGTGAATGGAAAAGGAAGGAGATTTAATGAGCAAGTTCTGGAGCAGGTTGGACATGGGGGTTGGGCAGGGAGATAAGCACAAGTCCAAGGTGACTCCCAGGTCTCAGATGAACAGTTGGGTTCTGCAAGTAACGGTTGAAGTGAGTTAATAATTAGTTAATTGATTATTCATCATTTCACTGCTTTTTTGTCTCACCTTTTGGAGTCTTTGGCCTCATAAGTTTGAAGAGAGGCTCTTCCCTTTTTGCAATGTATTAAAAAGAAATAAGTATAAAAATGAAATGAACAGGAGGCATCACTGGTTTATTTCACTGTAGCGATGCCATTGGTACCTACCCATCTCCACAATGACTGATGTTATGATGGTGTAAATACCCCAGCTTTCTCACGACATCTGCGGCAGCTCTGGGACATGTGTCCTACATTGGATCCCAGTTCCCTAGTGGGATTAAATGCTAGTTGCCCACAGTGGTAATTGACTTAATAACAAACCTTTTCACAAATGCCTTTACTTTCCTGCCTCTCTTCCTCTCTCTTACTAGGTCTGCTTCTGGGGCAACTCAACCTGAGGCACTCTTGTCCTAGGAGTTGCCCTCTTGGACAATCTGGCTCATGGCAGAGATGCTGAAAGGTCCTAAATTCCATGTTTGCTTGTATGTTACCTCTAAGCCTCTATTTTATTGTTGTTCAGTCACGAAGTCATATCCAACTCTTTGTCACCCCATGGCCTGCAGCACGCCAGGCTCCTCTGTCCTCCACTCTCTCCCAAAGTTTGCTCAAGTTCATGTCCATTGAGTCGGTGATGCTATCTAAACATCTCATCCTCTGCCGCTCTCTCTCCTTTGGCCTTCAATCTTTGCCAACATCAGGATCTTTTCCAATGAAGCGGCTCTTTGCATAGGTGGCCAAACTATTGGAGCTTTAGCTGCAGCAACAGTCCTGCCGATAGATATTCAGGGTTGATATCCTTCAGGATTGACTGGTTTTATCTCCCTACAATCCAAGGGACTCTCGAGTCTTCTCCAGTGCCATGGTTTGAAAGCATCAGTTCTTTGGCACCAAGTCTTCTTTATGGGCCAACTCTCACATCTGTACATGACTCCTAGAAAATCATTGCTTTGACAATACTGACCTTTGTCAGCAAAGTGATGTCTCTGCTTTTTAACACACTGTCTAGGTTTGTCCTAAGTCTCTATAACTGAGGAAGAATTGAAATAAGCTCAGTGCCCTGGAATTGGCTGTTGAAAAATTTTTTTTAAACTGGGCAGGGAAAGTGCCTTAGTCTGCTTAGACAGACCTAAAATACCATAGACCGGGTAACTTAAGAGAAATTTATTTTCTCACATTTCTGAAGGCAGAGCATCTGAGATTAGGGTGCCCCAGCGTGGTTCGGGGCTGGTGAGGGGTCTCTTCCTGGTTTTCAGCCATCTGCTTTCTCACTGGGTCCTCATAAGCTGGAGAGAGCTCTCTTTTGCTTTTCTTATTGTATGTGTGTGCTCAGTCATGTCCAACTATTTACACCCCTATGGACTATAGCCCACCAGGCTCCTCTGTCCAAGGAAGTTTCTAGGCAAGAACACTGGAGTTGGTTGCCATGCCCTGCTTCAGGAGATCTTCCCAACCCAGGGATTGAACCTACATCTCTTGTAACTCCTGCATTGGCAGGCGGGTTCTTTACCACTAGTGCCACCTGGGAAGACTTCCTATTCCTTGTTATTGCTGTTTAGTCACTCAGTCGTGTCTGATTCTGTGATCCCATGGACTGCAGCACGCAAGGCCTCCCTGTCCCTCACCATCTCCTGGAGTTTGCCCAAGTTTGTGTCATTGCATTGGTGATACCATTCAGCCATCTCATCCTCTGACTCCCTCTTCTCCTCTGTCCTCAATCTTTCCCAGCATCAAGGACTTTTCCAGTGAGTCAGCTCTTTGCATCACATGACCAAAATACTGGGGCTTCGGCTTTAGCATCAGTCCTTGCGGTGAATATTCAGGGTTGATCTCCCTTAAGATTGTCTGGTTTGATCTCTTTGCTGTCCAAGGGGCTTTCAGGAGTCTTCTCCAGCACCACAGTACAAAGGCATCTAGTTTTTGGCATTTTGCCTTCTTACAGTTCGGTTTTCACAGCTGTAGGTGACCACTGGGAAGACCACAGGCTTGACTATATGGACCTTTGTTGGCAGAATAATGTCTCTGCTTTTCAGCAAACCGTCTAGGTTTGTCATAGCTTTCCTGCTAAGAAGCAACTGTCTTCTGATTTCATGGCTGCAGTCACTGTCTGCAGTGATTTTGGAGCCCAAGGAGAGGAAATCTGTCACTATTTCTACCGTTTCCCCTTCTTTTTGCCATGCAGGAAGGCAATGGCAACCTACTCCAGTACTCTTGCCTGGAGAATCCCAGGGATGGCGGAGCCTGGTGGGCTGCTCTCTATGGGGTTGCACCGAGTCGGACATGACTGAAGTGACTTAGCAGTGGCAGCAATGGGGCTGGATGCATGATCTTAGTTTTTTTTATTATTCAGTCTTAAACTGGCTCTTTCACTCTCCTCCTACACCCTCATCAAGAGGCTCTTTAGTTTCTCTTTGCTTTCTCCTTTTGCTATAAAGCCATTAATCCTATCATGAAGATCCCACCTTCATGACCTCTTCTAATCCTAGTCACCTCCCCAAAGCCCCGCCTCCAAGTACCAACATATTGAGCATTAAGGCTTCAATGTATAAATTTAGGGACACATAAACATTTAGTTCAAAATAAAAAGGAAGCAGGCAAATACTTGCACTTCTCTCCTCTTTGACTGAACACCTTTTCTGAGCTGAAAAAAGTGTTTTGTTCTCAGGGAGAACTTTTCATGTACTTTTGCTGATAATAACAATCAATATCTTTGCATGACATTCAAGGTTGACCATCTTTGGCTATATGCCTAAAAATGGTTCCATTTCAGCAACCATGGTAGATCTTTGGTGATTCTCCTTCCTTTTTTCTTTTCCCTTCGGGGAGTCCTTTATGCCTTAGTTATTGATAATTTAAGGACCAGAAACAGAAGGAAATTAAATAACACTTATTAGCTTTTGTCATACAGTAGTTTCTTTGCATGTCTTTTTTAACAAAATAAATGTTAGCATAATCTGTCACAGTAGATTTATTATCTAATTTAAGAGATCCTATGAACTATGGTTTATTTTCAGTAGTCATGTTGGGATGTGAGAACTGGGCCATAAAGAAAGTTGAGTGCCAAGGAAGAATTGATGCTTTCGAATTGTGGTGCTAGAGAAGACTCTTGAGCGTCCCTGGACAACAAGGAGATCAAACCAGTCAGTTCTAAAGGAAATCAACTCTGAATATTCGCTGGAGTGACTGTTTCTGAAGCTGAAGCACCAATACTTTGGCCACATGATGCAAAGAGCTGACTCATTGGAAAAGACCCTGATGCTGGGAAAGATTGAAGGCAAAAGGAGAAAAGGGCAGCATAGAATGAGATAGTTAGATAGCATTACTGACTCAGTGGACATGGATTTGAGCAAACTCTGGGAGATAGTGAAGGGCAGGGGAGCCTGACATGCTACACAGTCTCTGTGGTTGCAAAGAATCAGACACAACAACAAGAATCAGACCGAACAATAACAACAACAATGGTATAAGAAATTCATTTTATAGAGGGCGACTGAGGCTCAGAGTGCTAGATGGTTGCCCAAAGGCACGCTGCCACTGAATCATGGTTCTTGGATGCAAAACACAAATTAGCTTAATGCGAAGTCTGAGATCTGGTTACTTCGCCATACCGTGAAAACTGCTGGCTTTAGTCTCACTGTGGCCAGAGTACGTGGAAGGTGGATGGTTCCAGTTACTGTCTAACTTTATTGGACCCACAGTTGACTTCTCATTTCAATGGATGGCAGCTACTTTAGAGATCAATAGCTACCCACCTCACTCTCCTGAAACAGCCATGATCACTCAGTGTTATCTGCCGTCTAATTATCTTTCTGTCCCGAGACAAGTAACCTGAACTGAAATCTGGCTCATCACTTTTTTAAGATTGTTATTTTCTATTGTGATAAAATACACATAAGACTTACCATCTTAACTATGTTCAAGTGTATGGTTCAGTGGTATTAGCTACCTCTACATTGTGCTAGTGTCCCCAGTGACTCAGACAGTAAAGAATCTGCCTGCAATGCAGGACACCTGTGTTCAATGCCTGGGTCAAGAAGATCCCCTGGAGAAGGGAATGGCTACCACTCCAGTATTCTTGCCTGGAGAATTCCATAGACAGAGGAGCCTGGCTGGCTACAGTCCTTGGGGTTGCCAAGAGTTGGACATGACTGAGTAACTAACACTTTCACTACTATCACCACCATCCACCTCTAGATCTTTTCATTTTTCCAGACTGAAACTCTGTACTCATTAAACTCTAAGTCCTCATCTCCTCAGTCCTGGGCATCCACCATTCTACTTTTTGTTTCTGTGAATTTGCTGCTATAGGTACCTCTTATAAGTGGAATCCTACAGTATTTGTCCTTTTGTGTCTGGTTTATTTCTCCTAGCCTAATGTTCTCAAAGTTCATCCTTCATGTAGCTTATCTCAGAATTCCTTTCCTTTCAAGGCTGAATAATATTCTGTTTTATGAACAGACCACACCTTCTTTATCCATTTATCCACCCAGGGACTCATCCATGTTTGGCTCTTGTGAACAATGCCACTGTAAATTTGGGTATAGACAATGTCATTGTTTTTGTAAATAGTGTTTGGTTGGAACCCAGTGATGTGTACTGGTTTATATGTTGCTGACGATGTCTTTGGGGCTGCAGTGGTGGGGACTGCATGCCCCCGAAGCTGAAAATATTTACCATCTGTCCCTTTACAGAAAAAGTCTGCCAACTTCTCGAAGAATGGAACCAAGACCTGGGCCAGGTACTGCATGGCCTTTGAGCAAGACATTTTGGTTTCCTGGGTCTCAGTTTTTATCGGTAAACTGAAAGAATTAGACTTGACTGTAATTTTCACATTGTGCTTTCTGGACCCCTTGGGGGTGGGAGGTGAGCTCAACAGAACCCTGGAGTGAAGTGGTAGGAAGACACATTTGTGGGGCAGGGGTGAAAACCCACACCCACCAGTTTATCCAGAGCGTCTCCATTTTCTCTGTTTTGTATCCCCAGGTCAGATACATTCTGCTCACGGTTTCCTTTGGATAAAGGATTCCCTCATTTTAAAAAATGTTTTGGGCTTGGGGACAAGAATGGGCTGGCTTTCGTGATTCCCAGTGGATCATAGATTTGTGGAAGGCAAGTTAGAAAGAGGAGAAACCATCCTCTAGGTGTGGGAGGATTTGCAATGATGAATGTAGCTGTGCTCTATTGGAGCAGGAAGGAGTCCCTGGGAGTCAGGTTGGACTTCTCTGAAAGGGATTGGGTTAACCTCTGAGGATCTTGGCTCCAAAGAGTCCTTCAAGGTTAGAGTGGACAGAGCAATTCCCTCTATCTTCTTCATCCCAGCAGCCATGGACTCCATTGCTATTAAAATAAATGCAGAGTGTGCTTCTCTGAGACACCAGTTTCCCAACAGGAGGTGAACCCTTTGCTCACTCACCAATACGAGCGCCACCCTGCAGATCTCCCATGCTGTAACGCCAGCAGGTCTGCCCACATGGGTGCAATGCCTGCAAGGTGGCTTTCTCATTCTCCTAAATCTGTATAAGATGGACAGGAACGAGTGCACAACCATACCCTGAAAGGACATAAAGACAATCTGGAGGTTGTCTCCAAAGCGACCTTGTAAACAAAGGCAATTGGGGTTTTAAGTGCATCCAACAAAGTGTTAATTTATTTTTTGAGGCTTGCAGATGTGAAGTGGTGACATTTGTGTTTTTCTTATCCTAGATTAGGCAGTAGAGCACGTCCAGGACGCTACTCGGAGCGTTTGTTTGTCAATTGACCTCAGAGAATTGCGGGACTCATGAGGAGTTGACCTTCGAGAGTGCAAACTGTCAGCTGCCCAGGTGCTGATGAGTTCTTTTCAGCTTCAACAGCACAGACAGAGGAGTCACGTGTGCTGAGTTCTGAGATGGGCAGTTTTATATGTTGGGAAGTGGATATTATCATTCTTATTGGAGGAAGTGGGAACTCAGAAAGGAAAGCGCTTTACCTGAGACAGAAAGTCAGTCCTTGTTATAAGAACATATATAAATAAAGTCGTTCCTCCATCACACAGCCAGGAAGTGATAAAGTTCCTGCCTTGGTCTCCCAAATGTGTGCATGCTCAGTCACATCCAACTCTTTGGGACCACATGGACTGTAGCCCTCTGGGGATCACATCTGATTCTCTTGCATCTCCTGCGTTGCAGATTCTTTGCCACTGGCATCACCTGGGAAACCCTTAGTTACCCCCATGGTCATTGACAAACCTCACCCCACAGCACTCTTTGCAGGGGCCACAGTAATTTCCATGGTCCTGACATAGTGTGAATTGATCTTGACTGATCTTGGCATTTCTTTTTTCCCATAGTTACAGATGTTTTTATCTGTTTTTTAAACAAAAATATTTTAAATACTTAAAAAAATTGTATTGAAGTATAGCTGATTTATAATGTTGTGTTAGTTTCAGGTGTATGGAGAAATGATTTAGTTATGTATATACATATATTCATTCTGTTTTAGATCCTTTTTTTATATAGGTTATCACAGAAGATTGAGTAGAGTTCCCTGTGCTACACAGTAGGTTCTTGTTGAGAATCTTCATTCCAAGCTCCTGATTCATCCTCCCCTCATCCCACATTTCCCCTTTGGTGACCATAAGTTTGCTTTCAATACCTGTAAATCTATTTCTGTTTTGTATATAATTTTTTTTTTTAAATTTAGTTTCCACATATGAGTGACATCATGTGATACTTATCTTTCTCTAACTTACCTTACTCAGTATGATCATCTCTAGGCCCATCCATGTTGCTGCAAGTGGCATTATTTCCTTCTTTTTCATGGCTGAGTAATATTTCATTGTATATATACACCACATCTTTATCCATTCCTCTGCCAATGGACATTTAGGTCTCTGTCTTGGCTAATGTAAATAGAAATACAATGAACACTGGGGTGGATTTATCCTTTCAGATTATGGCTTTTTCCTGGATATATTGGCATTTCTTTTTGAAAGCATAGATTTATCCAACAGCCTTCTCATTAACGACTTTTGGTGATTCTTTGGTTCAGTCTCTCCCATCTCCAAGTAAAGTGGGTTCTGCTTTCCTAAGGGTTTCTGAGATAATCTCTGCTGTTGCCATCTCCTGGCTTGGGTGGGGTCCTGGGCTCAACCATCTGGGGAAGCTAGTTTTTGGCTGTAACTCACCCTTAGCTCATTTGGCTCCTGTAGAACTTCTTCAAAATTGGAGTCAATCCTTTCCAGCCCCTTCTCTGCTTTATCAACTAAGTGTATGTAACATTTTAAAACCTTTGCCTTGCCATGCTGGCCCCCAACAATTTCACTCCCTGTTCCCTCTTCTGGAACACTTTTCATTAAAGGGTCACATAATTTACTGTATCCCCTCATTAGGGTCTCCAACGCCACCTTCTCAGAAAGGCCTCTCTCTTCACCTGCCTAAAATAGCAGCTCTTGCCACTTCCTATTATTTATACTGTTTTGCAACATGTATCTGCACCGGATACTCTAACTACAATAGTTGGCAAACTTCAGGTCCTGAACTTTTCAGGACAGACAGTTCAGGCAGACCTCAGAGATACTGAGGGTTTGGTTCCAATGACTGCAATAATGTAAATATTGCAATAAAGCAAATCACACAAATAGTTTTGCTTCTTATTGCACTTAAAAGTTATGTTTAAATTATACTAAGTCTGTCAAGTGTGCAATAGCACTATGTCTGAAAAAACAACATATATGCCTTCATTAAAATACCTTATGCTACAAAAGAAATGCTGAGCATCATCTGAGCCTTTAGAAAGTTGTCATCTTTTTGCTGGTGGAGGGTCTGGCCTCCACGTTGATGGCTGCTGAGTGATCAGGGTGTTGGTTGTGAATGCAAGGGTGGCTGTGGAAAGTTCTTAAAACAAGGCAAGGATAAAGTTTGCTTTGATTGGCTTTTGCTTTTATGAATGATTTCTCTGTAGCATGCAATGCTGTTTAATAGCATTTTACCTGCAGTAGAACTTCTTTCAAGATTGGAATCAATCCTTTCAAACACTTTCTCTGCTCTACCAACTAAGTTTATGTAAGATTCTAAATCCTTTGTTGTCATTTCAACGATCTTCACAACATCTTCACCAGGAGTAGTTTCCGTCTCAAGAAACCACTTTCAGTGCTTATCCATAAGAATCAACTCCTCATCTGTTAAAGCTTTATCATGGGATTGCAGGAATTCAGCCACATCTTCAGGCTCCATTTATAATTCTACTTCTCTTGCTATTTCTACCACATCTGCAGTTACAATAGTAACATCAAAGATCACTGATCACAGATCACCACAACAAATGTAATAATAATGAAAAAGTTTGACATATGGCAAGAATTACTGAAACACAACCCAGAGACATGAAATGAACAAATGCTGTTGGAAAAATGGCAGCAATAGACTTGCTAGATACAGGGTGGCCATAAGCCTTCAATTTTCAACAAATGCAGTATCTGTGAAGTGCACCAAAGGGAGGTGTGCCTGAAAAAACTTCAGTTTTGTGGGCTATATGGTCTCTGTTCCAACTATGCATCCCTGCCATTGTGGTGGAAAACCTCCACAGACAATACATGGATGAACATGGCTGTGTGTCAATAAAACTTTATTTGTAGAAACAGACAGTGGGCAGGCTTTGACCCACAAATCTATCATAGGGTAGATTCCTTATTGCCTTCCTCCAAGGGATCTTCCCAACCCAGGGACTGAACCCAGGTTTCCTGCATTGCAGGCAGATTCTTTACTACCTGAGTCACCAGAGAAGCCCAAGAATACTGGAGTGGGTAGCCTATCCCTTCTCCACGGGGTCTTCCCAACAAGGAATCAAACTGAGATCTTCTGCATTGCAGGTAGATTCTTTACCAGCTGAGCTACCGGGGGAAGCCCTTTTGAGTAATGTGCAAACATAAAATTCACTCATTTTAAGTGTACAGTTGATTGATTTTTAATGTATTTGAAAAGTTGTACAACCATCACTGCAATCTCAATTTAGAGCATTTTTACTGTTCCAAAAAGAAACTATCTCTAAGAGCTCTCATCTCCTATCACTAATCCTAGGTGACTATTAATCTACTTTTGTCTCTACGGATTTACCCATTTTGGTCATTTCAGAAAAGTGGAATCATACAATAAAAGGCCTTATGTGACATATTTCTTTCACTCAGCATAATATTTTCAAAGTTCATCCATCTTACAGCATGTGTCAGAACGTCATTCCTTTTTATTGCTAAATAATATTCCATTTTGTGGTTATCCCACATTTTATTCACCAATTCATCAGGTGATGGACCTTTGAGTTGTTTTCAATTTTGAAATACAGTTAAGTCCCGTATATACGAACCTTCAAGTTGTGAACTTTCCAAGATTCTAATGTGCCTTCCATTGATGCCAGGTGTGAGTGAAATTGCAACTTGCCTGAGTGAAATTGCAACTTGCCTCCCATCTTCGTTTACTGACAATCCTTCAGCTCTACCATCTCCCACTTCCTTTCCCTCCTGCAGTCAGTAACTCTTCTTACCATTCACTCAGTGCCAGCCCATGTATGCCAATTGTACTGAACTACTGTACTTTTCAAGTCACTGTGCTGTGAAATTAAAAATGCTTCATTTTTTGTGTTTGTTATATACCACTTGTGTGAAACATATTATAAACTGATGTATACATAGTGGTGTATAGCCGATTGTGTTAGCTGGGTACCTAGGCTAACTTTGTTGGGCTGACAAACAAATTGGACTTACGAATGTGCTCTTGGAATGGAACTCATTCATATGTGGGGGACTTACTGCATAGACACTGATTAATTTTGCTGTGAACATTTGTGTACAAGCTTTGTGAGGATGTATATCTTCTTTTCCCTTGGCTGTGTACCTAGGAGTAGAATTATTGCATCCTACAGTAAGTCAATGTTTAATAATCTGAGGCAGCTTCAGACTTTTTTCTGAAGGGGCTGCTCTGTTTTGCGTTTCCATCACTGTGTCCTCATCAGCAGTTGCTATTGTCCATCCTTTTGATCCCAGTCTTCTTAGTGGGTGTGAAGTTGAATGTATGGTGGTGTTGACTTGTATTCCATGGTGATTATGTTGAGTATCTTTTCATGTTCTTATTGGCTATTTGTGTATTTACTTGGAGAACTGTCTCTTTAGATTCTTTGCTCATTTTTAAATTAGGTTATGCATGTTTTTATTATAGAGCTGTAAGAGTGAGTGGCTTATTCTGGATACAAATCCCTTATCAAATATACAATTTGTAAATAGTGCTTCTCATTCTGTGGGTTGCCTGTCCAATTTCTTCATCATATCCTATAAGGCATAAAATCATAAAATTCAGATGAAGTTTATTTTTTTCTTTTGTTGCTTGTACTTTTATTGTCAAATCTAAGAAAACATTGCTTAACCTAAGCTCAAAGGTTTACTCTAACATTTCTTTCTAAAGAGTTTATAATTTTAGTCCTTATGTTTAGACTTATCCATTTAAAGTTTGATTTTTGTATATGTGTGAGGTGGGAGTCCAACTTCACTCTTTTGCACTTTGATATACAGTTGTCCCTAGCCTTATTTGTTGAAAAAGACTATTTTTTTCCCCTCAATTTGACTGTAAAGAATCAATTGTCCATAAATGAAAGGATTTATTTCAGCATTCTGATTTCCATCCCATTGATGGTTGCTTTAGCGTCATCTTCCTTCTGATTCACAGGTGAAGGCCACAACCTTGCCCAGAGAGCTGTTGAATTGCCTCAAAGGAGTTTTAAACCCTGTGCTTACCCAGGTCCCCATCTTTTCAAGCTTTAAAGACCTACATACATCCCATGTGTATGCTCTATCCTTGGTTCTGCCACTGTGGCCATGGATGGTTCCCTGCCTTTCTGAATCTGAGATGCTCCATCCTGAAAGGAGAGATTCAGACAGGAATGACATCTTCTGTCTCCACTGAGATTCTATAGTCCTATGACTTCTGAGATAACATCCAACTGGGGGAAAATATCACTGGATCCAACAGAGATATTCTACCCTTTAGAAGAAATGTTGAAGATGACAAATTTAGGGTGAGATAAAGAAGATGATATTCATTTAATTGCCTGGAGAATTATTACATGTTTTTAGCCTCATTAGAAAGTTGTTGTTTTCGACACTGACCTTAAAAATTAACATGGAGTCTGTCAGACTCTGTGACATGGGATTTGTTTGACAATTTCATGATTGTAATCCAGGGTTAAACAATCTTTTTTGGGGGGGGGGTCTAAATTTATCCACTTGTTTCCTTTCTTTTATCTGAATTCTAAACCAATTATTAAGGGGACTTAAAAAATTGGGCCTCAGGAAAGAAAATTTAAAATCAGAGTTTGAGTGCCTGTGACTCAGGTAGAAGTAGGAAATGTTAGTTATGGTTATCACTGCCTGCTGTGTGCCCAGAGCATTTCAGGGTCTTTACAGCATCTTTCACAAAGCTTTTGTCTCATCCAATCCTCAGGACAACCCTGTAGGCACGATTAATATTACCCTCACTTTATGGATGGAAAAATCACATCAGAGAGATGGCAAAGAGACTTCCTATGTCCTATGCAGCTAGTTGGCATCGCTGTTGAAATTCCATTATCACAGGATTTCCAGAAGGTCATCCTGCCTAGGGAGAAAGTTCCCACCACATCTTGTGATCTCTGGTACCTATGCTATGCTTCCTGTTTGGGTGAGTATCATCTTTACCTTACAGATCATGCTAGCCCTTTAAATCCTTTAATGATTCCTTTTTTTTTTTTTGGTGTGTTCTGGCCCTGCATGGGCTCCTGTTCCGGGTATCTGACTTTGGATCACTGTTGGTTGTCAGTCACTCACTTATGTCTGACTCTTTGTGACCCCATGGACTGCACAATGCCAGGCATCCCTGTCCTTCTCCCTTAGTTTTTCTAAAGCTCATGCCCATTGAGTCAATGATGCCATCCAGCCATCTCCTCCTCTGTTGCCTGCTCCTCCTCCTGCCCTCAATTGTCCCAGCATCTTTTCCAATAAATGGGCTCTTCACAACAAGTGGCCAAAGTATTGGAGCTTCAGCTTTAGCATTAGTCCTTCCACTGCATATTCAGAGTCGATTTCCTTTAGGATTGACTAGTTTGATCTCCTTGCATTCCAAGGGACTCTCAAGAATCTTCTCATGAAAACTCTACTTTAGGCTACTCAGACCATGACTGGACTGCTGACTTTGTTCAGTTAAGATGTTGATTAGAACATTTTAAGGGAAAATAAGCAGGTCCAGGGGAATATGGTCAAGGTGGTTCAAGAATTCCAGAAGAAGTTATATGAGGAGAAGTCAGAGGGAATAATATTCCCTTTAAGAAAACAAGAGGAACTAGACCACTGTCTTCAAACACCTGGAGTGCCGCTGAAAGGGGTAGAGGAGCTAAGAGACAGGCTGAATACCAAGAAGCAGAAACTGTGGGGTTACAAATTTTGGCTCCAGATGAGGAAGACCTTCTTATTAATTGAAGTCATTCAAGGATAAGATTGGCTGTCTTGAGAGTGCGAGAGTTCTCCATCATTGGAGGCAATCAAGCAGGCCATGTCCAGCTTCCTCTAAGGAATGCCAAGAGGATTCAGGTAGCTCACAGGATCCTGGACTAGGTGAGTTCCCTCTCAGTTCCAAGACTCTGTCACCACTGCCCTTCTAAACACACCTGGACTGTAAAATCAGATCTTGTTCTTACCTTTCAGGAGCTTCTAGTCTAGTGGGGAAGACATACACACATCCAAACACATAAATGAACTCCCCCTCAAAGTGTGATAAGGATCATAAGGACATGAAAAAGATGCTAGGATAAATATTTCCTTCATGGAGGTTGGGCAGGGGAGGCTTCTTCGAGAAGCAACCCATTGATGAAGGTTGCGGAGATCAGAAGAAGTCAGGCAGGCTGGAGAGCCCAGGAAAAGCACCCAGGTTGGGTGAGAAAAGCACCCAGGTTGGCTATGGATGAGAGGACCCTGCACAGTTAAGGGAGGTGGATGACTGAGCCTTGTGACTGTGGGGCACCGTGAGTTGGGTTGGGGGGTTCAGGGGCTGATCACCTGTGCCGGAGGGATTTCCATGTTAATCCATGAGTGTTGGGAAGTCTCTGCAGGGTCAGAGGCTGGAGGGGGTCTGACTTCAGACTCAGATAGATTTCTTGGAGGCTGGGGTGGAGGAAGGGAGAAGGAAGAGCAGGTGAGAGAAGACTGGCCTGGATGAAGGTGGGAGGCAGCGGGAGTAGAATCAGTGTCAGGGTTGGCTGGATGATGACCCCATGGCTTGGACGTGGACAGTGCTGCAGACAGACAGTTCGGGTGTGACACAGGTGCTGGATACGCCATCTGGGTGGATTGTGGCTGTTTATTTATTTAGTTATTGTTTTAAATTGAAGCCTAGTTGATTTACAATGTGGAGTTGTAAATCCACATTTATAACTGTACTTTGCTGGTGTATGGCAAAGTAATTCATATATACATAGATACTATTCATATGTATATATTAATCTTTTCAGATTCTTTTCCATTATAGGTTATCATTAATATAACATGTTGAATATAATTCCCTGTGCTATATAGTAAGACCTTGTTGTTTATCTATTTTATATGTTGTTGCTGTTCTTGTGTGAGTCACTCGGTCGTGTCTGACTCTTTGCAACCCCATGGACTGTAGCCCGCCAAGCTCCTCTGTCCATGGGATTTCCCAGGTAAGAATACTGGATGTATGCTAATTCCAAACTCTGAATTTGTCCCTCCCCACTCACTTTCCCCTTTGATAACCATAAGTTTATTTTCTATGTCTGAGAGTCTGTTTCTCTTTTGTAAATAAGTTCATTTGTATCATTTTAAGAACAGCATCGAAACATGTATATTATCTATGGTGAAACAGATCACCAGCCCAGGTTGGATGCATGAGACAAGTGCTCAGGCCTGGTGCACTGGGAAGACCCAGAGGGATTGGGTAGAGAGGGAGGTGGGAGAGGGGATCAGGATGGGGAATACATGTAAATCCATGGCTGATTCATATCAATGTATGACAAAAACCACTACAATATAGTAAAGTAATTAGCCTCCAACAAATAAAAATTAAAAAAAAAAAGATTCCATATATAAGAGAGATCATATGGTACTTGTCTTTCCCTGTGATTTACTTCACTTAGTATAGTAATCTTGAGGTCCATCCATGTTGTGACAAATAGCATTACTTCATTGTTTTTTTATGGCTGAGTAATATTCCACTGCATACACGTACCACATCTTCTTTGTCCACTCCTCTGTCAAGGGGTATTTAGGTTGCTTCCATGTCTTGGCTATTATTAACAATGCTGCAATGAACATTAGGGCATGCATCTTTTCAAATTATGGTTTTCTCCAGATAAATGCCCAGGAGTGAGATTGCTGAATTATATGGTACTTCTAGTCTTAGTTTTTCAGAAACCGCCATACTATTTCTACAGTGGCTTTACCAACTTGCATTCCTGAGGGTGGCTGTTTAAAGGCATAGAACAGGGGACACATTTGGGAGGACTAGTCTTTAGTCATCCCTCATTTTTGTGTCTTTCTCTCCTCATGAGACTGCCTGCAGGAAGGGGCTGAGCCTTTGTCATCTTTTACACTCTGAACTGGGCTGAGGGCTGAACAGGTGAATCACTTATTCTGACCTAATTGATATCTATAGGACATTTCACCACCAAACAATGAATTTCACCATTTTCTCAAGTGCACATGGAACATTCTCCAGGATAGATCACATCCTGGGCCATAAATCTAGCCTTGGTAAATTCAAAAAAATTGAAATCATTTCAAGCATCTTTTCTGATCACAGTGTGGTAAGATTAGATATCAGCTACAGGGAAAAAAAAACTATTAAAAATATAAGCATATGGAGGCTAAATAACATGCTTCTGAATAACCAACAAATCACAGAAGAAATAAAAAAAATAAAAATATGCATAAAAACAAATGAAAATGAAAACATGACAACCCAAGATCTATGGGATTCAATTAAAAGTGGTGCCAAGGGAAAGGTTCATAGCAATACAAGCTTACCTCAAGAAACAAGAGGAAAATCAAATAAATAACCTAACTTTAAACCTAAAGAATGAGAAAAAGAAATGAAGAACCCCTGAGTTAGTAGAAGGAAACAAATCATAAAAATTAGGGCAGAAATAAATGAAAAAGAAACAAAGAAGACTGTAGCAAAAATCAACAAAACTAAAAGCTAGTTCTTTGAGAAGATAAATAAAATAGGCACACCATTAGCCAGGCTCATCAAGAAAAAAAGGGAAAAGAATCAAATCAACAAAATTAGAAATGAAAATGGAGAAATCACAACAGACAACACAGAGATACAAAGAATCATAAGAGACTACTATCAGCAATTCAGTTCAGTTCAGTTCAGTTGCTCAGTCATGTCCAACTCTTTGCGACCCCACGAACCACAGCATGCCAGGGCTCCCTGTCCATCACCAACTCCCAGAGTTCACCCAGACTCATGTCCATTGAGTTGATGATGCCATTCAACCATAACATCCTCTGTTGTCCCCTTCTCCTCCTGCCCTCAATCATTCCCAGCATCAGGTCTTTTCAAATGAGTCAGCTCTTCCCATCAGTTGGCCAAAGTATTGGAGTTTCAGCTTCAACATCAGTGCTTCCAATGAACACCCAGGGCTGATTTCCTTTAGGATGGACTTGTTGGATTTCCTTGCAGTCCAAGGGACTCTCAAGAGTCTTTTCTAACACCACAGTTCAAACACATAAATTCTTCAGCCCTCAGCTTTCTTTATAGTCCAACTCTCACATCCATACATGACTACTGGAAAAAACATAACTGTGACTATATGCCAATAAAACGGACAACTTGGAAGAAATGGATGAATTCTTAGAAAATTATAACCTTCCTAAACTGAACCAGGAAGAAATAGAAAATCTTAACAGACTCATCACAGGCACAGAAATCAAAACTGTAATGAAAAATCTTCCAACAAACAAAAGCCCAGGACCAGATGGCTTCACACATGAATTCTACCAAAAATTTAAAGAGCTAACACCTATTCTACTCAAACTCTTCCAGAAAATTGCAGGGGAAGGTAAACTGCCAAACTCATTCTATGAGGCCACCATCACCCTAATACCAAAACCAGACAAAGACACCACAAAAAAAGAAAACTACAGGCCAATATCATTGATGAACATAGATGCAAAAATCCTCAACAAAATTCTAGCAAACAGAATCCAACAACATATTAAAAAGATCATACATCATGACCAAGTGGGCTTTATCCCAGGGATGCAAGGATTCTTTAATATTTGCAAATCAATCAATGTGATACACCACATTAAGAAATTGAAAGATAAAAACCATATGATTATCTCAATAGATGCAGAGAAAGTTCTTTGACAAAATTCAACATGCATTTATGATAAAACCCCTCCAGAAAGCAGACATAGAAGGAACATATCTCAACATAATAAAAGCCATATATGATAAACCCACAGCAAACATTATCCTCAATGGAGAAAAATTGAAAGCATTCCCCCTAAAGTCAGGAATAAAACAAGGGTGCCCACTCTCACCACTACTATTCAACATAGTTTTGGAAGTTTTAGCTACAGCAATCATAGAAGAAAAAGAAATAAAAAGAATCCAGATTGGAAAAGAAGGAGTAAAACTCACTGTTTGCAGATGACATGATCCTCTACCTAGAAAACCCCAAAGACACCACCAGAAAATTACTAGAGCTAATCAATGAATATAGTAAAGTTTCAGGATATAAAATTAACACACAGAAATCCCTTGCATTCCTATATATTAACAATGAGAAAACAGAAAGAGAAATTAAGGAAACAATTCCATTCACCATTGTGAAGAAAAAAATAAAATACTTATGAATAAGTTCACCTAAAGAAACAAAAGACCTATATATAGAAAACTATAAAACACCGATGAAAGAAATCAAAGATGACACAAATAGATGGAGAAATATATCATATTCATGGATCAGAAGAATTAGTATAGTGAAAATGAGTATACTACCCAAAATGATCTATAGATTCAATGCAATGCCTATCAAGCTACCAACAGTATTTTTCACAGAACTAGAACAAATAATTTCACAGTTTGTATGGAAATACAAAAAGCCTCAAATAGCCAAAGCAATCTTGAGAAAGAAGAATGGAACTGGAGGAATCAACCTGCCTGACTTTAGACTATACTACAAAGCTACAGTCATCAAGACAGTATGGTACTGGTACAAAGGCAGAAATATAGATCAATGGAACAAAATAGAAAGCCCAAGATAAATACACGCACCTATGGACACCTTATTTTTGACAAAGGAGGCAAGGATATACAATGGAAAAAAGACAATCTCTTTAACAAGTTGTGCTGGAAAAATTGGTCAACCACCTGTAAAAGAATGAAACTAGAACACTTTCTAACACCATACACAAAAATAAACTCAAAATGGATTAAAAATCTAAATGTAAGACCAGAAACTATAAAATTCCTAGAGGAGAATATAGGCAAAACACTCTGACATAAATCACAGCAGGATCCTTTATGACCCACCTCCCAGAGTAATGGAAATAAAAGCAAAAATAAACAAATGGGACCTAATTAAACTTAAAAGCTTTTGCACAATGAAGGAAACTATAAGCAAGGTGAAAAGATAGCCTTCAGAATGGAAGAAAATAAGAGCAAATGAAGCAACTGACAAAGAATTAATCTCAAAAATATACAAGCAGTCCTCTCCCACATGTCAATGTATGACAAAGACCACTACAATATTGTAAAGCAATTAGCCTCCAACTAATAAAAATAAACGAAAAAAAAAAAAAATACAAGCAGATCATGCAGCTCAATACCAGAAAAATAAACAACCCAATCAAAAAATGGGCCAAAGAACTAAACAAACATTTCTCCAAAGAAGACATACAGATGGCTAACAAACATGAAAAGATGCTCAACATCACTCATTATCAGAGAAATGCAAACCCAAACCACAATGAGGTACCATCTCATGTCAGTCAGAACGGCTGCTATCAAAAAGTTTACAAACAATAAATGCTGTAAAGGGTATAGAGATAAGGAATCCTCTTACAGTGCTACTGGGAATCTAAACTAGCACAGCCACTAAGGAGAACAGTGTGGAGATTCCTTAAAAAACTGGAAATAGAACTGCCATATGACCCAGCAATCCCACTGCTGGGCATACACACTGAGGAAACCAGAATTGAAAGAGATACATGTACCCCAATATTCATCTCAGCACTGTTTACAATAGCTAGGACATGGAAGCAACCCAGGTGTCCATTGGCAGATGAATGGGTAAGAAAGTTGTGGTACATATACACAATGGAATGTTACTCAGCCATTAAAAAGAATGCATTTGAATCAGTTCTAATGAGGTAGGTGAAACTGGAGCCTATTATAGAGAGTGAACTAAGTCAGAATGAAAAACACCAATACAGTATATTAATGCATATATATGGACTTTAGAAAGATGGTACCGATGACCCTATATGCGAGACAGCAAAAGAGACACAGATATAAAGAACAGACTTTTGGACTCTCTGGGAGAAGGCAAGGGTGGGATGATTTAAGAGAATAGCAAGGAAACATGTATATTACCATATGTGAAATAGATGACCAGTCCCAAGTTCAATGCATGAAACAGGGCACTCATAGCCAGTACACTGGGACAACCCTGAGGGAGAGGGTGGGGAGGGAGGTGGGAGGGGGATTCAGGACGGGGGACACATGTACACCCATAGCTGATTCATGTCAATGTATGGCAAAAACCACTACAATATTGTAAAGTAATTAGCTTCCAATTAAAATAAATTAAATAAAGTTATAGTAAGCAATACAAAACTAAGAACTGTGAAAAAAAAATCACCTATTCTATGATAGTCCTTGAGAAGAGAAAGTGAAAGTGAGAGTTTGTCACTCAGTCATGTCCAATTTTTTGTGAGCCCATGGATTGCAGCACGCCAAGCCCCTCTTTCCATGGAATTCTCCCAGGCAAGAATACTGGAGTTGGTAACCATTCCCTTCTCCAGGGGATCTTCCTGACCCAGGGATCGAACACTGGTCTCCTGAAAAAGAGGAGTGTTCTCCACATGTGAGGTCATCACAAAGGGTCATCATTTCCCCCTTTGATATCTCTTCTTCCTGCTGTGACAGGATGCCTGCATATGCCTTGACCTCAGACCCCCAGGCCCTGGCCTCTGATAACTCTTGATTAGGAGGTTCTGTTCAAAGATTGTGCTTTTTCATTTGGAGACATTATCCCAGTCTTATCTCTGATCTAGACCAAATTGGCTTAATATGAAACAAAAGTCCCTTTGGCAGCCCGGGGCTGACACTTGCTGGGCCATCTCTGGGCAGGAGGGGCTGGTGATGCTCGAGTGTATTTTAACAAGCAAATCATGTGTGTGTGTGTGTGTTTGTGTACGCACATGAGAAAAAAGTTTCTCTTACATCCTGTACATTAAACTTTTGGATTTTCAGGGATGTATTTGTGGTGCAGATGAAAATCATCTGAACATCAGCTGACTGCTCTGCTGGGGACAGTTGGGCCTTCTGTGGTTTGGGACATCCTGTGGTTTGGGACATCCTTGGATCACGGGCATCAGAACTCCTGGGTCCTGTCCAAGCTCCAACTTCTACTGGCTGATGACCTTGGGTAAGTCTTCCGAATCCTCCAAACTCTGCCTATGACTTGTGACCTGAGACAGCCTCTGCTTTGATGAATTGCTGTGCCGTCCAGTAAAATGTGAAGTGAACGGGGGAAGCAGGCCCAGCCTCTGCGTTTCCTTCTGTATCAGGGAAGTGGGTTCTGGGATTTCTGGGGTGTTTTCCTGCCGAACACTCACATAGCAACATGGTTCATAAAACAAACAGAAGTTGGTTAGTGGTGTAACTGAAATCTGTGATTCCAGAGGCTGCCAACCCAAATGTCTTCAGGGTCCAAGAGGGAGGAATAAGCTGACGGGAGAGGGTGGGGTGGGGACCCTGCCAAACTGGAGGGAACATGTCCTCTCTCAGTGGAGTGGCTAGTGTTTAGCTCCAGTTGACTGAGGACATGCAGTTCAGAAGGTCCTATGCTGTCAGATCTTATGTGAAATCTGATTTTTCTCAAATGACATCTGAATTTTTTTTTAAGTATAGTTGATTTACAATGTTGGAATAGTTTCAGGTACACAGTAAAGTGATTCAATTATACATATGTGTCTGTGTGTGTGTCTGTGTGCATTCTTTTTCAGATTCTTTTCCATTATAGGTTATTACAAGATACTGAATACTGCTTCCTGGCTCAGCAGTAAAGAATCTGCCTGCCAAAGAAGAGATGCGGCTTTGAGTCTTGGGTCAGAAAGATCCCCTGGAGACGGGAATGGCAACCCACTCCAGTATTCTTGCCTGGGAAATCCCATGGAAAGAGGAGCCTGGTGGGCTACAGTTCATGGGGCTACAAAGAGTCTAACATGACTGAGTGACTAAACAAGAACAGCTATACAGTAGGTCCTTGTTGTTTATCTATTTTACATATGGTAGTATTTGCTAGGGAGAAGGAAATGGCAACCCACTCCAGTATTCTTGCCTGGAGAATCCCAGGGACAGAGGGGCCTGGTGGGCTGCCGTCTGTGGGGTCGCACAGAGTCGAACACAACTGAACTGACTTAGTAGCAGCAGCAGCAGTATTTGTTAACCCCAAAGTCCTACCTTATGTCTCCCCTGCCTTCCCCTTTGGTAACCTTAAGTCTGTCTTCTACGACATCTGAACATTTTTGCACTCTAGGCGGAATGCAGTATATCTGCTATCTGGGTCTGATTGAAATGCTGTGTCTCGTGGGCGAACATCCTCCACCATCAAAGACTAGATCAGGTGTGCTCCTGGAGTGGGGCCTGGTACCCGGGCCTGGGGGATACCCAGCCAAGTTTCCATCCTGCCATCTCTCGCCCTGCGCCGTTGGGCTGGGTTGCTGGGTTTGTCCCCACCACATCTGAGCTCCCTGTGGTCAAGGCCTGGGTCTCATTCACCTTGTTCACCTCTGTGTCCTGGGGACCCACACAGGGCCCTGAGCCCGCTCAGCCCTCAGGCAGTGTTTGAGGAGGAGGAAACAATCACTGAGACATAAACCCAGCGAGGTCTCATTGTGATTTCTGTCTGCTTTCACTGGTTCCCTCTAACCCTGGATAACATGGTGTCTGAAGTTTCTCCCAACAAGAGACTCTTAGAGGACACATGGCTTTCCTGGTGACAATAGGCAAGATGGTTCTTTAAAAAGAGCGGAAGTAAAGGGACAATGGCTCAGTGGTAAGGAATCCACCTGCAATGGAAGAGGCTTGGGTTTCATCCCTGGGTCTGGAAGATCCCCTGGAGAAGGAAATGGCAACCCACTCCAATATTTTTGCCTGGGAAATCCCACGGACAGAGGAGCCTGGTGGGCTATAGTCCATGGGTTGCAAAGAGTCAGATAACAACTGAGCAACTAAACCACCACCACCAAAGGGGCAAAAAGCAAAAGTATCCAGGCAGAGGCAGGACACAGACAAGGTGAGTGCATTCTACGGAGGTGAACGCTCATATCCTTGCAGAGGTCCCAGGTTGAACCCTAATCCCCTGTGTGGGGATGTGTGGAGCTGGGCCTTTGGGAGGTATCTAGGATTAGATGAGGTCACTGGGTGGAGTCCTCATGAGGGGATTAGTGCTGCAATCAGGAGAGATGTGAGAGCTTTCCCCCTTTCCTTGCCACCCAGACTGCCATCTGCAAACCAGGAGGAGAGCTTGCTAGACTCTGGAGCTGCTGGCACTTGGATCTTGGACTGCCAGTCTCCGGAACCATGAGAGCTAAACGCCTGTACTGTAAGCACTCAGGCGATGCTGTGTTGTTAAAGCAGTCGGAGGTGACTAAGACAGTGCAGAAGTGAAAAAGCCAGGGGTTGGGACACCAGAAGTTTATAAAGCAACTGGAGCAAAGTGCTTTTAGAGACTAAGGCGGGACATTCTCTCTCCCTCTGCGAGAGCCAGCCAGCTCCAGTGGGGACATCCTATGGAGACTCTGGGTGAAGCAGGAGGAGCCAGGGGCAGGTGGATGGGGGGTACCCATTGATGTGTGTTGTTGCACACCTAACACACTGCTGGGCTGAGCCTGCCTAGTCCTGTGGGCACCCAGATGGGGGCTTCAGGGCACAGGAGGCCAGCGGTCACCAAAACAGGCATGGTCAGCGGATGTGCCATGGTTTGACATCCTCATTGCTCTGCTTAGGTGCCCCTGGGGCTTCCATGTTTTCCTGGAAAACTTGCTGGTCTTCAGCCCTCCGGCCTTTGTGGGTGGTACCTGTGACCATGGCGGCAGGCACTGGCCCCCAGAGTGGACTGGGCTCTGCCTTTCTTTGCAGGGATTTATTGTGCAATAACGCACTGGTCCCAAATCCCCTCCAGGGTGTGTTTGGGAGGAGAAGGTGGAGGAGGAAGGAACTTTCTGGAAGAGAATGAAAGAAACGAAAACTTGGGTCAGGAAACTCAGCCAGGGGTCGGGTCTGGGCTAAAAATCACACAGCGGGCAGCCCAGAATGTTCCGCCAGATTCTTGATGGGAATAACAGGCAGCGGTGGGGTGAGAAGGACAGAAGAGGCCAGTCCAGGGTCCTTATCTTCATCCTTCATTCAGCAAATGAGAAAGAGGAGTGGCACAGGCAGCCTCGGGTTGCCTGGTGCTGAGTTGCTGGGCAAAAGCTCCCCCCACGGTGCACAGCAGAAGGGACCAGATGCCCTGGAGGTATGTGGCATCTCAACCACAATGGCTGGGACAATAATGACAATCGCACTTTACCCAGCCAGCCACGGGCACCCCAGGCTGCCTGGGTCTCACTCTCAGCTCTTATTCCCATAGGTGATGAGCTCTGCATGGGGCAATGCAGTGCTCACCTCTCTTGCTGGGTTGTTACAGAGACCGGGGATTCAGGAGGGGCTGCCTGCACCCTCCCAGCAACAAGCAGGGGTGCAGAAAGGTCAGCGCCACGGGTCTGGTCCATGCCTGCCTTCCAGCTTCTCATGGCTGCGGACCACCCTTATTCCTTGGATGGCAGACTCACTGCTCTGGGGTCTGCTGCATCTTCACATGGGAAGTCCCTCTGTGTTGGCGTGTAACCCCCTCTATCTTTTCTCTGACAAGGACACTTGCCATTGGACTTGTCCCACCCCCTCCCCCCCAGATAAGCCAGGAGGATCTCATTTCGAGATCCTTCACTTGAGAATATCTGCAAAGATATTTTCTCAGAATAAGTTCAACTTACAGACTATCTTCTGGGAACAAGGTGCTGCTCAGCCCACTATAGGTAAGTACTGATACACACTCCCACTTGGCAGATGAGTCGCCCGAGACTGAGAAAAGCAAAATTAATTGTTCTTGACAGTGATAGAGCCGGATCTCAATCCAATGACTCTGACCTCAAAACCCATGTTCTTAACTTATCAGACAAACAGGTATTTCTCCTAATTTCATGTTCCTGATAATAATAGCCACCATTTATGGTACCTGGTAATTGACACACCTTTTTTCTAACCCTAGAGTCAACCCTGTCTGGTGGTGGTATCTTCACCCTTGTGCAGTTGGTCACTGAAGCTGAAAAGGGGAAACGTCTCACCCAGGGTCACACAGCTGATAAGAGGCCAAGGGTGGGTTTGGACCCTGCCTGGACCATCTTCATATCGCACTCTTTCCTGCAATCTTGAGGGAGTGTGCCCAGAGTGCTGGGAGTCCGTCAGGGACTCAGCACCCGTAGCTGCTCAACGAGGTGGTGGACCTCCTGGCTGACGCTTGGTGCCGACCTGTCTCCAGGTTTTGTCTTTCTCACATACCTCCTGGTCCTCAGCTGCGTGGTGAGCAAGAACGCAGAGCGCCCATCTCAGTTGCTCCGTCTTCACGGCTATGTTCGGTAAGCGAGTGTGGTTGTTAAATCCGAGCCTCCTGCTGCATCTGCCTGTGCCCAGGCTGTGTTCTCTGGCCAAGTCATCTGGGGAGGCCACGAACCAGCCAGATGTGAGCTGTCCCATCCTCAGGACTGGATTCTGCCCCTTGTTGCGATTGCAGGCACGGTTTCAGCCCACAGGCTTTGATGCTGGCTGCTTGGTTTCAAAAAAAAAATTATATGGAAAGTTATAAAAGAGTGATAAAGCCTTCCAATTTCACCACAGAATGGAAAAGTGGTCCACTCAGAACCTTCAGAACCATCTCGGAGCAATTTCGAAGCTCTGCCATCATTTTAGCTGATTCTGCAAGAAGGAAGTCTTGGAAAGAAGTGCTAACCTTTGGTCTCATATGGACAAGGCATAAAGGCGACCACAGAACTTCTGGGTTTCAAGACTGGGCTTGGAAACTGGATTTTCTCAGGAGTGGGGCACATTTACATTGGTTGACTAGATCGATTTCCTTAGAACAGACATCCCTTCTCTCAGACACACTGTCTTTTAGAAATTCAGGATAGAAATGTAAGCTATTTACAACCACTGTAAAATCATGCTGGTGGGGAGATGTTCTGGTACCACAGTTTGAAGCTGTTGAAGGCTTGGGATTTGACCATGAATTTGCTGCTCCTGAGCTATGGGGTTTAGAAACATCACTGTGGCTTTCTGGGACTGTTTCCACAGGTGAAAAGTGGACAACATCATTCTAAGTAATGGCTGGATGTCATAACTCCAGACCTAACTTCTCCATTACATAGGCTGACTCAGATTTTTGTTAACGTTAGGCTTCCCTCGTGGCTCAGATGGTAAAGAATCTGTCTGCAGTTCAGTAGACCTAAGTTCGATCCCTGGCTTGGGAAGATCCCCTGGGGAAGGGAATGGCTAATCACTCCAGTACTCTTGCCTGGAGAATTCTATGGACAGAGGAGCTTTGTTAATGTTAGCTTCATTTTATATTGCTCAATAAAGTGATCACTTATAAGTTATATATAATGCTTGAGCTTTTCTCCTGGGAATGGATCTATTTAGGTTAGCAACTGTTTTCTTGTTTTTGTTTTTTACATTTTCATGGTTTTATTTGTCTTGAGGGTAAGGAAACAGTGTTATCTGATAACATTCAAGACTATTAAAAAGCACATGATCATTGCCATTTTCCCAGAAATCTATCTCTAAATCTGTTCTTTGTGAGAATATCACATCTACTGATAAGAGTCACAAGTTCTGGTTTTTGAATAATAGTTTTAATGTTAGCATGAACTGCATTAAAAATGGATGAAGTACAGAGCCTTGGTGAGGTTGATGTTGATCTTGTTGGATAATTTTATTAAAAACCCTCATTTTGAAGGGACCCAGCCATATATATACATATATCCATTCTCCCCCAAACCCCCTTCCCATCCAGAATGAGTCCCTCACCATTCACCTGAAACTATTACAAACGTTAATTGGCTCTACCCTAATACAAAATATTTTTTGTGTTAAAAACAAACAAACAAACAAAACAAAAACAAAAACAAAACCAAAACACCCTCATTTTGTTCTGCTCTCTGATCTAAAAATGACATTTTCATAAAACCTAGGTGGGTGAGTGCCTAGGCTGCCACACATAGAACAACAAACTGTGAAGCTTATATCAACGGAATTTTACTCTGCAGTCTAGAGTCCAGAAGTCCAGTGTCAAGGGGACGGGGTTGTGGTCCCACCGAAGGTTTTCAGGGAGCCTCAATTCGCGGCTTCTCCCAGCTTTTGGCGGCTCCAAGTGTTCCTTGGCTTGTGGCAGCACAACTCTGATCTGTCTCCATTTTCATAGCATCTCAAGGAGCCCTCTGCCTTCCTCCTTTAAAGACACTTGTCACTGAATTGACTCCATATAATCAAGGATGTCTGATGGATTTCAAGATCCTTAATTTCACATCATTGCAAAAGACCCTTTGTTCAAATTAGATTATGTTCACAGGTTCCCTGTGGACACATCTCCCAAGGGGCCAGCATTCCACCACTACACTAGGTGACCATGGAAGGTTAAGGTTGAGAGCTCGCTTTGGTCGTGACTATAGGTTGCTTCCCTCTGCAGGTTGGCCCTCTGAGCCGACTTCAAGGGGACACAAGCTGGCAGGAGGCACTCACCTTGCATTTTATTTTTCTGACTGCAGAGCCTTCTGTTAGAATGCCCGCCAGAGTGGGGATTTAACAAAAGTGATATTAATGCCCAGACGAAATTGCCCCTTCCTCCGGGGTTTGACAGCATCCTGTTGCTCTGAAAGCACGTTCTTTCCTTCTTCTCATCACCTTGGAACAGGAGCAGCCTGGCTCTCTGGGGCTCTCATACCTTCACCCGATTCCCAGTCGAGTAGAGCAAAGGACAAAGCAAGGCACCAGTGTGGATATCAAGCCTGGCTCATGTCTCTGAGGACATACGTTCTGAGCCACCTCGGTCTCTGCTGGGGTTTCTCGAAGAAGCCAGGCAGCTGAAGCTCATGGGTTAGCCACCTGGGGCTGGGGGACCCCAGGATCTTGGGATGCAGGAGGGAGGTGGGGTTGGAAACCTGGAGCCTGTCACCCTCTCATTCCTGCAGGTCCACGATGGAGGCGGTCTGCTTGGCGCGGTCACCATGTCAGGCACACATGAGGCTCTCCGAACCTAGTGCTTACACGAAATGGCACAGCTGCTTTTCTGAAGGTGACACATTCTTGTTGTTGTTCAGTCGCTCAGACTGTTTGTGACCCTGAGGACTGCAGCATGCCAGGCTTCCCTGTCCTTCACTGTCTCCCGGAGTTTGCTCAAACTTGTGTCCATTGAGTCGGTGATGCCATCCCACAATCTCACCCTCTGCTGCACCCTTCTTCTTTTGCTTTCAATCTTCCCCAGCATCAGTCTTTTCCAACGAGTTGCTCACATATTTAAAGCTACCTGGTTACCCCTGCCCAGGTCCCACAGAATGCTCCAGACCTCCTCATGGCTTTCCCATCTTGGTCCTCCCTTGGGCTGCATCAGGTGGGGTTGGGTGGTACCCCTTCCTTCATCCAGAATCCCAGAGCTTCCGGCCCATCTGTATCACTCACAGTGCCTGGCTCACCAGGCTCCTTGCTTGGTTTCTAATGTGCTTCTGCTCGGCCACCTATCAGGGCCCTGGGCCAGGCTTTCCCTGAGAGTCCCCGTGGTTCCAGCCTCCCTCTCTGACCGGTCCTGTAATTCCCCGTGATCTAGTCTCTCTGGAAGTGCCCATGATCTCTCCACATCCTGTCTGTTGCCTTGTCTCTACCTCTGTTCCTCATGGCTCCATCCCCAACCCATCACCTCCCAGCTGAACCTGGAGCTGCCCTTCAGAGCTGCAGTGTCCCCATCTTTTGGTATCCACTGTTCAGACCTCTCTCCTGGGTAGCTTTCTTGGGGGTCCCGCCAGACCCTGCTGTAGCCCCTTTTGGATAACAGACTGCCTCTGCTCCCAGGAAGCCAGGAGTGAGCCTCTTGTGACTAGAGGTCTTAATGTGGCATATTACAGCCCCCCTTGTGGCCAGGACTTGGTGCATAGCAGTTGTCCAGCGAGTGTTCACTCGGTGAATGCAAGCATCTCCCTCTGGATCCTGGAGCAGTGCTGAACCTGCAGACCCCCATTCCTCCCCAGGTGCCCCCGACACTCAGACCCAGGCATAGCCTAGAACACCCATCTGATCTGCAGCACAGCTCCTCGGTTTCCAGCTGGTTTTACAGAGGCCGGAGGAAAGTGGATGGATGTTCGCACGAGGTCTCAGGGACCCTGCAGCCTGCAGCTCCTCAGAGTCTCTGTGTATTTCTGGCTCCTTGTCCACTTCCCTCCTCTGCCCCCCGACCCCGCCTAGTGAAGAGTGGTACCCCGGTGATTCCAGTCTTGGCCCAGATCTGGACTGAAAGGCAGGTTCCCAAGGGTCATGGAGCTCACCCACCTGCCAGGCTGTTCACTGTGGACCTCAGCTTTCCTCACCTTCACCCTCACCCCCATCCCCACCCCTTGGTGACTGGCTCTATTCCCCAACTTCCCCTCTTATTTCCGATAACGGATCATTGAGACTTGGTTACAATTCTTTCACGGTAAATGGGAGCCATACTCAAAGGGCAGAGAGATGAAGATGGACAGACAATGAGGCAGCTGGAGACACAGCCCCTGAGCCCACACACACTGGGGTCCTTGGGAGGGAAGTTGGAATTTCTCCCGTGCCTGGCCAGGTAGGACAGAGTTAGTAACTGCAAGGTGGCGTCTGGGTCTTGATGGTGCAGCATCAGCTGCGAACTGAGAGATGGCCAGGGCGGAGGGCAGCCTGGCATGCAGAGTTATCCACAGGGTCAGAGGTCAGGGGCTGCGGATTCCCAGCATTCCAGGGTGAAGTGGAGGAGGGCTGGGCGTGGCCACGACACCAGGTGGCTGGCCTTCAGATTGAGGGGTCTCGTTCAGAGAATCGCTTGCAGCCTGTGAGTGACCCCTGGGACTCGCAGGGTCTGACTCTGACACCAGCCCAGTTCCAGGCTGACGTCGCCTCTCCTGGGGCACCTGCCACGTCCTCTTCCTGGCCATTCTCCACACTGCACAGAGCAAGCTTGGAAAATCACAAGACCTGAGCACACTGCTCGCTGGCCTTTGAGCTCACTGCTTCCCATCCACAGGGCAAGACCATCTGCCTTATCGTGTCCATGGGCCTGGGGTCTCTGGGACGCAGCCTCCACCCACCAACCACCCTCCACTCCCTGAGGGTGGCCTACTTTCTTTCCCTGGAAACCCATAGACAATCTTGCTTCTGGGCCTTTGTTTATGCTGTCTGCCCTGCTGCAAGCACCCTTCCCTTCCTCTTCTCATGGCGAATCTCCGCTCACCCCTTGGGTCCCTGAATAGGAGCCAAGTCCCCTTGTATTCAGCTCTCATAGTCCTCTGTGCTTGTCCTTCCAAGATCCTAATTAAAGTCCTTGATTTTTTTTGTTTGTTTGTTTTTTTGCTGGTAATTTGCTTCCTTGATTATTGGGTTAATATCTGGTGTCCCCATGACCAACTGAATATCCACCCACGCTTATTGGATGCCTGCTCAGTACCGGTAATGATGCTGGCTGCAGAGGTTGCTTGGGGGCCCTGCAAGCTCACGCGGGCCGGGACTCTGCCGGCCTTGCTCACCAGAGTGCCAGGCACACCCTCGGAGCTCAGTAAATGTTTGCTGAATGACTAAATGAATAACTGAGCTCCTCAACTGTCTCAGCACGCTGGGGAGGCCCCATCAGAGGCCTCCTGACCCGAGTCTCCATTTCTGGTCCAGACACTGCAGGCTGGCATCTCCCACCATCACACAGGGAGCTACACACTTCAAGAATCCGAACCAGGTTTCTTGCCCCAAGCCCAGCATCTTTCCCCCGAACCTTCCCCCAAAGTTTTGGTCTGTTTCCACCCTCACTTCCCAAGGGGATTGAGAAGGAAGAGAGGGAATCGATTTCTTTTTATTTATTTTTTTGAGATGTAATTGACATGAATTCTATTGGTTTTGCGTGTACAACACACTGAGTCTTTACCTGTATATATTTTTAAATGATCACAACAAGTCTAGTTAATATTCATCACTGCCTGGAGTGAAACAGATTTCTTGATGTCAGTTATATGTTGGTATTCACCACCTTGCAAAAGTGATCGCCTTTGAAATCTCATGCCGTATTCACCACCATGCAAAGGTGATCGCCTTTGAAATCTCATGAAATCTCCAATCAGGTGAGTCTTTGTTCTGCACCCCAAGAGCTGGCGGTTCAGGGAGGTCAGGTGCCAATAGAGAGAGCACTTGAACTTGAACATGTTCTCTCTACCAGAAATTATCAATCTGCCACCCAGGGCTTCCCAGGTGTCTCTAGTGATGAAGAACCTGCCTGCCAATGCAGGAGACACAGGAGATGTGGGTTTGATCCCTGGTTCAGGAAGATTTCCTGGAGGAGGAAAGAGCAACCCACTCCCGTATTCTTGCCTGGAGAATCCCATGGACAGAGGAGCTTGGCAAGCTGCCGTCCACGGGGTCACAAAGAGTCAGACACAACTGAAGCGACTTAGCATGCACGCTTCCCGTCACTGTGTGTCCGTGGGTCTTTTTTGAATAGAAATTTTATTTCAGTGTTTTCTTAAAACTTAACAATGGTTGTAGAGGGGCCAGCCTCATGGTGAGAGAGTCATGGGGCTGGAACTTAGGGCCGGAACCCCGCATTGGACTGCGGCCGGGGCCATTTTGCTGTGAATCGCAGGCACCTGTTCTTGGCAGGAGCCCTTCTGGGTAACCATGCATGGCTCCCCTGTTCCCCTGGCCAGGATGAAGCTGTAGGAGCTAATATATTCTGAGTCAGACCAACTGCCGCTCGTGAAGGGGGAAAAAAAAAAGACTTGCTTGAGTAACCGTAATAATTGGAAAATTATTTTGATAGCCTGAAACAATCTAATATATTACAGAATTTTATTAAAATAATATCAAATCAAATTAACTGCTATTCCATAATGAATTAGGTAACAAGGTAGGCAGATATTAATCGGCCTTGGCTTCTAGGCAGGGGAGCCCGGAATTTATTAGTTCTTGCGGCAGGCACGAGGGCGCGGGCAGAAACCACTCTTGCCGCGGTGGAGAGGGAAACCCCTGAGACCAGCGGGCTTTTACTTTTTCTCTCCCCCTTCTTTCACTTTCTAATCCATCATTAAACACTTGTATTTCTTTTATGTAGGGTCTTATGAAATTTTTAATTTTTTAATTGCTTTGTGATTTAATAATGAGGACTTTTCATTTTTCCCGAATAAGGAACGAGACAGTGATATTGAAATTTTTTCACCTTCTCCCACCCGGATAACCTTCTCCCTTCGCCTGGTCTCTTTCATTTCCCAAGTTGAGATATGAGTACTCTAATCTCCGGGGGAGCAGGTTGCCGGGCAGACAGGAGTGGGGTTGCCCGGACCTTTGCTTCTTTGAGAAGGTGGGGCTGGGTGGGGGGTCGTCTCCAAGAAGCCACCGATGAGCTGGGAGGAGAGGGGAAGGACGCTGATGACTCAATGAGCTGGAGCCTCTAAATAATTCAGCCCCGTTTCACCTTCTGGGATTTTCTCAGCTCTGAGACTCCATGCTTTCCAATTGTTAAAATGTCTTGACACATGGAGAAAATTATCGGGCTAACGGTTTCATGGCGTGTCAGGTAGCCAACCCGGGACCCACCCCTCCAGGCCCTACCTGGCCGTGGGAAGCCATACCTCTGACTCTGGGGGCTCATGGGCAGTGAATCCTTGGGAACCTCACAGTAACTGATGTGACTTTCAGTTGCACAAGAAGCCAGCCATCCTGAAAAAACTTGCTTTTCAGAAACTTTGGAAAGTGACATTTTTCCAAACCTCAGTTTGCTCATCCATACAATGGGAATTACACACGCTTGTGAAGTCCTTGTAAAGTACAGAAATATTATACACAAAGGGCTTCGGGGATGGCGCAGTGCTAAATAATCTGCCTGCTAATGCAGAAGCTGAAAGAGATGTGGGTTTGATCTCTGGGTCAGGAAGATCCTTTGGAGAAGGAAATGGCAACACACTCCAATGTTCTTGCCTGGAGAATTCTGTGGACAGAGGAGCCTGGCAGGATACAGTCCATGAGGTCAGAGAGAGTCAGACATGACTGAGCCACTGAGCATTCACACATTATATACAAAGTTCCTGATACGCAGCATTCACTCAATTAACGGCAGTTTATTCAGTGCCTTGAAGGCGGGGGATGATGAATAATGATGGTTAAGCGTTACCACATTGAATCTTCACAATACTCCTGGTAATACGAATGCTCTTCTCACTCCCACTTTATGGATAAGGAAACTGAGTCTTACTTTGATTGCCCAGCCTGGTCCATCCAGTAAATGGTGGAACTGGGTTTGGAAACCAGTGATGTCTGATAGCACAGCTTTTCCACCACATTAAGAATGCAATGTTTTGGGACTTCCCTGGTGGTTCAATGGCTAAAACTCCATGCTCACAAGTCAGGGGACCGGGTTTGATCCCTGGTTAGGGAAATAGACCCCTACACGTCGCACTAAAAGATCCTGCATGCTGCATTGACAACGAAAATCCTGCTTGCCTTGACTAAGGTCCAGCACAACCAGATAAATAAACAAATATTTTTTAAAAAATGGAATCTAATGGTTTGTGCTTTTGCTTTGGATCCATTTTGACTTGGGTATATTGCTTAAAGGAAACCTGGTTCTAGATCAAGGTTTAAACAGAAGATTAAACTTTGGGGAACCACATACATTTTGAGTATTAGGGAAAAAATATTTCACTTCAAGGGCGAAATGTTGAGTGGAAAGAACAACACATGTCACTTTTTTCCCCTAACACAGGATGGCCACATACTTTGAGTTTTTTGTCTTTATTGACAAGGACTTGTCAAAGCTCTTTGACAAATATCCTGATTTAAGGAAGCAGCATCTGTTCATCTGCAATATTTCACAGTGCGAGATGATCTTGTTTTTGATGGGAAGGTTGTACGGATAGAGGAGAAGGCAACTTCCTCTCAACAGTGAGTGAAGGTCGGAATTGTAAACACGGCTCAAATGCCCATGACTTTGAGGCTCTGCCTCACCCTCTTGTCCAGGAAATTTGTCACTAGTCTCCAGTTTCTTTGGTGCCAGCCTGCTGACTTCTAGAGGGAAGACACTACTGTGTGTATTATCAGTTAAAAGTCACTCAGTCCTGTCTGACTTTTTGCGACCCCATGAACTATACAGTCCATGAAATTCTCCAGGCCAGAATACTGGAGTGGGTAGCTGTTTCCTTCTCCAGGGGATCTTCCCAACCCAGGGATCAAACCCAGGTCTCCCACATCGCAGGTGGATTCTTTACCAGCTGAGCCACAGGGGAAGCCCAAGAATACTGAACTGGGTAGCATATCCCTTCTCCAGAGGATCTTCCCTTCCTGCCCCAGGAATTGAACCAGGGTCTCCTGCATTGCAGGTGGCTTCTTTACCAGCTGAGCTACTAGGGAATTATCAGAGGGTCTGACAATTACATGCACCCTTTTCCTTAGCCAAGGAGCAGGCAGAGGACTCAGGACAGCATCCCGGCCCTGCCTACCCAGATGGAGTAGCGTGATGCGAGGAAATAGACAGGAGCAACTGACCAACGCTAGGACACAGTGGGAATGCCCCTGACATGCCCCTAGGGATGCACTGAGGAGGCTGTGAGTTTAGGTCAAGGATGGAGCTTCTTTAGCAAAGGTTTAGAAATCCAGCCACGTGTTCAAGTAGCATGATTCTTTACAGAGAAGAAAGGCATAGGCTGTGTAAAAGTGGAAACGCTAGTGCCCAGAGACGAGTCCAGGACTGCAGTGGAGTAACTGGTGGCTGAACACCTGTGCCTCTGTCCACCCTCTCCATTTGATGGGCATAAGCTAGACTCGGGCTGAGGGTGAGCCCACGGGCGTGCACGTACACACACACACTTGCATAGAACAGAAGGCCACAAGCCTGACCTCATGGGGGTCACTGTCTATCAGTGGTAATTTAAGATGATTTAAGGTGGAAGGGGATCAGGAGCCCCCTCCCCATTTTTTGGCTTCAGTTCAGTTCAGTCCCTCAGTCGTGTCCAACTCTTTGCAACCCCATGGACTGCAGCACACCAGGCTTCCCTGTCCATCACCAACTCCCGGAGCTTGCTCAACCTCATGTCCATTGAGTCGCTGATGTCATCCAACCATCTCATCCTCTGTCATCCCCTTCTCCTTCCACCTTCAATCTTTCCCAGCATCAGGGTCTTTTCAAATGAGTCAGTTCTTCGCAATCAGGTGGCCAAAGTTTTGGAGTTTCAGCTTCAACATCAGTCCTTCCAATGAACATTCAGGACTAATTTCTTTTAGGATGGACTGGTTGGATCTCTTTTGGCCTAGTGGGTGGATATTTTTGGCTCAGTGGGAGTGGGGGATGAAGGGTATTCTGGAGGAAGGGAGAAACGTAGGGAGGTCCCCAAGCAGTGTCAGTTTAGAAGGCAGAAAGGTCAGATTCCAGCCTGGCATAAAGGCCAGGGCATGGGTCTCTGCCCATTCTCCTCTAGAGGCCAAGACCCCTTCACACTCACCCCTTGAAGAGGTGGCCATGGCGGTAGGCACAGTACTCTCTAGTGAACCATGAAGACCTGAGTACCTATTTTTCTTTTCTTTTTAAAAAATTTTTATTTGTTTATTTGGCCACACTCTATTCCATTCAGGGTTTTAGTTCCCTGACCGGGGATTGAACTGGTGCCCTCTGTAGTGGACGTGTAGAGACACCAAACCACCAGGGAAGTCCCCCCTGAGTATTCATTTTTCTGTTTGGGATAAAAACAGAAAATGCCTCCCAAAACTTGCTGCCTCCCCCAGTTCGGGCTGCCTTCCAGAGCAGAAGGTGTGGTCAGGGGGTGCATGGTGATTTTTAATTCCTAGAGGGGAATAAAGCAAAGGCTACAGGGCAAAAGGTAAAGCTCAAATAAAGTGAGCAAGGAGTTGTTTCCACCAGTGGTAGATAAAGCTAGAGGAGTTTGTTTGTTTAGAAGCTTTTCACCCTGTCTGAACATTCTTAGCTCTCAGCATGAGGATCCATTTCCTTTCACTTTGAAAGGTCTTCACAGCTGACATTCCAGGGCCAGTGGAGAGAGGGGAAGGGGGTGCAGCTAAGTTGCCCAGATGAGCTTGTTTACATGGGATGAAATTATAGCAGGAATGGGAAAATAAATCAGAGGCATTTGGGGTTTCCCAGGGGGGTGCAGTGGTAAAGAATACGTCTGCCAGTGCAGGAGACACAGGAGACCTGGGTTCCTTTCCTGGGTTGGGAAGATCCCCTGGAGGAGTAAATGGCAATCCACTTCAATGTTCTTGCTTGGGAAATCCCATGGACTTCCTGGGAGGAAGGAGCCTGGCGGGCTATAGTCTGTGGGTTCGCAAAGAGACAGACATGACTGAAGGACTGAGCATTCAGCAAAAAATTCATTAGCAAACATCTTCCTGGGGCAGTAAATATTTTGACTGGTGGATCAGGGGATCAGATACGGGTACCTTAACTAGTCAGCATGAAACTAGCATGACCATCACTACATCACCTACAGAATGAGCCCTGCCACTTTGGGGACATATCCTTTCATGTCCCTTGACCAGTGCCTGGAAAGAGTTCATGCAGCAGAAAAAGAGGTGATGGTGTTCTATTCACCTATGTGCATGGTCGTGGCTTTGAACACTTGTGAGATGGAAGTAGAGAAAAGAGAAATGGCCTCCATGCCAATAGTGATGCTCTGTTTGATGCAAATTCCCTTTCGGTCAGCCATGTTTTATAAAGTTGATGAATATCGAGTCAATTGTCTCTTGCTTAATAACTATAAGACAGATAGGAAACTTATTATTTTTTTGGTTACCGATAGCAATTAATTTAAAACATTGTTAGTATATTAAAAAGAAATGCAGATGTATTACAGACTAGAATGCAATATTCATGTAACATTTTAAGATCTGTGAGACTTCACACAGAAATTTTATGCTTGTCAATGGGTTTTGTGGGGCTGGGCACCAAACCACCCTCGTCCCACCCATTTCCTAGACACAAGGAGCTCATTTATGAAAAACCATAAAGACTTTGAATTAAAAGGATTTTGCAACCATTTAAGTGAGAGACAGTCTTTTTTAGACGAATCAAGAATACTCTCTTTCCAAATTTACAGAAAGCTTGGGGTCTAAAGGGTCTGAATTAGTGTAGTGGGCAATTAAATGAAATTTTTTATTTGCCTGATTAGGCAACAAGGAGATAATCTTGGGGCTACAAGAGAGAATGTTGTAGAAATGATCCCCACTCACCTGGTCTTCCAAAGAGGGCTCGGTACACAGGCAGCTGAATTCAAATTCACACGGAAGAACTTTTCGGGGTCTAAGCTGCATAGGCAAAGTCAATTTTGTGCGTTTTTATCCTGGTTTGGATATAAAATGCAACCCAAATGAAGTGAACGCCTCTCTTGTGGATAATTGCTTCCAAAAGAATGAGTACCAAACAACCCCCTTGGTGCTTACATGGGAAAAGATAATAATAAAAAGGATTTAAAATTAAGGACAAAAAGAATAAAAGGGTAGATAAAATCTGAGATGCATCGGAGGGAAGATAAAGTGACTTTTGGCAGCGACTTGAATAGAAGCTCTGCTTCAAAAGTCATCTCACTATGGTGTCAATCTGGGCAGCTTTACTAAACCTCATGAAGGTGTACTTCTCTGTTATTATTTTGGTTAAAAAGGATCGATACAGAACATCAGAATTGGCCCAAACTAATTGCCCATTACTCCGTGTTTCCCATTTCAATCAGTGGGCAAGGAGAGATCACCCTGTTTATCCCATTTTGGAGAAGATTATGAAATGGACTTTCATTTTCCAAATCTGGCTCCAGGCCACCCCTGTACCATCAGCCAGGTAAAGCCGTGGGGAGGCTGGGTGGGGTGTGGGGGGAGACTTCCGGAGCCAGAATTGAGGCGGCAGCAGCCATGTTTGTTTTTTTAAATTGGAGCATAATTCCCTTAGTGTGGTGTCAGTTTCTGCTGTACAAAGTGAATCAGCTGTAGGTGCACATGTATCCTCTTCCTCCTGACCTCCCTCCTGCCCACCTCCCAGCCCGCCCATCTACGTCATCACAGAGCACCAAGCTAAACTCTTGGTGCTAACAGCAGCTTCCTGTTAGCTCTCTATTCACCATGTGGTAGTGTATATACGTCAGCCCTATTCTCCCAACTGGTCCCGCCCTCCTCTGCACCCCCTACCACGTCCACATGTTCCTTCTCTTCATCTGCATCTCTCTTCCTGCCCTGGAAATAGGTTCATCTGTACCTTCCTAGATCCCACATACATGCGTTAACAGACAATATTTACTTTTTTGCTTTCTGACTTACTTTACTCTTTATGATGACAGACTCTAGGTCCATCCACATCTCTACAAATGATCTTATTTTGTTCCTTTCGGTGGCTGTGTGCTATTTCATTGTATGTGTGTATTACATCTTCTGTATCCATTCATCTGTCATTGGATATGTAGGTTGTTTCTATGTCCTGGCTGTTGTAAAGAGTGAGGAGCAGCTTCTATTGTTTGTCCCAAGCCACAAGGGGAGGTCTTGTTACCTGGTCCTTACTGGAGCTAGTAGCTGAGGGCGTGTGTTGATCTTCAGGGGAAGAAATGGAGGGTCAGGGAGAGGAGATGTGTCTGTGGTTGCCAGTGATAGTGAGTAGAATTCCCACGTGGTTCCTGCCTCCTGCTGGCTCCTGGAACATGGAGGGGGACCAGCCAAGTGCTCAGGATGCTGCCTCTCCATCCTTACTCCTTCCCGTCTGGAGGAAGCCCACATCGCAGCCAGCAGTGGCCTGGGCGAAACCTAGAAGGAGATGGTTTAATATCTGGGTGTGGAGCAAAAGCTGCATTTGCTCTGGGTAACTGTTGTCTGGCAAGCAGGCAGATTGTTTACCATTAGCTCCACGAATGCTTTCAAACTGTGGTGCTGGAGAAGACTATTGAGTGGGGAGCAAGGAGATCAAACCAGCCAATCCCATAGGAAATCAGCCCTAAGTATTCATTGGAAGGACTGGTGCTGAAACTGAAGCTCTAATCCTTTGGCCACCTGAGGTGAAGAACTGACTCACTGGAAAAGATCCTGATGCTGGGAAAGATTGAGGGCAGGAAGAGAAGGGGGTGACAGAGAATGAGATGGTTGGATGGCATCACTGACTCAATGGACATGAGTTTGAGCAAGCTCCAGGAGACAGTAAAGGACAGGGAAGCCTGGTGTGCTGCAGTCCGTGGGGTCTTAAAGAGTTGGACATGACCGAGAGAAACCAAACAACAAACTGCTGTCTGATGCAAACCTTATTTGCCTCATCTGCAAAATGGAAGCAATGATTCCTCCTTCTAGACTTTGGAGACAAAATGAGAAAGTTCTTTGGAACACGGTTTGTGAATGATGGAGGTGGGTCATTGGACATTATTATTTTTTTATTATTCTTCATTTATGTGGATGCAGCAGCCCTGGTCACAATAGATGCTCTTATCTCTTTGGGGAAAACAGAAAACTTAAGTAAGTGAGCTACTTCTTAGAACAAGGGACATTATCTAGAGTCTGTTAACAAAGACACACCAAGGGGGAAAAAAAACAAAGGAATCTGTGGCTGTACGCTTGGCTTGGGCTGAGGCAGCTTTAACAACAAAAATTTATTGCCTCATAGTCTGGAGGCCAGAAGCCGAGATCAAACTGTTGGCAGGACTGTGCTCCCTCTGAAGGTTCTCGGCAAGGACCTGCTTCAGGCCTCTCCCAGCTTCTGGCAGGTTCTTGGCTCGTGGTGACATAACTCCTCTCTTTGCATGGCATTCTCCCCATGCTTCAGTCTGTATCCAAATTTCCCCTGTTATAAGAACACCAGTCACATTGGAGCAGGGGTCCATTCTACTCCAGGACAACCTCGTCTTAACTAATTACATTTGCAATGACCTTATTTTCTTACCAGGTCACATTTTGAAGTTCTAGGGGGTTACAATTTCAATATATAACACAATTCAACCCATCTCAACGCCCAAAATAAAACGAAGCCATCTAGATGTCCGTGGACAGAGGAATGGATAGAGACGTTGTGGCACGCACATACAATGGAATGTTACCCAGCCTTGCCAAGGAATGAATGTGAGTCAGTTGTAGTGAGGTGAATGTACCTAGAGCCTGTTATACAGAGTGAAGTAAGTCAGAAAGAGGAAAATATTGTATATTAACGCATATATGCAGAATCTAGAAGAATGGTTACGGATGAACCTATTTCTAGGACAGGACTAGAGACAGACATAGAGAAAGGACTGTGGCCACAGTGGGGGAACGGGAGGGTGGGATGAGTTGAGAGAGTGACATTGACGTATGCACACTATCATGTGTAAAATAGCTAGTGGGAAGTTGCTATACAACACAGGGGGCCCATCCCGTGCCCTGTAATGACCCAGAGGGGTGGGATAGGGGCGTGGGAGGGAGTCTCAAAAGGGTAGGGAGGTGTATATATATACATATATACACACACACACACAATGTACATATTACATATATAATTATACATACATATGATACATATTTAATGTATAATTACATTATAATACATTATAATGTATATTTTGTTTACATATTTGTGTATACATAATTATACATATATTACATATATAAATATACATATATAATATATACACATATACATATATATTATATATATATTTATATAGTTATGGTGATTTCCATTTTTGTAAGGCAGAAACCAACACAACATTGTAAAGCAATTATCCATCAATTAAAAAAAAAGTCCCTGAAAACTTTAGTCCTCTTTTAGAGATTTCCAGCTTATTCTAACTTACCTAAATGCCATGTAAGAAAGCCTGTTTTATACATTTTCCCTTACATTTAAACGTATCTTTCATTTAATTCTAATTTTTTTAATTGAGATAAAATGCAGAACTTCTTAATTTTTTTACAGGTATGCAAATACCTGCATGATCCATATTTCATAAAGATGGAGAAATTTCATCATCTCATAGAGATCTTCATGTCTCCTCCCAGTCATTTCTCCTAGGAAACAACCAGAGCTGATAAAGTTTCCTTTATTGCGGATTAACTTGGCCCATTCCAGAACTTCTTCTAATTGGAATTATGTAGTAAGTATGCTTTTGAGCCTGTTATTTTCACCCAGTGTAATATCCTTGCAATTCACATGTTGTTGCATTTATCCAGTTTGCTTTTTTATTGCTGGATTTCTGTTGTATGGACATCCCAGAGTTTGTTTATCCATTCACCTGTTCAAGGACACTTGGACTATCTCCAGATTTGACTATTACAAGTAAAGAAGCTATGACCATTCACATGTGAGTATAAATATGTGAACCGACATTTTAATTTCTACATCTTAGAGCAGAATTTCAGAATCATGGTGTGAATGTAACTTCAATTTCATAGGAAACTGCCAAACAGTTTTCCAAAGTGGCTGGGCCGTTTTACATTCCCCCCAGCAACAAACATGAGCTTTGGTTACTTGAAATCGTTGCCAGCTTTTTTCCCTGTCAGTCCTTTAACTTTAGCCATTCTATGTTTGTATCTCATTATAATTTTAATTTTCATTTCCTTGATGCATAATAAAAGCCACTGTAGTCAAAGCAGTGTTGGTGTAAAGATAGACACATACACTGTTGGAACAGAATAGGGAGCCTAGACGTAGATGCACACTTACATGGTCGGTTGACACACCACAGAAGACAAAACAACTCAACTGAGAAAAAGTCCTTTCAAAAAAGGCGTGGAAGCACCTGGATATCTGCATGGAAAACAAAGTCGCTTGACCCTCACCCAACACCATTTGGGAAGTTAACTCAAGATAGGATTAAATGTCAAAGGTAGAACAATAAACATAGAAGAGTATTCTTATGATCTTGGATCAGGGAAACATATTTTCTAACAGGACACAGCAAAAATTAACTATAAAGGGAACCAATGACAAATTAATCTTCCTCAAAATGAAATACCTCTGCTCATCAAGAAAATGAACAGGCAAGCTGCCAACTGGGAAAAAAATACTTGCATAACATATTAAATATAATATCTGCAAAGAACTGGTTGCCATCCTATATAAAGATCCTCCAGAAATCAATAAGAAAAAGACAAATGGCTCAATAAAATGTCCAAAATACTTGAACCAGTATTTCACAAAAAATTATTGAATGGCCAAATGCTCATGCAAAAAAAAAAATGTTTATCAGGGATATATGTGACTTTTCATTTTTTAAAGCCAGGGTATTCCTGGCTTGTTTGACCATTACATCGCTGGTGTCGTGTAGGGTGAAGGCTCAGAATCTTGGTCCTGACCCCTGGGTGTGAGTAACAGCTCCATCACTGAAAGCTTTGTGAGCTTCAACAGCAACTTGACCCTCTGTGTCCTGGCCTCCCCAGAAGGAAAAAGCAAGAACTATGCTGGTTGGTGGGATCCTGCAAGTTAATATCACAGTGTGCTTAGAACACGCCTGGCAGGCAGTGCGGGCTGCATATATGTCATCTACTGTCATTGAACCTCCTTCCTGAAGGCTAATGTTTATCCACACTGCCCCCCAGAAACAGGGTTCCACAAAACCCCCAGCAAAACACAGCCTTGGCAGGAAAGTCAGAGTTGGAAGGACCGAGACTGTGTGAGGATAAGGAAGGTGCCACCTCCTAGAGCCTCTGCTGCTCCTGGAGACTCTAAACCTTGTGATCCCTGAGGGTCCTCACAGGAGGGAAAAGGTGGGGTGTGCCATCAAGTAGGGCACCCCTGTCTTGCTCAGGACAGTTGCCCCCAAGCCTGGAGCCATGTTGGGCACTGTGTGCTCTCAGCAAATGCTGACCGAATGAATGCACTTCCGAACTCCAAGCTTTGCAGTGGCATCAGCCCACTGAAGCTGGGTCCAGGAATCAGTCATTTAGACTCGGGGCTCATGGGAGCAGGGCCACTCCATGCAGCATTCCTTGAAGCATTCCTGGCTCCACCACCTCTGCAGTTGAACTTGGAGGCAATTATAGGCCTGAAATGGCCAAACAGCCACTGTCCCACCAGCAGGGATTATCGGGGTTTAGCAGTTTTCTGTGTAAATGGCCTCCATGTGGAGAGGATCGCACTGCCTGGAAATTTGGATTCTGGACAATTCCAGTAGAGACAGAGCCAAAATCAACATGCAAAGCTCCGGAGACCCAGTTAACAGGTCTGTGGGTCAGTGAAGATGGAGCCTGCAAGACTTAGCTCGTGAAAACAGAGCTCCTTATCATCCACCCAGACCTCCACCTCCTCTCCTCCTCCTCCCCCCCGCCTCTGTCAGATCTCCCCCACATCTCTGTTCTCTTGACTGCTTACATCTGACTCAATACTAGATCCTGCCGAGGCCATTCACATCTCTCCTTGTGCACAGATCTCTCCAATGCCTGGTCATTCCCTAGTTCAGATTGCCATTGTTGTCGTGATCTCCTAGGTGACCCTGGACCATAGTTTCCAGCCCCTCTTCCCCCACCAGACCATCCTCCAGACTGCATCTGGGTCGCACCTCCTGAAAGTCAACATTTTATGTCTCTCCAGTACTGAGAGACCTCTCTCACAGGATGCCTTTCAGTGCAGACGTGGGCCCCGATCCTGTTCTTCAGACCTCCGGCATCAGGATTACCTGGGGCATTTACTAGACCCATTGTTTCTCAGCCTCAGTCCACGCACTTTGGAGAAGAATCTCTGAGGGTGGCACCAGGGCCTTGGATGATCACAGAGTTCTCCAGGAGGATCAGAAGTGAGGCCACGTCAAAGAGACGCTGGCCTTGACGTTTCATCTTTTAACTCTTTTGAGTTACTCTTTTATCTTCTACCTCCTACCCACTTTCTCACCCTAGGGATGTTTAAATTCATACCTTTCTTGGAGCAAGATAGACACTTTCTTGTTACTATGCTTTTGTACCTGCTGTTCCCTTGGTCTGGAATTTCTTTTACTTCCTACAATTTGCAAATTCTTACTCTTTCCCCAGCTTTCCTGTATTAGTTTTCTATCACTCTGCAAGAAAAACGACTACAGATACACATGGTTACAACAAGACACTGTGTTGATGACCACACTGTTTTTGTGAGTCAAGGGACTGGGTATGGCTTAGCTGGTTATCTGCTGAGGGTCCCTCGAGGCTTCTATCAAGATGTCACTCAGGGCTGGGGGCTCATGTGGAGGCTGAACTGGGGAGGATGTTTTTCCACTCCTGTGTTAGTGGCAGCACCTAGTTCCTCACCACTGGGGGACTGGGAGCTTCAGTTCCTTGCTGACCGTCCCATGGAGCCTACCTTTGGTTTTCTGAGTCTGCCTGCAGTTCTTTGTCCATGGGTTTCCCAGCATGGCTGTTTGCTTCCTTACAGTCAGCCAGGGAGGGAGAGAGACTCCAGCAAAGAGACTGCTGTAGTCTTACGTAACTTAATCAGGAAATTACAGCATCATTACTTCTCAAAAGCTTTGTCATATTCTATTGACCAGAAGCAGCCATGGTCCCAGAAACACCCAGGGGAGGAGATCATATAGTATGTGGGCAGCAGTAGGTGGGCATTGTATGGGCCACATTAAGAGTCTGTTTGCTACAATCCTGCTAAAAAGTCACCTCCTTTCTGAAACCTTCCCAGATGACCCTGGGAAGGACTAGCTGTCCACCCTTCCGGGTTTCCATGGCAATGTGTTTCACAGACAGTGTGAACCTTCCGGGTTTCACACGGAAGTGTGACCTGTCCATTCTCAGCTCACATCTGAAGAAGACTCTTGGAAACAGTTTGGAGAGTTTTCCCCCTTTGGATTACATTTTTTTTTTTTTATTTCAATTCTCATACCTCACATTTGTCTGTGCAATTTTAAGTTAGGCCCTTTGTCAATCAGTGTTCACGGTTATCTGCCATAAATAATTCATTATCCAGGAGAAATATTTGTAAACAGGAGTTCCTGCCCCCGCCAAGCCTTCTTATTCTCCTTTCTCAGGTTGTGGGTCTCTAGGAAACTGGATGCGTAAGTCAGGCTTGGCAGCGGGGTAGGCTGTCTTGGACAACAGATGAGCTCTGAAACTACAGACCGAAATGCTTGTGAGCATGAAAGAGAAGGTCAAGGTCAAAGCACCTCATCCTCACTACCCCTTTGTCTCTCTCTGCCTCTTTCACACTCCCCTGAAGCCTGTCTCCCCACTCTTCAAACATTTCTTAATAATCTGTAATTTCATGAAAGGGATAAAGGATACGGGGAACCTCGAAGGTAACTGGATTTACATATGAATGTTGCATTTTCATTTTAATTTTGACAAAGTGTAAAGGTTGCTAATAAAAGCATCATTACTGCCTCACCATCTCTTTGATGGACTTCGGAACAGATTGCTAAGATAGGGAGACAAGTCCTGGGGTTGCCCGTTTCACCAAGAGCTATCGTTCATCCTTCAACAAAAAACAAAACATCATGACAATTTTTTTTAAAAAAAGTATTGAAAAAGAAATGACGCTATTTTCAAGGAAGTTATGGCCACTGTGAGCACTTCACAGAGGAACCGACTCTGCTGAGGGTTTTGGAAATGGATCTGTGTTTGCCGAGACTCGTGGATGGTCAGGCGGCTGGGTATTTTGGAGGCCACCCAGGGTCTGTGATGCTTTTTATGAGGTGATCTTGGATCAGCCCTGGGGGTAGGCAGACCAGGAGCTGAGCAGTCCCGAGGTCTGAGCTTAAATCTTGGCTTCACCGTAGAGATAAGATTAAGGAGGTAGAATCAGAAGGACAAGTTGAACAATGAGATGTGGGGTACAAGGGAGAGAGCAGGGGAACAGGAGGACATCCAAGCGCACCTGGTCCAGGGATGCCTCTGCTAGGGTGAGAGATGAGCGGGGTGTCTGATGTGGAACAGGCTGGTGAGCTGATTGTATGCCCCTGGGTTTGGAGATAGTGACGCCGGATCCTTGGCCAGTCCTCAGTCTGATACCAGATTGAAAGTGAAAGCTGTTCAGTCGTGTCTGACTCTTTGTGACCCCACGGACTATACAGTCCATGGGATTCTCCAGGCCAGAATCCTGGAGTGGGTAGCCTTTCCCTTCTCCAGGGGATCTTCTCAACCCAGGGATCAAACCCAGGTCCCCCGCATTTCAGGCGGATTCTTTACCAGCTGAGCCTCAAGGGAAGCCCAAGAATACTGGTGTGGGTAGCCTATCCCTTCTCCAGCAGATCTTCCCTTCCCGACCCAGGAATTGAACCAGGATCTCCTGCATTGCAGGTGGATTCTTTACCAACTGAGCTATCAGGGAAGCTTGGCCAGACCTCAATCTGACATGCCTGAGTGACTAACACTTTCACTTTCAATCTGATACCAGCTTGCTGTGTGACGTTCCGCAAGTCACATGCCCTCTCTGGGCCCCCGTGAGACCAGTGGCTTTTGACATGTGCCCTGGCGAGCCCCCAGAGTCCTGTGGAGGGATGTGGGAGTCCTCTGTGTCTGCAGGTATCTCGGCACACCTTCAATCAGAGCAGCTCTGCTTTTGACTGTTCCATGTAAGATTTCATTTGAAGAAAGGTTTTTGTGGATTAAAAGAAACCCTGAAAAGCAGTGGTTGGATGATCTCTGCAGACCCTTCTGTGATTCTCTACTATTTAAAAATAATTAGATGGTTTGCATCAATAGGCGAAGCTTCCTGTGTCATATCTGAGTGCACTGTGTGTGTGTGGTTTTTACAGCTAAAGTCTGTTTTTCTGCTAGCTCATATTAGCATTTCAGAGCTGTTTTGTCTTTCTTCTTATCTGATCTTCTAGGGGCAATGGTTCTTAAATGCTGGTATTATGTTTACGAGTTTCAGTTTTCACTTGTATTAGTTTTTTTGTTTGTTTGTTTCAGTTATGTGGAGTCAGGATCTTTTGAATCTCTTTGTTGTTTAGTCGCTAAGTCGTGTCAGACTCTTTTGCGACCCCATGGACTGTATGCAGCCCGCCAGGCTCCTCTGTCCACGGGATTTCCCAGGCAAGGATACTGGAGTGGTTTGTCATTTCCTTCTCCAGGGATTTTTCTGACCCAGGGATCGAACCCACATTTCCTTCACTGGCAAGCAGATTCTTTACCTCTGAACCATCAGGGAAGCCCTCTTTTGAATCTCTAGAGATGGAGATTCTTAGGACTTGGGTTCCAATCATCAATAACTTTCACTGCTTCAATGTCCGGTTGCCAATTAAATCTGTTTTCTTTTCTCCAATCACTCCTGAAGAGCTCGCAGTTCCTTTAAAAATGGTCTAGTCCAGCTTGTCTTTACCCAGGGCAATCAAGGCCCTGAAAGACCTATGAAGTGACCAGCTGTGAATCCCATCCACGTTAACACTGTTCCAGGGCCATTGAGCCCTAGGTCTCTCCTATAATTGATCTGTGACTAGCTGTGTGTGAGTGTCGGCTTAAATTACCTCTAGCAATTCCTTATACAAAGTAAAGAATCCCTTTATGTTGCAAAGGGTCACCCTTCCATTACGTGCTGGAGCTTACATGCTAATTACATTATGAGTCAGCCTAGTAGAACATAAGTAGCTCACAAATATTTCCATCTGCATTATTCCTTTTATTGATAAGACATGGGGCTGGCAATCAAGAAACCTGGGTTTATATATATATATGTATGATATATATATATATATATATATACAAGCTTGATGTAAGGAATCATTTCCTTTGATTAATGCCTAATTTTTTCTTGATTAGAAGAGTAAATAGATATTCATTATGGAAAATACGGCAAAGATTGAGAAGCTTACAATCACCTCTCATCCTGCCATCCATTGATTAAAAGCTTACCATTTTAGTATATCATTGTAGTCACTTTGCTGTGTATGTATGCTATACGTATACTAATGAACATTACTTTTAATGGACCATTTTTATCTGCTTATCATTCAGTCTCAAGCATTTACTCCTGTCTTTCTTAACTAAGTGCCAGCTTTCTAATAACCACTGTCCAAGTGAACTGTGGTGTTGGCGAAGACTCTTCAGAGTCCCTTGGACTGCAAGGAGATCCAACCAGTCCATCCTAAAGGGGATCAGTCCTGGGTGTTCATTGGAAGGACTGATGCTGAAGCTGAAACGCCAATACTTTGGCCACCTGATGCGAAGAGCTGACTCACTGGAAAAGACCCTGATGCTGGGAGGGATTGGGGGCAGGAGGAGAAGGGGATGACAGAGGATGAGATGGCTGGATGGCATCACCGACTCGATGGGCGTGAGTTTGATGTACAGGGAGGCCTGGCATGCTGCGATTCATGGGGTCACAAAGAGTTGGGCACGACTGAGGAACTTAACTGAACTGAAGGATGGATTGGACCCCCTGAAGGACAGGGAGAACTTAACAACCGAGTGTGCACGTGGAGGATACGTGACTCCTGGACAGGAACATCAAGGTACATCTAGGAGCAGAGGCAGGGTTGGGGCAGGTCTTGGTCTGTGCCCTGCTGGCCACTGCCTTCCTCAGGGCTCATGAAGACTTAGCCACCATCCCCTCCTTGAGAAACTCGCACTGAGGCTCCACGTTTGCAGTCTTGCCCCCCCTCCACAAGGAGGAAACCACATTCATTCTCCCATATGCCAAGGATACCACAGGCAGAGCCTGGAAAGAAATGAAAGTCCCTCAGTGTAACTTATAGATGGCCAGCCTTAGAACAGGGCACGTTGAACCCAATCCTCCAAACTGGAAGCACTTGTTATGTAAGTTGCATTCCTACCAAGGGGAGACCCTACACAAGTTACTCAGTGCCTCTAAGACTAATAAACAGCATCTCCAAAGAAGGACGGCTTCCCTGGTGGCTCAGATGATAAAGAATCTACCTGCAATGCAGGAGACCCAGGTTCAGTCCCTGGGTGGGGAAGGTCCCCTGGAGAAGGGCATGGCAACCCACTCCAGTATTCTTGCCTAGAAACTCCCTTGGACAGAGAGGCCAGGCAGGCTAAAGTCCATGGGGTTGTCAAGAGTCAGAGATGACTTAGGAATTAAACCACCACCACTAGAGGAGGGGCTTACCTGGTGGCTCAGATGGTAAAGTATCCGCTTGCAATATAGGAGACCCAGGTTCGATCCCTGGGTTGGGAAGATCCCCTGGAGGAGGGCATGGCAATCCACTCCAGTATTCTTGCCTGGAGAATCCCATGGACAGAGGAGCCTGGCATACTAACAGTCCATAGAATTGCAGAGTTGGATACAACTGAAGATACTTAACACAAGCACACACACACCAAAGAGGAAATTTATGTTTACCAGGGACATGCAGCGTGCAAGACATTTTACAAGGGACTTACCTATCCTCAAGACACCTCTGCTTGATGGAATGACCACTCCATGACAAATGAAATGGCTGAGGCTGACAGTTTAAGAAGCTGGTCGAGAGCTACCCGACTGTGTCCTGGTGGAGCTGAGATTTAAACCCACTGCTGTGTAGCTCTGAATTCTGTCCTGTGGTCTCTGAGCTGGCAGGACTGAACTAGCAGAAGTGAGTCCCTTGCTCTGAATTTTCTGGATACACCCACACTGGGCTCACATGGAGATGATGAGGAATAGCCTTATTTTTTCTTCAGCTTTTCTTGAATCAGTAATGTCAGGAGACCAACCTGAGTCACGGGGCAGGGAGGAGTTAGGAGGAGTACGTTTGGGTCTGTAGTGGCTTCGCTGGACAGGGGAAGAAAGGTAAGGTGGCTGACCACCTTCAGCCTGCACCTGGACTTGAATCGCTATCCCAGGGACACCATAGTTTGGCAGTTTGGAATAATAACTTTGGGGCACACAGATAAAGTTTGGGAAGCATGATACAGCTGCTCTGAAGTCTAAATGCCATTGATGATTAAACATCCAGTTTCTGACTCCCGTCTTTCTACCCTGGACGCTGAATGGCTGAAGATGTTTCTGGAAGCTGAGTAGTGCCTGGCAGCTGGGTTCTCCTCATTATCCCTGGGGTCTTGAAGGGACTTGCTGATGATGGAGAGAAGATGCTCACTTCTTGGACAGGCGCTGGAAGCCTTTCCCCTCTCTAAGGCACCTGGGCATGGGGAGAGCTCTCGGTTTGGACCCAGGAGGCTGAAGTTCACATTCCTGCTTGGTGACTCTCCATTTCTGTGGCTCTGGGCAATTTATATCACCTCCTGTTTGTCAGATTCCCTGATTGGGCAAATACCCATCACATAGAACCGCCATGAGAACTCCCCACCATAAGACTATAAAGTGCTTTTTAAACCCAGGCTTACCGCACAAATGTGGTTAATATTATACTTTTCAGTCCTCTCTGTTCCTGCCAGAGAGAAAATACACACATACACACACACAGGTACACACACGGACACCTCTCATTCTTTCACCTTTATGCCTCCAACTGTCCTGGTTTCAGATCTTGGTTCCTACTCACTTCTGCTGGAATAACATTCACTCCTTAAAATGCTACTTAGCTTTCTTTCTTTCTTTTTTTAAATATTTATTTATTTTGGCTGTGTGGGTCTCCGTTTCTGTGCGGGCTTTCCTCTGGCTGCAGAGCGTGGGGTCCACTCTAGTTGCGGTGCATGGTCTTTCCATCGTCATGGTTTCTCTTGTTGGGCAGCACAGGCTCTAGGGAGCACCGGCTTCAGTAGTTGTGACACACGGGCTAAGTTGCTCCACTGCACGTGGGGTCTTCCCGGACAAGGGATCGGACCCATGTCTCCTGCATTTTTAGGCAGATTCTTTACCACTGAGGCACTGGGGAACCCTGCTGCTTACTTTTCAAGGCTGCTTCCTCTGTGACGCCTGCCTGGGTTGCTGCTGTTCACAAAGGGACGGACCAAGATTTGGATTAGGTGTCGATCGATCGCCGACTCTTGATCCTGGGTAAGCTACTTCATTGACACTCGTTACCTATGAGGTCACTCACCCATTCATCCATCCACTCACTGCTCTGTGTTCTGAACGTCTATAACCAGGGCCTTTTATGCAGCTGCTGGGCAGGCAAGGCTGGGCACCTGTCATCTCTTTGGGGAGAATGGATGCACTTCTGGGGAGCACTAGAACCCCAGAACTCACCAGGACCCTGAAACTCCTGTCTCCGCTGTGGTGTGTCTCTACCCCTTGGGCCAGCTGTGAACTTTCCCCAATTCCTGGATTTGATCAGCAACCAACTAGGAAACATTTGGCCACCAGGGCTGCTTGGTGTGTTGGATCTGAAGTAATTGAAGGATTAGATCTGCACATTTCCTTGGAGGGTGTGTGCCTGTGTGTGTTTACTCTTCTCCCTGCAAGTAACAAGTTCAATATTAATCTTCATTTCCAGGGAAATAATTAGTGTTAAGTGAACTGTGATTTCTATCTCGAGTTATTTCTCATGTGCTAATTTAAGCAGCAAGGAAAATGTTGTGTGTTGGCCGGATCCAGAGTTGCAAAGACATATTCCAGCATAGGGAGAGAGGCGGGGAGGGGGTGGAGGGCCCGGCAGACCACCCATTCAAGGCAGGATTGAATTCCAGCATGCCAAGAGTCTCCAGCTGTGGGGAAAATGGTCCTTTCTGTCACAGACTCCTCTAAGTGGGACCAGCCCACCCATGCACTCGTGTGTCGGAGCTCAGAAAAGAAAAAGAAATAGCAGAAGAAAGAAAAGGAAAAAGCCCAGCCTTGGGCATGACCTCTTGTCTCTGGAATCCACGGTGTCTTCTCTGCTCAGACGCTTCCATCTGACTTTCTCTCTAGCCCTGTCTACACCAAACCTTGGAACTGGATTCTTGTGTCCTGCACCCCAGGCTCGAAACCCACTGGGGACCAATCCTGCTGCCTGATCTCGGTCCTCTCCCCACCCCCCCCCCCCCCCCCCCCCCGCCGCCCACATGTCTCTGTTGGCCCTGTCTTCTTGATTCAAGTCATGGGAATGACCAGCCAATGCACAACTCCCAAGAGCCCCGAGCCCATGTCGGCTGATGGTCAACTTGACCGTGTGTTGCCTATGTCCGTGTGCTAAGAACTTTATGTGTGTGTTGGCTTCTAATCATTATTTGACACTCATCACCATTTGACAGAGGAGGAAACTGACTCCTCAAGAGGCTGGTTTGCCCCAGCAAGTGGGAGGACCAGGTTGGTCGTTTAGATCTGCATCACTCCAAATCTCACATTGTTAAACACTGTTTTGAATTGAATAAAAACAAAGGTAATTTCTTGTGGGAGCCCAACATGGGGAGCTCAGGGCTTGGGGTAGGTGGTGTCTCTAGAACTCAGAATCAAAGCTGGAGAATAAAGCAGGACCAATGAGTGGGCACTCGTGATTCCTTTAATCCATTCAAATTGTGCCTCCATCTCTGAGTGGGGGAGCCAGTCATTTCACTTTCTTGAAATATCACCTTTTCTTTCTTCTTTTGTAAATGGACAGTAACAGCAGAGCTCCTCTCATTGAATTGCTGTGAGAGCTAAATGGCCAGATAGATGTGAAGCTCAGAGCACTGCGTCCTGCCTTCCAGTGAGAGCTGCTATTGCTAGAGTGAATACACTCATTCGCTCTTATCCATTCATTGATGTGCTCACAAATCGTAAGTGAATATCCTACATGCCAGGGAACATGTGGTGCTGAGCCTACTGCACAAGTGCCTTGGAGTCCCCAACCTTAAGAAACTCTAGTTTTTGTAGATGGTCCTGATGAGGAAATGTCTGCTTCTAATATGGTGTGAGAACAGGCATGATGGGAGGGGTGCGTGCTGCTTAGCTAACTCGGGAGCCCAGGGCAGTGTCTGGAGCAGTGGCTCTGATGAAGAAGAGAAGGGGCAGCGTCTGCAGCCCAATGTTCATTGCAGCGCTATTTACAATAGCTGAGTAGAAACAGCCTAGATATTCACTGACAGATGAATGGATAATGAAGATGTGGTATATAGAGATTAATACAATGGAGTATTACTCAGCCATAAAAAAGAATGAAATAATGCCATTTGCATGACGCATATGCACTGAGAGTGAAAGTGGCTCAGTCTTGTCTGACTCTTTGTGATCCCACGGACTGTACAGAATACTGGAGTGGGTAGCCTTTCCCTTCTCCAGGGGATCTTCCCAACCCAGGGATCAAACCCAGGTCTCCTGCATTGCAGGTGGATTCTTTATCAGCTGAGCCACAAGGGAAGCCCAAGAATACTGGAGTGGGTAGCCTATCCCTTCTCCAACAGATCTTCCTGGCCCAGGAATTGAACTGGGCTCTCCTGCATTGCAGGTGGATTCTTTACCAACTGAGCTATGAGGGAAGCCTGTATATGCTACTGTGTACAAACAGATAGCTAATGAGAGCCTATTGTTTTGCACAAGGAGCTCTGCTCAAGGCTCTGTAGTGACCTAAGTGGGAAGGAAATCCGAAAACGAGAGGATATATGTATGCATACAGTTGATTTGCTTTGTTGTGTAACAGAAACTTACAGACCATTGTGAAGCAACTATACTCCAATAAAAATATTTTTTAATTAAAAGAAAGACAAAGCAAAGTAAAAAGAGAAAGTGTCTATTTGCTTGTGTGTGTGTTGTAGGCTGAATAATGGCCCCTCAAAGATGTCCATGTCCTAATCCCCAGAACTCATAAATCTGTTAAATGTTATGTGGTGAGTGGGATTTAGGACTGGAGGTGGGATAGAGGTTTCTAAGAGCTGACCTTGCCATCAGATTTTCCCCTGGCGGCCCAATGTCATCCCAGTGACATTGGGATGATGAGGGTCCTCACCAATGAAAGCAGGAGATGGGGGCGGAGGGCAGGGTGCTGTGATGGAGAAGCACCTGTCCTGCCATTGCAGGTGTGAAGATGGAAGAAGGACAATGGGCACCTCCAGAAGCTGGAAAAGACAAGAAAAGAGCCCTCTTCTGGAGTTTCCACAAGGGAGGCAGATGTGATGCTGGCCTAGTGAGATGCCTGGGGACTTCTGTCCTCCAGAACTTCCAGAAAACAAATCTGTGCTGGTTTAAGTCACCAAGTTTGTGGCAATTTGTTACAACAGCAATAGGGGAAAAAAAAACCCCTCACATGTGAGTGAGCGAGCGTGTGTGAGTGTCAGTATATGTGTAGAGTGCGTACGAACGAATGTGTGAGTGTGCATGCGTGTGTGTGTGTCTGCTTGTGTTCATCTTCTTCCAGGGGAAATGTGGTTGGCATGTGTCTCATTCATTTATGCTCCAGTCATCACAACGCTGCGTGCTAAGAGCTCTTTTATGGCTGTGTGGTCCTTGGGGGAGCATCTGACGTCTACTGACTTCTCCCTGGGTGGACTCTGGTCCAGGACTCTGGCCTTGCACTTCCATCTCAGAGCCTGCCAGACTGTGCTGGCTTGAGCTGCCTCCCTATACTTTGGAACCTCAAGATTTGATGCCACAAGGACAGCTGGGCTCCAGAAGCTCAACATGGGGCTTTCTGGAAGCTTCTGGGCTAGCTTAGACCCTGGTTGGGTTTGGGGGCCAAGTAAAGGCTCTGAGGCCACCTTGGTTTACTGCTGACCCTGAATTATGGGGATGCCCACAATTATCTGGTCAGGGCAGCCCCCATAAGGGAGGAAGCAGAAGGTCTCAGAGGATTTCACTGCTCTTTCACCACTAGCCAGAGCCTGGGTCCCAAGGAAACACCTGGCACCTATCCCATAAAGTTAGAGCTGATACTTGGTGTGCGGGCAAAGCCACCTCTTTACTGGATGCTAAAATACAAAGGTACTTCTCAATAAAACTAATTGGTAAACAGCCTCTCTCTGAGGTTCCTGAGTGCTGTCTGGCCCATCTCAGCTTCCTCCCTGGGATCCACCATCTAGGTACCAGTCAGTGCCTGCCCTGCAGGGTATCTCTGGCACCTGGCTTCAGCCCTCTGGCCTATGTCTCTACTGATTACCTCAGAGTATGTCTTCTCTGTGTTGAGTGTTTGGGACATTTTCTCTGATAGTCTGGGCACTCAGATGAGTCATGGTTAAATATTAAATAGAGAACACAAATAGAGAACACGTTAAAGAAAGAACACAAGCTCTTTCATCCTCCCAGTCTTTCTTGGGCTGATCAGCCACTCTGAGTCCCAGTTTGCCTATTCTCAAAATGGGCAAAATATGTTATATCACCAATAGAACCAGACTGGCTCACTCTGTAGCAGTTTCTGCCCAGTGATTGCTGATTCACTAAAGTGCCTCTTAGTTCCTGCTCTACCCTAGGTGACTAGGATAGACTGGTTGCTTCCGGAAGTCTTCTTTTCTTGCTTGATTATATTGGTCTGGATGGAGCTGGTTTCTGCTGAAATAGGTCTTTCTGTATGAACACCCAACAGTGCTTCTCTCAAGATTTTTTTTTTCTTTCAGTTTTTGCTTTCAGGCTGGGGGTGTTCCCCATCTGCTATGACTGACATTCTTTGGGCTCTAATGCATGATAGTTAGGATTTTCCAGGCTCAGGACATCAGCCCTGTCCACCACAGGGCTCTGCAATGCCATCCATTCCCCATGAGCCTCTAACCTGACACGTGAGAGGGTGATTCTCCTGCTGCTCCCACATCAGTCATTAACTTCCTACATCTCGGCTTCATACCAATTTCTTTCTTTGCTTTAGTCCTGCCAAATCAACACACAGGGACTCAGATTCTATTTCCTCATCAAACTTGGAAGGTCCTGGCAGACACTCCTTCGCTAGCTTTGGATTCTGACCATTTGCCCTCTAAGGACCTCCCCAGTCCCTCTCCTTTGTTTCTTTGTCTACGTTGGAAGGACAGTGGACTTTGTCTCCAGGACCTGAAGATGCAGAGCTTCAGATCACAAATGGGTAGGAGCTAAAAGGACTCAGGGTTCTGATCAACTAAAAGGACTTGGGACAGTGGTTGGGATTATCCCAAGCTGGAGTGGGTACCCTACTGGGCTTTCAGCTCTTGGATCCTGAGACGGAAGGTAAGAAGAACAGTGATTGCAGAGACGGATGTGAGAGCTTGACCTGGAGCAGGTGTAGGAGGAGAAAGAGAGGTCCCATTAGTATACCACACTGAAGGTGGGGTCAGCGCTGGGCTGGAGGAGGAGAAAGAAGGATGGGGCAAACTGGAGGCAGATCCTTGATCAAGAGTCTATCAGCTCTTCAGCTTTCATTACTTTTGGTATTTCTTGGACTCACTTATTGAGAACGTAATTGAGACTAGATTGAGAATATATCATCAGTCTTGCACCCCCTTGGAGGTCTGTGGTGGATGAATAATGACCCTTCAAAGGTATCTAGGACTCACTTCCCTAAACCTGCGAATGTTACCCTACATGGCAAAGCATACTTTGCTGATGATGTGATTACCCTTGAGATGAGGAGATGATCCTGGATTGTCTGCATGGACCACAGATATAATCAGAAGTATCCTTATAGAGGGGGACAGGGAGATTTAGCCATAGAGGAAGGAGGAGGAGAGGTGATAACTGAAGCACAAGGTTGGAATGATGTATGGATGGGGTCATGAGCCAAGGAATGCAGGCAGCCTCTGGTTTGTTACAGCAGCTTTGGGAAATTAATCCAAGGCTCTGAGTTGAGATGACTGCTAGTATGTGACACACCCAGGAGATGGAGGTTTGTAAAGGAATGCTCCTGGTGACATATGGGAGACTGTATCGGGCTTTTGTTGAGCTATGACTAATCTAGTTTGTTGGAACAAGAAATGGATGAGATGGAGCCATAGACTGGGACTTAAGAGGCAGAGTTTAACTCTGGTTCTGCTCTAATCTGCTTTGACCTTGGCCAAATTCCTTCCACACTGTACTTACCAGTCTTCCTTGTCAAGGGAGGGGCCAAGCCTGTGAACTCTGGTGATTCCAACTGAATATGTTGAGATCACCAAGATGACCGTGAGAGCAGCACCAGTCCCCAGTTACCAGGTGCCCCCTATGCACCCCACAGTATGTAAGGGGGACCTTACATATTCATTTACACTTGACCCATGGGACTGCTTTTTGCTAAGCGCTCTCAGGGCCAGGCGTCATGCAAGACTTTGGGATGCAGCATGAGTGAGGCTGATTTCTTCCCTGCCTTCCTGGAACTGATCTTCATCAATTCAATTCTCACAGTCACCTTTCTAGGTTGGAAAGAACTATTTTTTTTTCCTTTTTTGCTTGTCAAGAAAGTGAATCTTGAAGAAGTTAGTTTATCTAAATTGACGATACTTTTAAAATTTTTTATTTTAAAAAATTGACAATGCTTTTAGTGTTACAACCAAAATTTTAATTCTGCTTGAATGCAAAGAATGTATAGGATACTTTCTGTAATGTTATGACAACTCAATACATAGAACAGAATCTCTCTTTCCAGGAGTAGAAAATGATATTTTATTTTTTTCTCCTTTAATACTTACCTTAAAACTCAAAAGAATTGAAAGCAACAACTAGGAGAGAGATTTGTATACCCATTCTTCATAGCAGCCTAATTTACAATAGTCCAAACGTGGAAGCAACTAAGTTATCCATTAAGGGATCAAAGGAAAAACAAAATGTAGTCTATACATACAACGGAATATTACTCTGTCTCATAAAGAGGATTGCAATTCTGACACATGCAACATGAATGAACCTTGAGGATGTTTATGCTAAGAGAAATAAACTAGACCCCCAAAGACCTACTGTATGTTTCTGCTTTTATGAGGTATCTGGAGGAGCCAAATTTATAGAGACAGAGAGTTGAATGGTGACTTCCAGGGGTGGAGTGAAGCGGGGGATGTGGAGTTAGTATTTAACAGGGGCAGAGTTTTAGTTACGCAGGATGAAAACAGTTCTGTGTACATGGGTGGTGGTGGTGGTTGCCAAACAGTGTGAATGCATTTAATGCCAACAAACTGTACGCTTAAAAATGGTTAAGATGTGAATATTATGTTATATGTATTTTATCAAGTTTAAAAGTTTACAAAATTTAGAAAGCTATTTTAAAGCAATGCCCAGGGGATAGTTTAATGTTATATGCTTTGGGACTTGTCATGGGATAAACTTTTAAACAACAGAGACCCTTATCACAAAGAAGCATGTTTGATGTTCCAAGCATCCTTGGAGAAATGGACCACTTGACAGATAATTAAAAAAAAAAAAATACACAGCAAAACAAAAAAACCAAAACAACAACAACAAAACCCCAAGTGGCATTGATACTTCATATTTTCAGACCTCTGAATCACATACAGAAATAATTTGTTGGCAAAATTGTGTCGTGTTGGATAAGGGAAGTCCGATGCTGAGTTGAGACGCTGAGACATGGCAGCAGTCTTGCTACCAACAGCTTCCTGCTCAGGTGGTGGTGGTCGTTGTTGTCCAGTCGCTAAGTTGTGTCTGACAGTTTGCGACGTCGTGAACTGCAGCATGCCAGGCTCCCCTGTCCTCCATTATCTCCCAGATTTCGAGCCAATTCATGTCCATTGAGTCGGCGATGCTAACTAACCATCTCATCCTCTGCCACCTCCTTCTCCTTTTGCCTTGAATCTTTCCCAGCATCAGGGTCTTTTCTTACCTTTATTCTCATTTGTAGCTACACACATGGGGACATGAGAGAATAAACAATACACCCAGGGGCTCAGGGGATGACCCCTGTTTTTCCACTTCCCCTTCTCTCTCTCACATCACAGTTGAGCCATGTGGGTGAGTGTGTTTATACACATGTGTAATCGTACAGGCATATGCACATGTGTAATCAATGCAGCCACAAACAGGTAACAGCTTCAGTAGATGATGATCAAGAGCCAAAACCCCTCCTGGGAACTGAAAGAGTGCTGGGGGACATCTCTACCTGCACATCTCTCCCTTCCTCCTCTGCACGTGGTGCCAGGGAGGATGGGAGGCAGGGTCTGTGCTCCTGGCTGGGTTTACCTGGTCGCCCAGGACAACAGACTTGCAGGCAGCCAAAGAGATCGTCAAGCAACAGAGCATGACAGTCAACATCAAAGTGGGAATGCCACTCCTTGATCCGGACTTGGCCGTACCTGCCAGGGCAGAGCCTCGGATATGACCACCCCGGGAATTCAAAGGCGTTCTTAGAGCAAGCGGACACACACACACACACACACACACACACACACACGCAGCACAGCAAATGCAAAACCCCTCCCACTTTTAATGAAAATAAAAGTCTAGACATCCTTTCTTCACAATTCTTCACTGACCTAATTATTCAGATCTCTGCTTTCTTTGGTCTTTTCAAAGAACGAGAAGAATGGTTAATTTCACTTAATGGAATAATTGAATGTCATAATTGTTTTTTACATTTCTGCACAAATGTTTGAGTTAAGCTGTGCACACTCTCTCCCCCCACAGTCTAGAGCTCTTAATAACCAGGCTGCTCAAAGGGGCCTTTCTGTTCCATCTTTTTGTTTCCTGACTGGACTGTCTGGGCCGGCTTCTGGCAGCCGGCATGTTGAGGGAGGGGGTTTGGGGAGAGTGGCGGTTAATGACTATTTTGGTCTTGGATGTTCTGATCTCTCTCTAATTCATTATTTGTCAGGCATGAGAGGCCCCCTGAGCTGGGTAGTGAACAATGCTTTTTCAGTCTCTCCTGTTTTGTCTCCTTTTGCATTTTCCTTCTCCTTCTTTATTTTGGATTAAGGAATAGAACTGTAACACACTTCTGGGCCCAAGACATCATCATCCTCAAAGTTGTGGGCTGCGATCTCATTTGATTCTATCAATGGCAACAGTGATGCTGGTGGCTCGTTCATCCATTCAGTCAATCATGACTGTAAATGGAAGGATTGCTCCATGCTGAGACCTTTTCTAGTTGTTAGAAATCCAATAGACACAACATTCTAGTGGGAAAAGATAGCTGAAAAAATAAGCAAACACACAAAAAGACATTAATTTGGAGTTAAATTTTGTGAAGGTAACAAAATGGAGTGATGTGGTATAGCGTCACTGGAGAGAGGAGGGTTGGCTTAAAAGACGGTAATCAGGGAAGGCTTCTTTGAGGAGGTGACAGATTATCTGAGAAGAGATAATGAGTAATTTCCATGTTTGGGAAGAGCGGGGGGAAAAGATCACTGCAGATAACAAAAGCAACTGGTGCAAAGGCCCTGGGGTGGGGATCCTTTGGGAAACCAGGGTGCTTGGGGTAGACTTGGAGAAGGTTGGAATTGACTGCCACAGAAGAGTTTGGAGAAATAACATGGAGCCAATCACTTAGGACTTTGTAAACCACAACGTGGAATTTGGACTTAATCTCCAGACAGTGGGTCTATGTAAGCAAAGAAATAATTGAAATGGAAAATGTTTTAAATTGTCCCTCTCACTTCTGTGGGGAGAAGACAAGAATGGAACTAGAGAGATCAATTAGACAGCTGCTACAATCTCCCAGGGAATTTTCGAACAGAGTGGACAGAATGGAAATGGTGATAAACCATCAATTGCAGAAATATTTTAGATGTAGATCTGACAGGACTTAGAAGTGGGCTAGATGTTATCAGGCTGTGAGAAAAAGAAAGATGTTGCATGTTTTTGGCCTGGGTAAATGAGCAGTATTATTAATTAAGATTGGAGAGATTGGGTGTATTAGTCAGCATGAGATGAGTTATGCTTGGTAACAAATACCACCCACATACCAAATCTCAGTGTGTTAAAGTTTATTTTTGTTCATGATATGTATCCAGTGCAGGTGATAGAAAGCTACGTGTAGCTGTACTTTGTGAAGCCTGTGGTCTCCCGATCAGGGCAAGGCAGGACTCGGAGGTCCCAAGCAAGAAGTGCACACAACACTTCTGCCCTCAGTGCATACCTTGCCTCATTGCAGAGGCCTGAAAAGGGGAGACAAACTGGGTGATAAGAAAGGGAGGTGGACAAGATAGATGTGAATCCTAACAGTGTCCACTGCTGCATGGGGAGGAGCGTGGCTGGGAAAGGAGTGTCAAGTTTTGCGTTATACACACTAGATCCTAAGTGTTCAAGGGTGTAAGTGAACTAGAATCTGAGAGCTTGGACTCAGGGAGAGAGGCTGGTATAGAAAATTACAGTTATTAGTCAATATATCTTACTTGATCTCAAGCCCTGGCTCTGCATTTTGAATTCAGAGATGATAATCACACAATTTTTATCCTCCAGGGATTTATTTAAAGGTCACAGAATATTCACACCAGTAACTACTTCAATACCTCCTCACTGGAAAAGCCCACTTGAACCCCAGACTTGTATTCAACCACTCGTAGCAATCATTCATTCATGCAACAAAGATTTACTGCACGCCTACTGTGTTCCAGGTGCAGAGCATTTTCATGAGTTTATGAACACTCGACATACTTGTTATCTCTGAGCACTTGTTAATATTGACCTTTCCATTGTGTGTTTCTGTTCTCTCCGTGTGACTGGAAAACTCTGCACCCTTCAATGCCCATTTCAACATCACTGCTGCTGTAAGGACTTTCCTCACATCCCACTTACTGTCCCAGAAAAAGTCAGCTTCCCTTTCCTCCGGGACACTGGATGCAACTCTCTACTGTAACACCTGCCTCACAGCATCTCAGTGGCGGTCTTGTTGGTCTCCCCATCAGGCCTAGAAATACATGAGTAGTGATTCATTTATTTATTCAACAAACATGAATCAGAGTGAGACCATGCTGCAGAAGATGGAGACCCAGGCAGGACATCCAGCATGGGGCTAAGCAGAGGCTGTTATTAATATAACATCATCTTCTGCTGAGGTTACCTACTCTGTGCTCTGCATGGTGATACTGTTACCTTGCCAATACCTCTAGCTGTTCTCTGCTACTGCCTCACTCTTACTTCCCTGTCCCAAGTTTATTAGCAACACAGCCATCAATGTAGCCCTTAAGACAGTTTTTAAGTACAGAATCTGGTAGCTCAGTGGTAAAGAACTCACCTGTAACTTGCCTTATGTAGATGTGTATACATAGCAAGCATAAAGGGGTGTGAAGTAGAGCTCAGACAGAAGATTTAATATCCACACTGGATCCCGTTGTGATGAATGACATCAAAGCAAAGTGCTTTGAGTGACAGATTTCTAGCTGCACCAGATAGCCATTTGTTTTTAACATGATCTCCATGATAACACAGGTGATAACAGTAATATCGATCTATGACCATATTTACAATCACTCCTTGGTTATCAAAGTGTCTTCGTACTCACCCTGACATCTCATCCTCAGGACAACCTGGGGAAGTCAGTCTTAGTCCAAAGTTACAGACGAGGAAAACGAGGAGCAGAGATGCTGAGAACCTAATCCCAGCTCACACAGTTTGTGGGCAGCAAAGCCAAGGGCGTGTGTTAGTCGCTCAGTTGTGTTCAACTCTTTGCGACCCCATTGATGGTAGCCCACCAGGCTCCTCTGCCCATGGGATTCTCCAGGCAAGAATACTAGAGTGGGCTGCCATTTCCTTCTCCAGGGGATCTTCCCAAGCCAGGGGTTGAACCTGGGTCTGCTGCATTGGCAGCAGATTCTTTACCATCTGAGCCGCAGCAGAGCCAGCACCAGGTCAAGTCTGTCTGCTTGCCCTGCGACATCTGAGATGCTGTCTAATTAATACCTACCAGGGCTCATTGACGACAGGCAGGACTGCCTTGTACGTGGGTTATGTTGGTTGCTGACTACACTCGGGCACCCGATGAGAGGCCAAGTGAGAAGGGAAATCCAGCCCTTGCTCCTCTTATCAAGCTGTGTGTCCTGTTGCAAGGCCACATCTACTTAGAAAGCTCTCTCTATCTCTCTTTTTCTTTAAAATTGATGTGAAGTCTGGTGGGGGAGCTAATGGCAGGGATCATGTTTTCCTAAGTTTTCCTTTCCCAAAGACCTGCTCTGTACCTAGCACACAGTAGGCATGTATAACTCATTTGTTAGGAAACCATGTCCTCAAGTTCAAAGCTCAGTTTCGTAAATGACTTTGTCCAGTTCCCGTAAGCAAATTCCAAGACAGACACAATTCTGAGAAACGTGAGGGATTTCTGATATGCCTTGGCCCTCCTAGCGGTGGAATTTGAAAAAAAATTTCCATGAGGAGTCCAGAATCATTGCAAAGTCAAGGAGAGGGAGTGTGGTCTTCCTTGGCCCCAGAGGAATTAAAAAAAAAAAAAGAAACATTTTTCCTTTCTGCTGGTCCCATATCTGATCCAGCTCCAGATGTGGGCAATGTGTTCTATGGTCTTTTAGGGTTAAATTTCTCAAATTTTTCCCTACCATCTGTGTGAGCGAAAACCAGGAAATGAATGTGCTGGTGTCTCCACGTAATTAGATGTGCATGACTTTTCTAAAAATGCTGCGAATATGTGGATCCAGCCATTAGGACACCCAGGTCTGCAGGAGATCCTGAGTGAGCTGCAGTGCTTGGGACATGGGACAGAGAAGAAGAATTTATGAAATCAAGTTGCAGAGAAGCTGTTAGACTTTCTGAGACACCCGTGGGAAGGGGTGATTGAGAAAGGGGTTGGGAGAAGGTTTAGGAATAAAGGGTAGCAGTCTTTGGAGAGGGAAAGGGCGATAAAGGAATAAGAGGGATGGTGTCCACAGGGCTGGGATGAATCTCGATTTTTAACAGAAAAAGAATCTGCTTCCTTGGCCTCAGTTTAACAATCTGGGGAAATATTTCTACTCTTTCAGGTCTTAGTTTGACAATCTGGGGAAATGTATCTACTCTTTCAAGCCATAGGACCACACTGCTGGAAGAATAAATACTGCCTTATCCATTCATTCAATCATTCAAGCATGCATTAGCAAACACTTACTTTCTCCGTCTCTTTGGTGCCAGGTCTGTGCTGGGTACCACAGTTCAGAAGGTAAAGATGGGATCCCAGCCATAAGAAGTTCACACCTTGATGGGACAGGTGGGCCTGGCCACAAACATCTTTTTAAGAAATTAGGAACGGTCAGCTAGAGAGAAGAGAAAACCTTATAGAAGTGGAGAAGATGGGACAGCCAATGCAGGATAAAGGAAATCTACCCAGAAGGCTGTCTTTTTATGAGGCTGCAGGTGAGGAAGGGCTGGTGGGCTCCAGGCAGCACAAAAAGGGTTCAGATACTCACTTTGTTCTCCCCTGACCTCTCGCCAAAATATCATATCCCAAACTCTGTAAGTCTTCCATTGCTGCAGAGGGAAAGAAGGAATAGGTTGGAACAACCAGCCCCGTTCCTCATGTCCCATGGCGTAATGATCCTTATGATAGCAGCAGTCCCAGGCAGAGCCAAGTGCCAGGCACCTTGCCTCTCTTGTCTTTCCTCATTCAATTTTCAGGCCCACTATGAAGGGATGCAGCAGCTGGGCCACAGGAAGCTTGTCTCCCGAGCATCTCAGGGGAGGGCATTCCAGGTAGATGGAAAGGTAAGTGCAGAGGCCCGAGATACTTGGAGAGCCCGAGGCAAAGCAAGGAGTCCGGCATGGGCCCCGTGGTGTAAATAAGGCACAGAGAGCTGGGGATGGGTGGGTCAGGGCAGCAGTAGGGGTTCTGCCCTCACGACGGTACCTGCCATGGTTCAGGAATCTTGGCCATGACTCTGAGCCGGGTGGAAAGCCACTTGGAGAACTGGACAAGAAAAGAGACATGGTTTTATGAATGCATTAAAAGGATTGTTACAAACATAAGTTGTGCTTTTAAAAAATAATTTTATTTATTTTTGGCTGTGCTGAGTCGTCACTGCTGTGTGGACTTTTCCTCTAGTTTCAGCAATCAGGGTCCTCTCTCTAGTTGTGGTGCTGGGTATTCTCACTGCGGTGGCTCCCCGTGTTGTAGGACGCAGGCTCCAGGGCTCACGGGCTTCCGGAGTTAAGCTCCCGGGCGTTAAGAGGACCGGCTCGATAGTTAACTCAAATGTTAACTGAGCTTGTACTCAGTTCTTTATCTCACTACATATAGAGGGCACAGGCATAAAGGCATACAGACCCTGCCATCACGGACACTCCCATGCAGCCAGAGGGACCACCACGGTCACAGGAACATTTAGAGCCCAGTGGGAAGTAGTGAGAAGTGTAAGAATGGAAAAGGGAGTGGGAGGGTCAAGGGAATGAAGAGGTCATGTTTTGAGGAGTGGATAAGGAAGACGTCATGGAGGAGTGTCATTTGATCTGGGTGTTAAAGGATGATTGGGACTTGGGTGTTTGAAAATGAGGAGGAAGGGGATTGCTGATAAGAGGACTTCCTTTGGAAAATGCATAGAGAGAAGGAAGGCGTAGATGCCAATTTACTGAAGTTTGGGATTACGAAAGGGAGGGGCGTTCTGAACACATGTGTTGAGATAAAGATGGACCACAGAATCTTCCTTCTGTAACACCTAATAAAATGGATAAAAATAAATAAGAACAAGTCAACCTTAAAAAGATTCAGTAAAGTAACGAATAAAACACCATCTCATGCTATTCACATGCAATCGTAGGAGCATTAAAAGGAGAAATAAAAGATTCTGAAATGACTGTTTGTGTATCATCTTAATACTCCCAAGTAACTGTTGTTGTTTATAGACTCTCAGTCATGTCCGACTATAGCCCTCCAGGCTCCTCTGTGCATGGACCTCTCCAGGCAAGAATATTGGAGTGGGTTGTCATTTTCTTCTCCAGGGGATCTTCCCAACCCATGGAAGGAACCTGCATCTCCTGCACTGGCAGGTGGATTCTTTACCATTGAGCTACCAGGGAAGGTCATACTCCTAAGTAATACAGGAATGAAAAAGTCAGTTGACCAAGTTCTCAAATATATTTTTTGATCAATAGTCCCCTTTCCTAATTTGGAAAAAGGCAGACTAAGGGGATGAATAGGAACCCTTGGGAAAAGCCAAGGAAAATTCATTGAGTCATCCTTACACAGCATCAGCCTTTATCAGTCAAGATAGAAATAGGATAGGGTTGGAGCAGAAGCTATTTCTTTATGGACTTATAAGACATGTGGTTGCCTGATGGCGCTGCCCCTGGAAAGGAAAGCAGCTGCCGCAGGGAGAGTGACCAATGGTGCAGGACATTTGTCTAGGAGGAGGGATCCGATTCCAATTTTCACAGAAATTTTTTTTTTTTTTTTTAATCAGAGAAAACAGAAGCTCTGGACAGAAATGCCCTTGTTTAAGATGAGTTGGATGAAAAGAAATAGTTTGGCCACCGTGCAAATATGTCAAAGGCTAAGTGTAAAAAAATAACAAAGAACACTGTGTATAAAGCACAAATGAAGAACCTAGTCCTGAAGAAATTATAACCCCAGGAACTAAAGAAGATTCCTAGCAATTGCTTTGTCCTACAGAAGAATATGGGCTTCCCTGGTGGCTCAGATGGCAAAGAATTTGCCTGCGGTGCTGGAGACACAGGTTCAGTCCCTGGGTTGGGAAGATCCCCTGGGGAAGGGAATGGCAACCCACTCCAGTGTTCTTGCCTGGAGAATGTTATGGACAGAGGAGCCTGGTGAGCTACAGTCTATGCAGTCAGAAAGAGTCAGACATAACTGAGTGACTAGCACTTTCACTTTCATAGAAGAATATAATATGGCCATGAGTTTAGCAAAAGAGAAACTTATAGGTGAAAATCATGTGATAAGAAGACAATCGACGTTATGGGCTTAAGAAAACAACCTGAAGACTGAAGCCACGGCATGCCTGAATCACTACATAAATCACACAAAAAAAGAACATGCTGAATTACTGATATTAAGGAAGTGCTTGAGATGAATGCGAGGAGTACAGAGATTAAATCAATTAGAGGAAAGGTATTAGTGTGCAGTCTGCTAGATAGTATCTGATGAGATTAATCTGTGGCCTGAAACACCAAAGCCAACAAACCATTGACATAACTGAAGGAAAATTTCCCGCCAAAGAAAGAGGAAGCTTATTCAAGTTAAAAGGCCGCACTGTGTTTTAGAAAATAAGTAGATAAAGAATATCCGATACCAAGACATATCCTGTTTAATTTACTGACCATCAAAGGTAAATGAAATTCTTCAGACATATGGGCAGAAAATACAAGTCTCCTGGAAGAAAGAAGAATCAAGGTTTAAATTTTCCCCTCCAGCTACACGTCACACCCCAAGAAGGAGCCGTGGCTATGGCATTCTAAATGATATGAGGTATGAATCAAGAATCTCACACCCAGGAAAGTTGTATTTCAGGTATAAATGCAACAGCCTTGTGTTCTGAAATATGAAATAAGTTAGGCAATGGAGTTCTGGGAAACCTCGATGAAAAATGGCCCTCTGTTTCAAGGTTGAGCAGATCAAAAGATGAGTGGAAGACAATGGTGAGAACACTTGTGCAGCCTTCAATGTCCAAAGACAAAGGGGTGATATATAAAGTCCAGGGAAAGGAATATGCCTCCCGTAAGGGCAGGGGGGCTGAGCTTAATTTTCCTCCTTAAGTATAAGGACACGAACAAACAAAACCTGCCCCACTGGTCAAATAGTAGCATCCCAGATAACAGACCATAGAAGTGATTTTCTTGAAAACAAAATAAATCACTGACTGTAAATTCAGCTAATCAAGCACTGAGTCAAATGAAGAACTTAAGAATGAAAATAATACTGAAAAAAATTGTTGAATATTAAAATTATAGAAATATTGAATTAATAGTAAAGAAGTACAGAATTATGGTGACAGAATAGAATTTAAATGCTATAAATCCTATTGATGTAAAAAAAGAAAAAATACATATAAAGCTAACTAGACCAGAGGTCAGTATGTTTTTTGTGAAGGGTCAGATAGTAAATATTTTAGGCTGTTCTAGCCATGTAGCGCTGCTGTTTCATATTCTTATTTATTTGCTTACTTATTTATACCACCTTTTGAAAATGGAAAGACCATTCACAGTTCACCTGCTACAATGAAACTCACTGGGGGCTGATTTTGGCCCGTGAGTGGGTTGCAGTTGGCTGACACTTGTGCTACCAGATCACTGACTTCTTGCCTACCGGTCAGTCCATGAGTTCACACGGCTCGGCTTTGCTCAATGGTCCCCTTATTTTCCCCACCGATCAGAATTGGCAAAGGCTGGCAATGAGACTTGAAATGGAGATGGAGAGAAAAATCCAAGACCACCCCAAGTCAGAGCTCTAACCACTGCGCTATGCGAATTTAGAGCTGCCCTGGCCCGTGTGATGTTACTAACGTCTGAGACGTCTGAGCACTTGAAACGTGGCTGATTCAAACTGTCTGTGCTGCAAGTATAAGTTTACCCACATTGTGAAGACTTGGTACAAACCAAAGAATGTAAATGTCTCATAATAACGAATGGTTTTTAAATGTTGATTACATGTTGATAGGATAATATTTTGGGTGTGCTGGGTTAGATAAATTATGTCATTAACATTAATTGTACTTATTTCCTTTGAGTCTTTTAAAAGTGTGGTATTAGAAAATTTAAAGTTATGAAAATGGCTTGCCTTATATTTATATTGGACAGCAGAATTTGATGCATCTCATAAGAAGATAATTTTTCCTAACTATGGAGCCTTGCCATTAATGAAACCAGTGTATTAGGCAAATGGACTCCTTGTCTGTTTTCTTAGTTGAAAAGAGGGTGGTTAGAATCCCTTTGGAAGAACATGACTTCAATTCAAAACTTGGATGTTCCCCATGTTATCTGTGTGGCTTTAGAAAAGACCCTGTATCATGTAGAAACTGACCTTCTAATTGAGAAATGGGAGGAAAAGTTTGTGGTGAAGATTTAATGTGAATCTATGTTACAACACCTCATAAATGGTTGTGTAAAGGAAAGAGTTTAGTACTAGCCACCTTGGAGAGAGGGGTGGGCCGGTTTCATGAACACTAGGACTGAGAACTCAGCTGAGAAGATACCCAAGAGGGAGGTGGGTGCTGTGTCTCCAAGCGGACATTCTTTCTTCAGTTCTGCCTTCTTCTCCAGCTCATCTTCTGTCTCCTAAAACATCCCTCCCCACCACCCAGCCTTGTACGTGACTCACAAGGCCCCCCAAATGTGGTCTCTCGGCCACAACTCTGTCTTCTTGTGCTGCACCCCTGGCTTAAATAATCTTTTCTTCTCCTGACTTGACTTTCTTCTCATCCTTTCAGACCAGGTCCCATGTGAGAAGTCCCTCCTGGTAAGTTTGATGCCTTCCTTTCTTGGGCTGCCTGGCCTTTTCATCTCTTCTCCTTCTGCTTTGGCTGCCCCTGGTAGTCAGGGATTGTATTTAATTCACCTTAGGAACCCCAGCAGACAAGCCAGAGTCCAGCCCCATGGATCCTCAGCAGTTCCTCGATAAATGGATGCACACGTGATGGTCCGGAGAAAGCTCCAACTATCGAGCACTTTGTGGAAGAGTCCTAGGAACAACATCCAGCTTTTGCTGAGAAGTTGCGGCTCAGATGGTAAAGAATCTGTCTGTAGTGCAGGAGACCCAGGTTCGATTCTTGGGTCAGGAAGATCCCCTGGATGAGGAAATGGCAATCACTTCAGTATCCTTGCCTGGAGAATCCCATGGACAGAGGAGCCTGAAGGGTTACAGTCCATGGGGTTGCAAAGGGTCAGACATGACTGAAGCGACTTAGCAGGAGTGCTTTGGAAAGTACATTTTGGAGTGGGCACTGATGCCTCCTGTTCCTGAATGAAAATGAAACTGGAGACAAAATTCCTTTCACTGGCTGTTGTCATCTGGGGTGCCTCAGAAGCAGACCCTGAGACGGGGAATTGTGTGCAAGTGAATTATTCTGAAAGTGATCCTGGCAGACATGCTGGAGGAGCAGGGAGATGAAGCGGGCTGTGGAGATGGCCAATACAGAGGTCACCACTGAGCAGATTAACGCTGCAAGTGGAGTCTGACTGTGGAGGCGGCTACGGGAGAAAGTGTCCAGCACTCACAGGATTATCTCATCTGGGGGTGAAGAAGCTGGGGGGGTTTCCCGCCATCTTTCATCCATCACTGGTGGAGTACTGTGGAGGTTGGGTGATAATCCTGAAGTTCCTTCAGCTCCTCTCCCTCCTCGGGCAAAGGAGTATGGGTTCTGGTGGGTAGAACTTGGGCTGATGGTTGCTGAGGATGAGTGGCTTCTACAGGGGCACTAGCCCATCCGACACCTTTGCTCCTGGTTAATGTAGCCTAGTTTTGTTTGCAACAGCAGTGTGTCAAGGCAAAGGGTCATATTCGGGTTAAGAGAACTCCTGTAACCCTGTCCCATTAGTTTTCAGCCTCTTGGGAAGATGAAAGGTGGTCATGGGACCCCCACGTTCTGGGCAATGAGACCAAAAGGTAAGACAGCTCTGGCGGCTTCTGGGAAAATGTTCACTTTATGATAAAAGGACTAACTCATCCGGCATCACATCCATCCGTTCTTCTAGGAGTGGATATGAATACGATTTGTAGAGTCAAAGCAGCCTTCCTGGCACCTTGAGGGAAGAGTCAAGAATTCCACGACGTACTGACCGCCACACTCTGGGCAAGACAAGGTATCGTCTGTCTGATGCTGCATTACCTGCCACTGAAAACACTTCTGAGTCATGCCCTTGGGAAAAATCCTGTTGAGGTGTTTGTAGAAGGCCAAGTACACAGGGATGTGGCACTTCATATAGCTCCCCAGATCTGGACGTGAGTTAGTGTTCTATTGCCATAATAACAAAGTCCCAAGAACTTAGTGACTTAGACATAGCTCTTGTCTCACAGAGGACTTTGCCTCTGGCTGTTGGGGCTGAGGGTGAGGGCGGAGGTGAGGTATGGTGTTTGGATGTCAGAGCTCAGAGCCAGAGGGAGGCAGGGAGTGAGATGCAGAAGCAAGAAGAGGTCACAGGTCCGGGGCTGTGGCTGTTGAAAGCCTGGGTCAAGTTTGACCACCAAGACTTTAAGTGAAGGTGTTGGAGGAGGCACCCAGTGGACATCTAGTTATGATGGATGGAGAAATGAATGAATCCCTCCAGACTCATCCTTCTTTCCAACTGCGAGGATGTGCAAGCTGGCCCCCTGCTCCCCTCCCCACCTCTAGGTGAAGAGAGCCTAGGATTTGAGGGGCTAGTGATGCTTCTGTTCCTTGGATCTTCTACAAGGACCCTGAGCCTGTGCTTGGAGCTGGTGGGAGAGGTCTCCAGACGGGGGGTGGGTGGGCAGGGAGACCGTCACATCCTAGGCAACCTCCCCAGAGAGTGGAGGCCAGACAGCGAGAGGCCTGGGAATGTGGGTCTGGAACAAAGCCTGCCTGCTCTGGGTGCGAACAGGCTGCCAAGAATGTCGTTCCACTGGTTCCCCGCTGCCCCTCAGCGCCCTGCCCTGGGCAAAGTGGAAGAGCATCAATAGAGGGAGAGAATAAACAAGCTCAAGACAGCCCCCACCCTCCGAGGTCGCAGCTTGGCCTCCAACTCTTGTTTCCCGAATCTCTACTCCTTCCTGGTGACTCCAAGTCCCCTCCACGAATTTCAAGCCCTGATTTATTGGTCTGCTTTCTGGAAAGGGGTGGGCGCTCTGCGGAAGGAAAGAAAGGCAGGTGAATGGAGCCTTCGGCCTGGATAATCCTGCATAATGAGTCTCTTGACCCTCACTGTGGGCAGGAGGACTCAGAGGTTAGGTCACCTGCCAAGATCACAGGCAGGTGATAGAGGAGAGAGGATTCGGGTCTGATCTGACCCTATGTTTTTCTCGTGTCAACTACAACTGTCCCCTTCAACCTCTCAACCCACGGGTGGATGCCGACTTGTGAAACAGGCCTATTTTCTCTATCGCGAGGTAATGGAAATCCGAGGGCTTAGCTTCAAATGGAGTGGGGGCTGTCGGAGCGGAGTCAGTGCCAAGACATTTTAAGTCGGACTCCATGATAAACTGAGATTTGATATTTCTGGATAATTCCCAATGAGCACCCTTCCTCTTTAATTATCCTGTGGTCACCCTTTCAAAGGTGATTAAAGCTATTCTTCAGTAGATGTGGTTATAGATTGAGTGGGAACCTGGTCTTTCTTGTGGTTTTCATCGCAGCAATTAAATCTGGCCGGCTGGTAGACGCTGTGTGGCAGGAGGGATTTTACGAAGCAAAATGATTTTCCCCTTCGGGCAATGTTAAATTTAGGAAAAATACAATTAATTATATCAGACAGGTATCTATTTTCTATCCTGCACACATTAGAGGCTCAAGGGCTTGTTTCACTTCAGCGGGGGGAGGCGTCTGGGTGCAAGGCTGCCGCTCTTCGCGGAGCCCTAGGGCTTGTCCTCACATGAAACCTCCTCCCTGCCCTCCTGCCCCGCTCCCCACCCACGCCTCCCCCATCCAACACCCACAGCTCTCTTTGGAAGTAAAAATGAAAGGGCTGGTGTTTACCAGAACTTTCTCTAATGTTCCCAAACATATGATTTAGGTGTTCGGTGTTGAGAAAGATGAGTGCTCTGAAAAAACGGGAGCAAAGCAAAGCCCACTTACCTTTCCCCAGCCTCCACCCATCCTTTGACCCTATAGAGACCTCCCCCCCACTCCCGCCCCGCCCCAGTCTCTCTGCGGGGCTACTTCTATCCATCCGCAAAATGAGATGTGGAACCAGACACTTTCAAAATCCTGCCCGGCTCCACGTTAGGAATGTCAACCACGGCTCAGGGAGATGAGAGTGCCAATGCCTCGGTAAAAGACGTAATTAATACTTTTTCTCAGGTGCTGTTTTGTGTTCCTGATGTTGAAAGGGCCTGGGGATTCATAAATGATTATCCTCTTTCCTCTTTGTTGGAAGCTTCGTTAGCTCTCAGAGAGAGAGAGAGAGAGAGGGTGGAAGGATTCACTAGCATTTATTGATAAGCTGAGTTCAGCTGTGTCATCAGTGAGAGCAGGTCATGAGCAGATGCTCAGAAAGTATTTGCTGAAAAATAAGAAGGTGACTCTTCAGAAAGGTCAACGATTTGGTATCATTTTCTAAACACCAATTAAATATCAGACATGTCTATTATTCATTCACCCATGAGGTCCGGATAGGTTTTTTTGGGGGGGAGGGAGGGAGCCTTATTTAAGGCTTGTAAAATAATTTGAGGTTTAAAAAATTAGGAACTACAGGTTTTAACCTGTTAAGACTGCTAAATTTATTTTATTTATTTTTTAATTTTTCTTACTGGTATATAGTTGGTTTAGAGTGTCATGTTAGTTTCAGTTGTACTGCAAAGTGAATCAGTTATACACATTGATAAATTAGGAGCTATATACACCACTATACATAAAATAGAAAACCAACAAGGGCCTATTGTATAGCACAGGGAATTCTACTCAATATCCTGTAATAACCTACATGGGTACGGAATTTGAAATAGAAACGTTTTTATAGAATGTACTCTTGGGACTTGTCCACTGATTGGTCTTCCCAACCTGCTGGCTCAGAATCTTGATACAGAGTCCTTCCATCTCTCTGCTTGCTTCCAGGTGTTGCTAGTGGTAAAGAACCCACCTGCCAATTCAGAGGACCTAAGAGACCTGGCTTTGATCCTTGAGTCGGGAAGATCCCCTGGAGAAGGGCATGGCAACCCACTCCAGTGTTCTTGTCTGGGGAGTCCCTATGGACAGAGGACCCTGGCGGGCTGCAGTCCATGGGGTCACAGAGAGCTGGACACGACTGAAGTGACTTAGCACGCGCGTGCGTGTGCACGTGGGGCCCTCACCAGACGTCATCTTTCTGCCTTTATTCCCTCTCCTGATAAACTGGGATAGGTTTACTTGCCAGCTGTCTCACGAGGGTGTTGTGAGGATTAATGAGATAATATTTTTTAAGTACTCAGAGATCTTCTGATGAAAGAGGCTATAAAAGTACAAAGTGTCACTATTATTATAATTAATGGCATTTCTGAGAGCTTTCAAAGTGTGCATTGGGTTAAACGGAAGATAGAGGAGATCCCTGTTTTAGGAGTCAGCTTTCTCTTGGGGAGAAACAAGGCAAAAGAGCCTGTGTGTGGCCGAGATGGCTGCGAGGAGTCGGGGCTTGTATCCAGAAGCGGGAAGGGCGGTGAGAAGCGGGAATCCAGAATGGGGCCCTGGCCGGGATGTCACCAGTGCTGGGGACGCAGGAGGTGTGAAGGTGGCTTCTCTTCTGGGGCAAGTAGAGGGCAGCTCGGGATCAGATCCCAACCTGGGCATCAAAGCAAAGTGCAACCCCGGGTGGTTGTTTCTCCTGTTGGGGCACATATGTCAGTCCGGCCAAAGAGTCTGGCTCACTCCTTAACCCACAACCAACGCTCCTATCACATGCCATGGTTCAAACGAGAAAAGCCACAGTTGCTGGAAGCAAAGACTTCAGAATCCATTAGGAAAAACAGGTATGAGTGCTGAGCTTGTGTGCCAGACGTGATGGGGCTGCAACACAGAGGGACGGTGGGAGAACAGAAAAGGATGGTTTTGCCTGACTGTAGGGGTCAAGGAAGACATCCTGGAAGAGGTGGCCCTTCAAGTAGCTCCTAAAGGTCCAACAGGGCAGCTGGTTGGCGAGAGAGTGTGTGACCGTAGTGGGTGGAAGGGTTAATCCGAGCAGATGGAACAGCATGTGTGAGGCCAGGAAAGGCAGGACTGTGGGCGTGATTGGAGAAACAGTAAATGGGTGGGCTGAGATGTGAGGATAGGAGACGACCAGCTTAGAAAGCGAAGCAAGGCCTGCCAGTCACGGGGAGGGTCTGACCTGAGGCGGTGGCTACAGGAGGGACTGAGTGCAGACCCCAGGAAGCAGGGTTTCTGCAGGACCGAGGGAAGGGAACAGAGGAGGCGAGAGATTTATGGTAGCCTCTGTACTCTTTCTTCACCTGTCTGAGCTATCAACTGGACTGTGCAGTCTCGGAAGGAAGACACTGTGCTTGCTCTATCTTTTCAAAAAGAACCTTAAGGACAGTGATGGGCACAGGGCCTGATCCACGATTTGTAAGGCCCAGCCCTAAATTAAAAGCTGGGACCTGTTGTTCAGAAATTATTAAGAAGGTTAATCAAGCGTGGAGGGCCCTTAATCCCTTTTAAGCACAGGGCCCTGTTTAGCCTCACGTGTGACACACAGCCCCAAGGAGCTGCTCCTGACCTGCCCCATTGAAGGTACCCAGGGCCCTGGGCAGGACGGCCAGGGCATGTTTGGTGAAAGCATCAAGCAATGCGTTGAGACAGATTCACAGATTAAAGCATCCACCTGGCTGGTCCTCAGGCCTTTCTGTTTTGCACGTGGACACTGCTCTGATTGCCCAGACGTCAATAGGTATTCATGTAGAAAAACAGCAGCGGAAGAAAGATGGATGGCTCTTCAGTGTGTGTTGAACAGAAAACACAAAAATGTTCTTCTGTTTTTCAGTGGAGGAACTATATGAGTCAGCTCCTGCCTTGGCACCTGAATGACTTTTCTTGCCCAATGAATCAATTTAAATGGAATTACTAATTTATTTGAGTTAGTGAGTCAATGGTGGTGCCTACACATTCACCAGCTCTAGGACATCCATGTATTTTCTTGGGAGGAGAACTTGAAGTTAATACATACTGTATGTATTATTGTCATTCAGTTGCTCAGTCATGTCTGACTCTTTGCAACCACATGGACTGCAGCATGCCAGGCTCCCCCATCCTTCACTGTCTTCCAGAGTTTGCTCAAATTCATGTCCATTGAGTCAGTGATGCTACCTAGCCATTTCATCCTCTATCACCCCCTTCTCCTGCTGCCCTCAATCTTTCCCAGCATCAGGGTCTTTTCCAATGAGTCTGCTCTTCACATCAGATGGCTAAACTATTGGAGTTTCAGCTTCATCATCAATCCTTCCAGTTAATTCACAAATATTTCTCCAACACTGACTTTGGATGCAGGAGCTGGGACACCAGGGTGGACAAGACCAACTCCTTGCTGCCTTCATGGGCAGCCATGGCATCAAAATGACTAAGAAAGTATTACTTGTTACCACTTTCAGTGATGAAAAGTTCATTGCTATTTCCTCTATTGGATGTATTGTCTTAATCACTTGTAAATGCATTTTATTTCAGGATGCATAAAATTACATATAAGATTTTCCACAGCTCATGGCTGGTTTTTGAGCCTGCTGACTGTTGATTTCCCATAAAGTCTTCAACATCTCAATTTTGAGTCTACCAGGAGTCTATTCAGAAAGGTAACATCCTCAGATGAGAAAGGGCTACTGTACTCTGCTGTTTTCCAGAAATTTAGTTCCGTATTTTTAGTTATATAAATTAGCCTCATCATTGCTCCTGAAAGCAATCAGTATTTGATTAGAGCTGCCTTTCTGTTTCTCAGCCTTGTTCCCCATGCCTTCTTGCATCTTGGATCTCATTGCTGCATCTTTTCCCTCCCAGTTAAGTACATCATGTGTACATTTCTTTTGGCTTCCCAGGTGGCTCGGTGGTAAAGAATCTGCCTGCAAATGCAGGAGACACAGGAGATGCTGGTTCAGTCCCGGGGTCAGAAAGATCCCCTGGAGGAGGACATGGCAACTCACTCCAGTATTCTTGACTGGAAAATCCCATGGACAGAGGACCCTGGTTGGCTACACTCTATACGGTAGTGAAGAATTGGACATGCCTGGGCAGGCACACACTTATAAATTTCTTTGGTACCTTGGTGGTAAGCTCTTATCCTTATTTTTAAGCAATAATTTTGATGGTATTACTACATTTTCAATCATAAATATCTTGGAAGTTTAAAGTGTGTGTGTGTATGCACGTTTCCTATGAACCAGGACACTTTTCATATCACTTGGTTGGGGGTGGGTTGCTGGCTAACTCAAAATGGTCAGTAGAAATTTCATAGGCTTGTATCCAATTGTAATTTTAACACTGTTTATTAACTGTGTGACCTTGGGAAAGTTATTTAATCTCTCTAAGTTTCTGTCCTTGCATCTTTAAAAGAGGGAAAATAACATATAAGCTTTTTATGGAGAGCAGAGAGAATGTCTCTGAAACAGTGAGCCCAATGTCAGCAGGCCCCTCTGCATTAATCACAGCTATTATTAATCTTCTGTGTATACATTATCTTCCTTTCAGAAAGTTACGTTTGCCAGCTTTTGAAAAAATTTTCCCCCGGTGACACTGTCAGAAACCCCTGTGTTTCCTTCACTGTCTTTCTCCCCACCTCTTCCCAGTGAGGACCTCTGAGTCCAGTCAACTGACTGATGGCCTTGACCATGGTCTTTAAGCGCTGCAAGCCCATGGCTCTAAACCTGTCAAGACATACCTATTTGCAGGAACTTAACATTTTCTCAATGATTCCCCAATGGAATCATTCCACACTCCGGCCAATGACCCTGTAACACTCAGAGTGCAAGTCAATGCCAGACTCAACACAACACTTTTTCTCTATGTTTTACTTCATAACTGATTATTCATTGGAAGGACTGCTGCTGAAGCTGAAGCTCTCATACTTTGGCCACCTGATGCGAAGAAATGACTCATTGGAAAAGTCCCTGATGCTGGGAGTGATTGAGGGCAGGAGGAGATGGGAACAGCAGAGGATAAGATGGTTAGATAACATCACTAACTCATTGGACATGCGTTTGAGTAAACTCCGGGAGTTGGTGATGGACAGGGAGGCCTGGTGTGCTGCAGTCAAAGATCAAAGATCTGAGTCTGGGACTCAGCCTTCCTCTTTGCCTTGTTCAGTAATTTTTCACCTATGTGAATAAGAACAGGGCATAATTTGGGTAGGGTACTGGGCTTCGTGAGAATATTAAAATACTTGCTGACGAAATCCAGGAAGATACAACCTAGAGCCTTCTGGTGGACTCAACAAGGTGGAAATTAACTAACCAGAGATACATTTCTGTATATACTAAAAATGAACAGAACAAATCCCCAAAACAGGGACAAAAAGATGGGATGAAGGTGTTGTGGTTTCATAGAATTAATTAGAGAAAGTCTGAAGGATTATTACTTTGCTGTCAAAGATCGATCAGATTCAATTTGGGGACACATCTGATAAAACAGAAATAAAGCAAAAAGTGAATTTTGATTATTTAAAGAGAAACTTGCATTTAATAAAAGCGTAAATTGCTTTCTCACACCACTCAAACAGGAAATGCCTTGGAGAAATTCAAAAGAGAAAGTGAAAGTCACTCAGTTGTGTCTGACTCTTTTCAACTCCATGAACTGTACAGTCCATGGAATTCTCCAGGCCAGAATACTGGGATGGGTAGCCTTTTCCTTCTCCAGGGACTCTTCCCAACCCAGGGATTGAATCCAGGTCTCCTGTATTGCAAGCAGATTCTTTACCAGCTGAGCTACCAGGGAAACCCAAGAATACTGGCGTGGGTAGCCTATCCCTTCTCCAGCAGATCTTCCCAACCCAGGAATCAAGTGGGGTCTCCTACATTGCCAGTGAATTCTTTACCAACTGAGCTACCAGGGAAACCCAGATAGATTCAAACAGGCTCTAATGATTGCCAAAATAAGTCTTTGATTTGGAGAAGAAACATCGAGGCAGGTCAAAATGGACATGGCTTGAAGATAATTGTGATGTTCACAAAGCTGTCATCTGGTCATACAAAAGGATCTTCTGGAATTAGAAAAAACGCTTCATTTTACCCATACTGATATACCTAAACTGATCATGGTAGTGAATCATCTTTGGCTGGGTAATTTTGAGAGTATTTTCAAGGATGTTTCTGTTACTTGCCAACAACACAATTCTGTAAAGATGGGACAGGGACAGAAATCAGAGCCTGAGAACTTTAAATACCTCCAACCTTCTTCTCCCCCACAATTGGGCAGTAAGTACCTTTTGGTCATCGTTGGCTTATTCTCAAGAAGCAATTGAAGGCTTTTGTGGCTGGAACAGTTGGATGTCATGGTAGTGGATAATTTTTGTTTTTGTTTGTTTGTTTCTGATATGGAGAGATATAACCCATCTCTCCAGTGACAGGGCATATATTTCTTATTAACAAAGTTTGCCAAAGTTTGGCCTTTACTAACAAAAACTTCATCTTCTACCTTTAGGAACAGTAGAGCAGCCACTAATAAATGAAATTCTAAAGCTACGGGTCACAGTGCTTTCAGAGATGCTCAACTTCCTTGGCCTGAGGTGTTCCGTTAGCTTCAATGACAATGTATCAACTACTTTTGGGATTCTTCAGCTTTCACTTTATACAACAATCAGAGGACACCCCATATGTTTAGGAATTTCACCTTCAATCTTGGTTGTAGGCTGATACAGTCAAGTACTGCAACAGACATCTATATACACCCAGCCTTATCATCAACAAAAATAAGCATCCATAACATTGTAAAAAGCAGACTAAATGAGCTAAAGCCAGAGATTTAGTTTTCTGAACAAAGAGTGCCTTTAAACTTTGATAAAAAGTCCTTATCAGATACTGTTAATAATGGTACCATGATAAACTGCTAGGCATTGATCCTTAAATCCATGTTTTTCTAATTAAAACAAACAAACATATATCAACTTCCATAGGCCATTGGACATCCATTCAAAAAATAAAAGTGTAAAATGAATGATAACTGTCTCTGTTTTTGTAATAACATTATTTTGTATGGGTATTGTGAGCCCCTGATATGACAGGATAAAAAAGTCAGTCACTCTAGTTCTGTGGCATTATTTCCAAAAGCCCAACATCTTAATCCAATCATGAGAAAAACGCCAGGAAAACCCATATTAGGGAACATTCTACAGGGTACCTGGTTATTACTCTCCAAGAATGTCATGGTCATCAAAATAAGGAAATACTGAGAAACTCTAACAGACGAGAGGAGACTGGGGCATAGGGAAAGTCAATGCAATTCAAGTCCCTTGAATTCCTCAGAGAAGTTTAATGGAAAAATTGGTGAAATCCAGGTAAAGTGTGGAGCTTAGTAACTATCAATGTACTGATGTTGGTTTCTTAGTTTTGACATATATACCAAGACAATGTAAGATGTTCACAATGGCAGAAACTGGGTGAAGTGTACATGGGGATTCTCTGTACTATCTTTGAAAAATTGCTATACATTTAAAAGTAGTCCAAAATAAAAGAACTCATTTAAAAACACCTTTTGAAGAATGAAATAATGCCATTTGCAGCAACATGGATACATGCATCTCTTCAGATGGAAGGATATTATTTTACTCTGTGTTACTGTGGAAATTTTAGGAAAAATGAAATGAGGAGGGGCATTGAGAAGGATGGAAAGGTGGCTTTTGTGGAAATACCTTTAAGGTATTAAGAAAATACCTGTTTAGAAAAATACCTGTAAGGACTAGAAGGTTAGACTGGTCATCTCAGGATTCTGAAGGGTGAAGTCTAGTAATAGGAGACAGGAAGATGTCTGGGATCCGTGGGGAGATGTAGGACATTTTTTGTAGGAGAGGAAAGAGCCCTGAGCCCTGAGTAGATTTATACTTGTTCCAGATTTATTTATGAGATGGCCACCAGGCTTCCCTGGAGGCTCAGATAGTAAAAAATCTGCCTGCAATGCAGGAGACCTGGGTTCCCTGGGTTGGGAAGATAACCTGAAGAAGGGGATGACTGTCCACTCCAGTATTCTTGCCTGGAGAATTCCATGGGCAGGGAAGCCTGGCAGGCTACAATCCATGTGGTCACAAAGAGTTGGACAGGCCTGAGTGACTAATACTAACTAAGGTGCTTCACCTACTACTGTTTCTAGATCGCCCCCATCTTATTTGTTCCTAGTCTAATCAACTCAGTTCTGATCATGACAATAGCAGTTGGTTCTCTCTCTTTCCTGTGTAAACTTGAACTTGAGAAGAAGTAAAGTATGGAGCTGCCGGAGCCAACTTTCTACTGAGAGGTGAGATTCTCCCTAAGAATAGATCCAGTTTATGGGAAGCAGGATTGAGAGGTGGAGTGAACCTGGTCCCTAGTGATGTCGTGTAGTACTTGCACTGACATCAGCCATTCACCTGTGCTCATCAATGACAGGGACTAAGGTGTTTCTTTTCAGCACTGGCTCTTTAGGGTGGGGTTTTTTTGTTTTTTATTTAAAAGTTTTGTGGCCACTTGCAATCAAAACCACCCTACTTCTGTTCATTCTTTCATGTCTTGATTCATTTAGCAAGTGTTTATTGAGCAGCTATTTTCAGTCAAGCATTCTGCTACATCTAATGAGGGATGAGGAGACAGGTAGGAACAGAGATGCAGATGTAGACGATGGACTTCTGGACACAGTAGGGGAGGAGAGGGTGGAGCGAATTGAGAGATTAGGACTGACACATATACACTATCGTGTGTAAAACAGATCGCTAGTGGGAAGCTGCCTTATAGCACAGGGAGCTCGGCTCGGTGCTCTGGGATGACCCAGAGGGGTGGGATGGGGGTGGGTGGGAGGGATTTCCAAGACGGAGGGGATATATGTATACATATAGCTGATTCATGTTGTTGTACAACAGAAACTAACAACAGTGTAAAGCAATTATACTCCAATTAAAAAATAAAAAAGGATATATTGTATAGCACAGGAAATTAGAGCCATTATCTGGTAATAATTTTTAATGGAGTATAGTCTGGAAAAAATACTGAATCGCTGTGCTGAACCTCTCTAATATAACATTGTAAATCATCTATAGTTCAATTAAAAATAAAAAAAGCAAAGAATAAAAAAAATAAGTGAGAAGATGAAGATAAAAGCTGGGATATTAGACATTGGCTGCATTGCTTTTCTTGAAATAGTTCTCCCCTTCAATGCCAAAGGTCTGGACCCATGTCTCCTGGGAATCTAGAATGCCCAGTAACTTCTTTCTAAATAAAGATGTGTACCACACCCTCTCTTCCACCAACAATTGACTTCCTTTTTCATGTTCCTCAAGGAGAATAGGTACTTCTGTGAGCTACTTCTCTTTATGAAACTAACAGGTCAACTCAGTTTAACAAGCCATCTATCTTCAGTAGGAGTGAAGGGATACGGGAAAGAATGAGACTTTGTTTTTACCCATAAAAACACACCGAATTGTGGCTGTGATGGTTGCACAGACAAATGATCTCATGCACCGTGATAAACAAGAGGACAAAGGTAAGATGGAGTACCAAGGGAGCACTCCAGACCTGTCACTCCCTCCAGGAGGACTCCTTCCGAAGGATTTGGGGAGGGAGGTTAGTGGTACCACCTGCTACAGAAAGACAGATTTGGAGGCGAGGACAAAGGCTTAAGGTTTTAGGTGGCTGCAGCTGAAGTGATAGACTCAGATAGACCCCCTTACCAGCACGGTTTCTGGAAGAGATAGCAGAGAAGTCAAGAGGGCATTCAAGGAGGAGCAGGAGTTGGACCACATACAGAAACATGTCAGTTTTTCAATTCTTCTATCTTGGAACCCTTAGGAGGTCTTGGCTTTATAAAACAACATATTACCTCTGAATCTGAGTCTCCAAAATCCTGGCAGGGGGGCCAGTCCAGCTGGCACTGTTGCCATATGTGTTTAGAATCTCATGCACAATAATTAATTTCCATTCTGTAAAAATGAATAATTAATATAGCATCCCACGTCAATTGATCCAAACAGAAGTTGACACATATTAAGAGACACACGCTGCTGAGCAAACTTTTTAAACTGAGGCATTTTATTAACAAAGCAACTTTTTAAAAAATACCCTACCTTCTAGACCATGGGAATTGAACATATTCCAACAAAGAGGGCAGGCCAAGTAGGGTGTCAAGTTGCAATTTGGGGGGGAGGAGGTAATGGAAAGATTGCATGCTTTTGAAGTTGCTGGTGGGGGAGCTGGAAAAGAAGATGAAGGATGCTCCAGGGATAGAGGGAGAAGAAAATAAAATGACAGCCTTAAAAGAATTTAAGAGCAAAATATTTTACTTTGATTTTTAATTATGCAGCCGTGATAGAGAAATATGGGCACGGTGATGGTAACATTAGGGAGATAAAAAAATGATTTCAAAAACTATCCATGACAGATGCTGGTTAGTAGAAGCAATAGAGGCCTGACAGCTTCATCATCCTCCCTGTCTGATTCCAAGGTTCCCTTAATAAGTCAGTTAAAAGCATCGACAGTGTTACCACATTTGTGGAGGATGAGAAGCTGGGTTACAAATACACTGGCTGGTGTGATGAGCATCTAATGGGTCCCCATTCATCTGAATTCTGAGACCATGAGCTATGCTGTGATGGAATTGGTATCATTTTCATAACTGTTAATACTGTTATTAAATAATAGCATCTTCAGTTTATTCAGAGCCCTGTGGGTCAGACACTGTGCAAAGCACTAAACAGCTTCCCTGGACCTGCTGAGAAAGTGGGTACAGTTGACTTTACTTCCTAGATTGTGAGATAGAGGCTCAGTGTGGATAATAAGGTACCTTCCCATTCCTTGCAACACAGGTAGTGAGGAAGGTGGGAGTTCTGACACCCTTCTCAGCTGGTGCTCATTCTGTGAAATGGTGCTGTTTTCTCTTTAACAAGCATGGAGGCAAGTTTTCGACATCAGGTCTAGGAAAAAGAAACTTCTGGGGGTGAAAAAAAAAAAAAAAGATGAGGAAGGGAGATAAATAGAATAAGCAGCATTTTTCTTGGACCCTGGTGGTGTTGAATGTGAAATTGTGTTGACTGGTATAGAAGTCCAGAAGGACAAGGCAGTTTTTGCACTAATGCAGTTTTGCTGCATGAACAGAAATATGATTCTTTGAGTGAGGGAGGTAACGGGTTAAGTCTGATGAACAGAAGCATGATTGTTTGAATGAGGGCAATAATGTGTTAAGTCTGGCATCTCCTGAGAGGTGCACTCGGCTCCAGGTGCCTCGTTTTAGAAGTCACTAGACCTCCAGGAGGGCAGTGAGAAGCCAGGCTGATGATGGGCCTGGAGGTCCTCTGTGAGGACAGTTTGAGGAGCTCTTCAGATGAAGCCCAAATCATCTTCTCCCTCTTCTGAGCCACCCCAGAGGCCAGAGGAAGGATCTGAGGAGCAACACTGAGACTAATCATGGGAAATGCTGGGCTGGAGGAAGCACAAGCTGGAATCAAGATTGCTGGGGGAATTATCAATAACCTTAGATATGCAGATGACACAACCCTTATGCAGAAAGTGAAGAAGAACTAAAGAGCCTCTTGATGAAAGTGAAAGAGGAGAGTGAAAAAGTTGGCTTAAAGCTCAACATTCAGAAAACTAAGATGATGGCATCCAATCCCATCACTTCATGGTGAATAGATGGGGAAACAGTGGAAACAGTGGCTGACTTTATTTTTCTGGGTTCCAAAATCACTGCAGATGGTGATTGCAGCCATGAAATTAAGAGACGCTTACTCCTTGGAAGGAAAGTTATGACCAACCTAGACAGCATATTGAAAAGCAGAGACATTACTTTGCCAACAAAGGTCTGTCTAGTCAAGGCTATGGTCTTTCCAGTGGTCATGTATGGATGAGAGACTATAAAGAAAGCTGAGCACTGAAGAATTGATGCTTTTGAACTGTGGTGTTGAAGAAGACTCTTGAGAGTACCTTGGACTGCAAGGAGATCCAACCAGTCCATCCTAATGGAGATCAGCCCTGGGTGTTCATTGGAAGGACAGATGTTGAAGCTGAAACTCCAATACTTCGGCCACCTGATGCAAAGAGCTGACTCATTTGAAATGACCCTGATGCTGGGAAAGATTGAGGGCAGGAGGAGAAGGGGATGACAGAGGATGAGATGGTTGGATGGCATCACCAACTCAATGGACATGGGTTTGGGTGGACTCTGGGAGTTGGTGATGGACAGGGAGGCCTGGCATGCTGCGGTTCATGGGGTCACAAAGAGCAGGACACGACTGAGCGACTGAACTGAACTGAACTGAACTGAGTCTGGAAGGAAAGCCCAACATCAGAGCCATGTGATAGCCTGGGAGATATGCAGCATGTGGCCTGAGCTGGGCTTGGGTGGGGCAGACAGAGGTGAAGAAGTCACTGTCCTTGTTCTAGGGGATAAGAGGAATCCTGAGCTGGCCATAGGGAGAGGAGGAAGATGGAAAACAGAGAGGGAGAGGGAGAAAGAAGACAGAGATGTCTAACTGGTCCCTAGCTGTCCGAGCCATCCTGGTGACACTCCAGACACGCAAAACCAAGAAGCCGCGGTGGGGGCTTCCCTGGTGGCTCAGTGGTAAAGAATCCGCCTGCTGAAGCAGGGGATGCGAGTTTGATCCCTGATCTGGGAAGATCCCACGCGCTGTGGAGCAACTAATCCCATGTGCCACAGCTACTGAGCCTGTGTGCGCTAGAGCCCTGGAACTGCAACTGCTGCTGCCCAGGCACGTAGAGCCTGCACTCAGCAGCAAGAGAAGCCACCGCAGACAGAAGCCTGTGCCCCACAATTAGAGGGCAGCCCCTGCTCGCCACAGATAGACAAAACCTTCTGCAGCAACGAAGACCCAGCACTTTGTGGTTGTTCAATCACCAAGTTGTGTCTGAGTCTTTGTGACCCCATGGACTGCAGCACACCAGGCTTCCCTGTCCATCACCATCTCCCAGAGTTTGCCCAAGTTTATGTCCATGGAGTCGGTGATGCCATCCAACCATCTTATCCTCTGTCGCCCTCTTCTCCTTCTGCCTTCAACCTTGCCCAGCATCAGGGTCTTTTGCAATGAGTCAGCTCTTTGTGTCAGATGACCAAAGTATTGGAGCTTCAGTGTCAGCACCAGCCCTTCCAATGAGTATTCAGGGTTTAATTTTTTTAATATGGACTGGTTTGCTCTCCTTGCTGTCCAAGGGACTCTCAGGAGTCTTCTGCAGCTCCGTGGTTCAAAAGCATCAATTCTTTAATTTTCCTAAAAAGTCAAAAAGACTCAGCACAGCAAAATAAATAAATAAAGAAATAAAGAGAGAAGCCATGGTGAATGGTCAACCCAGTTGAGCCTTCAGATGATTTCAGGCCCAGCTGTCTTCTGTTTATAAGCATGTGGGAAACCCGTGGGACTGAGAGAGGCAGTAACAAATTGCTGTTTTTGGCCACAAAGCTTGGGATGGTTGGTTGCGTGCTAATGTATAATTAGAGGAGACGGTGTGGGGTGGGGCAACCTCTCCTCCACGTGTCCTCTCTCTTCTCCAGCCAGCTAGCCCTGGCAGGTGTTCTGGCGACCTGGCAGCATTCCCTGGAAAAGCCGAAGCAGGCAGGACATTTCAGGGCCTTTGCTAAGAGCTATGACACATTTCCTTCTGCCAGGGTCCTACCAGAAGGAATTCAAAGTCACAGGGCAAAGGTCAAGGATACGGGGAGGGCAGTCACTGGGGCCATTTTTGTGCTCCATCGATGACAGCCCAGTCTGGCCTGTGGGGTCCTGTGAACTGGGCTTTCCCAGGCCCTGCCCTCAGAGTTGCATTAGGGTGCAGAGCAATCGCAATGGGATCATTTCAGGTGGTGATGTTGTGATCTAAAACACAAGTCACCGTTCTTAGCTGGAAAAGACTTCTAATACCGATATTGTCTACCCCTCCCATTTTATACATGGAGAAGCCAGGGCTCAGAGGTGCTGAAAGATTTTCTGAAGGCCTATGGACATCGAGGGTAGCAAGGGGTGGGGACGGGCCTGGGACTTGGCTGATCCAGCGGGGGAACCTTGGACACCTCCTCTGAGCTCAGATTTGCTTCTGATGAAATCGGAGCTGTTGGGGCTCTTGGAAATACACATGTGGGGGCCACCTGGTGTGCCCACACACGTGGTCACACTGATGATTGTGATTGCAAGGTAGGAACCAGGCCCGTGTGGTTTCCTGACTGCTAACTCAGTCCTCCTCCTGCCACGTCCAAGGCCACTAGGTCGGCATTCCTGTGCAGATTAACTCACACTCAGCAACACAAGCTCAGATCAATGTTGAGCTGCCCACAGCCACCAGCAGGTGCGTGGAACAGCCACAGAACACACTGGGTGTCTTCTCTCTGGAAATGTCAGTTTTAACTGCTGTGTACATGTGCATGCGAGCGCGTGCGCGCGCGTGTGTGTGTGTGTGTGTCTGTGTGTGTGTACAGGAATGTGTATGCCTGTAATAAAATCATTATCTTTTCCTAACAATTCCCACATCATCATATCTGACAGAATAGATTTACTGTTTCTGAAAAATGTTGAAATTTCTACACTATAGGCATGTGGTCTTGATTAGAGGAATCACAAACAGCTTATTGGTTTTCTTATTTTAAGGAAATAATGACAGAAAAGTTATACCATGTTGATAGGGTGTGGAAGACTCGAAGCAGGACTCTGGTTGGAAATGATGAAGAGAATATTATTATTTAAAATTGTGTGTGTGTGTGTGTGTGTGTGTGTGCTCAGCTGTGTCCAGCTCTTTGTGACCCCATGGACTCAGGCCTGCCAGGCTCTTCTGTGCATGGGATTTCCAGGTTAGAATGCTGGAGTGGGTTGCCTTTTCCTACTCCAGGGGATCTTGTTGACCCAGGGATTGAATCCAAGTCTCTTGGGTCTTCTGCATTGGCAGGCAGATTCTTCACCATTAATGCCACCTTCTTTACCCCTGTGTCACCTGGAAAGCCTCATGTAAAAATTAATGGATGTTTATGAAACAATTATGAAGAGGATATTGAGTGAAAGCAATCCCTTTGTAACACATGCCGTCTCAAGGAGATACCTATCTGATTTCTAGAAAATAAGTCTAAAGGGTACAATCCCTGTTTCAAGTGTCTTGACTAAAATGGTGTAACATTCGAGACAACTGTTCAAAAGCCTGTCTGGCTCCATGGGCAGCTCACTGGGCCTAATTCCCAGGTTTGAGTCACTCTTTGAGCAGAGGCTGGTGCATGGAGTCATGGTACGGGATGAGGGGTTAGGCATGCTCCACGTATAACCTTGGACAGGTTAATAAACTCTTAGGGGCTTGGTTTCCCCCCTTAAAATATAAGCTGAACCAGAAAGCCCTGCTTCCTTCCTGCTGTGAGAACGACCAGGACTTATGAGCATGAAAACTTGGTGGGTGGCTACACACATATACATACTAAACTGAATGGAATAGGCTTATATTTCATTAAGTGCATTTTATAGTAATTTGAAATGAAGGCAGAGTCCAACCAACTAAAAGAAGTCATGACAAGTGTCCATGTACATGGAGAAGGAAATGGCTACCTACTCCAGTGTTCTTGCCTGAAGAATCCCAAGGATAGAGGGGCCTAAGGGGGTACAGTCCATGGGGTTGCAGAGTCAGGCATGACTGAGCATGAATGCATGCCCATGTACACACACACACACACTCACACACACACACACACACACACACACAGAGTTTGCACATAATCTTCTACAAAGAAGGTTGGGGAGCAGAGAGAGGTTTATGTCATATGTTCTCAGTGTTATTCTTGTGTTGGAAGAGTTCATTTTTCACCAAGGTTTAAAGACCTCAGGTTGGGTACCTTTAGTTATTTGGTAATCTTTCTATTTCACTTTTTAGCAGATTTTTTAATCCCAAATAAAAGAAAACTATGTTCGTTGCAGTGAAAGAGCTGGAGGAGCTCAGGTCTGCCCTGTGAGCTCTTTCCATGAGCACTGAGTCAACCTTTGGGGGAGGGCTTGTGCTCTGCGGGCACCCAGACAATGCAAAAGGCATGGAACTTGCGATATTAGTTTTCATCAAATATTCATAGCTCACACTTAACGGCTCCTTTGCATGACAATCTTTGTCCAATTTCAGGGAGAAACATGGCTCTTTTCTTTTCTCGTTAACCCTTCATCCCAGCTTTTGGGAAGACCTAAAACACCCCATCTGTCTTTGTTGGAAAGTTGTTTTCCCACCAAGACTGACCCCATTTCTTTGCACCTCAGCGTCTGGGGACCCATTATACCCGTGCTCACGCTGGTGGCTCAGACAGTAAAGAATCTGCCCACAATGCAGGAGACCTGGGTTCGATCCCTGGGTTGGGAACATCCCCTGGAGAAGGGAATGGCAACCCACCCCAGTATTCTTGCCTGGGAAATCCCATGGACAGAGGAGCCTGGCAGTATACAGTCCATGGGATTGCACAGAGTTGGACATGACTGAGCAACTAACAATTTCTTTAAAAACCTTCCCTAGTGGCTCAGACGGTAAAGAATCTGCCTGCATTGCCGGAGACCCAGGTTCAATCTCTGGGTCAGAAAGATCCCCTGGAGAAGGGAATGACACCCCACTCCAGTATTCTTGCCTGTAGAATCCCATGGACAGAGGATCCTGGCAGGCTACCATCTACAGGGTTGCAAAGAGCGACTAAACGACAACAAACAACAGCCAAATCATGTAGTCACTGAAGTAAACTTTTGGAAGGAAAATTTGCAGCGAATGTAGTTGGCTGACTTCTTTTTGTTTCCAAAAAAAATGTGGTGAAATAGACATGCAATTTACTGTTTTATCCAGTTTTAGGTGTGCAGTTTGGCAGCATTCAGTATATTCAGCATTGTGCCACCATCACCACCATCCATCGCTGTAACTCCTTTATCTTCTCTCATCATCCCAAAGAGAAATCCTGAATCCATTAAACACCAGCTCTCCATTTCTCCTCGCTCAGCCCCTGCTCACCTGTGTTCTACTTTCTGTCTCTATGAATTTGCCTATTTTAGGTATTTCATATAATTAGAACTATACAATACTTGTCTTTTAGGGACTTATTTCATGTAGCATAACGTCCTCACGGTTTGTCCATGCTGGAACATCTGTCAGAATTTCCTTCCTTTTCAGGACTGAAGAGTATTCCATCAGATGGATAGACCACATTTTGCTTATCCGTTCATCCTTCAGTGGACCCTCAAGTTGCTCCCATATTATGGCTGCTTGTGAACAATGCTGCTATGAACATGGGTGCATGACTACCTCTTTAAGTATCTGCTTTCAATTCTTTTTAAAAAATTTATATTTATTTATGTTTGGCTGTGCTTGGTCTTCATTGCTGCATGAGCCTTTCTCTAGTTTTCTAGTTTTCTCTAGGCGGGTGGGGGCTACTCTCTAGTTGCGGTGCATGGACTTCTCAGAGCAGTGGCTTCTCTGGTTGCAGAGCGCCAGCTTCAGTAGTTGCAGCACACAGCCTCAGCAGTTGCAGTTCCCAGGTGCTGGGGCACAGGCTCAGTAGTTGCAGCACGTGCTGTTAGTTGCCCCGTGGCATGTTAGGTCTTCCTGGACCAGGGATTGGCCTCGTGTCTCCTGCATTGGCAGGAGGAATCTTTACTACTGAGCTACCAAGGAAGCCCTTTGCTTTCAATTCTTTTAGTTGCTTACCTAGACGTGAAATTGATGAATCCATGTTTAATTTTTTAAGGCGCTGCCGAATTTTGAGTCTTGGGCTGGGGCATGTGAATGGCTGTGCATGGATCTTCTTTGAACCCCAGCCGGCCCTTCAGGGGCAAGGAGAGGCTGTGGAGGGTGGGCAGGGGGGTGTGAAGCCATCCTTCCTGGAAATTGTTGATTCAGTGCCACCCAGTACAGACCCCAGCTGCGCCAGCATGTTGGGTTTTTTCCTGCATGAATGTTCTGGAGTGCAAGTACTTTGAGCCTTCTGCCAGACCCTGCACAGAGGGGTTATTAGGTATACGACATGGAGAGAAGAGGCTTGAAAATCTACAAAGATTGAATGTCAGCCCCGCCCCCCTGAGATGGAACCAGGTATGTACTATGCAAGCTCTCCAGATCTCAGATATCTCCATTATACAGGGAGCCAAGGCCCCCATCTGCAGGGTGTGAAGAGTAGGAATCAGAGATAGTGTGTTCAAACAAAGTGGTGGTTGTTGTTCAGTCGCTAGGTTATGTCCACTTCTTCACGACCCCATGAACTGCAGCACACCAAGCTTCCCTGTCCTTCACCATCCCCCAGAATTTGCTCAAACTCATGTCCGTTGAGTCAGTGATGCCATCCAACCTTCTCATCCTCTGTTCCCCCCTTCTCCTCTTGGCCTCAATCTTCCCCAGCATCAGGGTCTTTTTCAATGAGTTGGCTCTTTGCAGCAGGTGGGCAAAGCACTGGAGCACCAGCTTCAGCACCAGTCCTTCCAGTGAATGTTCAGGGCTGATTTCCTTCAGGATGGACTGGTTGGATCTCCTTGCAGCCCAAGGGACTCTCAAGAGTCTTTTCCAGCACCATCGTTTGAATGCATCAGTCCTCCGGTGCTCAGTCTTCTGTACGGCTCAACTCTCACATTCAGTACATGAACCTAGAAAAACCATACCTTTGACTATCCAGATAGGAAGGTAAGGACAAAACCGTCACAACAGTCAGTCCAAAGGCAGCAGCTGGCAGGGCTGAGATTTGAAACTCTCAGCCTCTGATTCTGAACCTCATGCTCCTCCACTGCAGTTTATGTAGACCCTGACTTAGTGTTCCTATCTGCAAAATGGGAACCAAACCTGGTCCTCCCAGCTCAGCTGCAAGGCACCCTGGGGAGGGCTTGGGTCAGGAGATGGCCCACTCTTGGCCTGAAGGGGCCCTGACTTCATGTCAGGCATCGGGCTGAGATTTGCAAACTTCATCTCATGATGCATGTCTCCACCCTGGGCCTCTAAGGGACGGGCCCCAGGACAGTTGCAGGAATCTATGTTGGAGAGAAGTCTGCTCAAGACGTCACAGCTGCAACATGGTGGGGTGCGTCCTTTTCCTCCCATCTCTGCTCCCGCCATTCGCCCTGGGCTCCAGAGGGAGGGCTGGGCAGTGTCTGGCAAGCTCCTGCCTGGTGCCGTGGCCCGGGGCTGACGCCGCGGCTGGGGCCGCCGCTGTCTCTGCCCGGTTTCCTGCGTCTGGATGGGTCTGAGGTTGTGAGCGGTTTCCTGTTTCTCTGCAGCTCAGGACTGGCCTAATTGGAAAGACATGTTGGCTGGTGTGTCCAGTGAGCAGGAGTGGAGACGCTGCTTTGGGGGTGGGGGGCATGGGGGGTCCACTGTGCTCCAGTCGTGTCTATGGAGGAATCTGGAAGTGGACACGTGGGAGGATGGAAGGCAGATTTCAGGGGTGCTGAGAGTGTGGGGGGTTCTCCATGGACCGCGTCACACAGAGCATTTGGTGCAAAGCACCTCGGAGGGGGCAGCACGGGAGCCTGTCCTCAGGTAGGCAGGGGCCCTGGCGCTCCGAGCCTCTTTCCTGGTCAAGAGGTGAGTGTGGTTCTGAGTCACAGGGATGGGAGGACACATACGACCATGTGCTTGGCGGGCACCAAAGTACAACACAGATGTCAGCCACTCTGAAGACCTGGGCTCAGAATCTGCTGTGAACAAATACATAAAACTTTTAGAATTTTGTTGTTCAGTCACTCAGTTCAGTTCAGTCCCTCAGTTGTGTCTGACTCTTTGTGACCCCATGGACTGCAGCATGCCAGGCTTCCCTGTCCATCACCAACTCCCGGAGCTTGTTCAAACTCGTGTCCATCGAGTCAGTGACGCCATCCAAATATCTCATCCTCTGTCTTCCCTTTCTCCTCCTGCCTTCAATCTTTCCCAGCATCAGGGTTAAGCATTTGGGCTTCCCTGGGGGCTCAGCTGGTAAAGAATCTGCCTGCAATGTGGGAGACCTGGGTTCAATTCCTGGGTTGTAAAGAGTCCCCTGGAGAAGGGAACGCTACCCACTCCAGCAGACCAGCCTGGAGAAGTCCATGGACTGTATAGTCCATGGGGTCGCAAAGAGTTGAACACGACTGAGGGACTTTCACTTTCATACTAGTTCAGTCCTAAGTTGTGTCAATCTTTTCTCAGCGTCAGGGTCTTTTCCAATAAGTCAGCTCTTCATATCAGGTGGCCAAAGTATTGGAGCTTCAGCTTCAGCATCAGTCCTTCCAATGAATATTCAGGATTGATTTCCTTTAGGATTGATTGGTTGGATCTCCTTGCAGTCTAAGGGACTCTCAAGAGTCTTCTCCAACACCACAGTTCAAAAGCATCAATTCTTCAGCTCCCAGTCTTCTTTGTGGTTCAACTCTCCGATCGGTACATGATCCATTTAGCCCCAAAAGGCACATATCAGAGCACAAGTTGAAGTGTGCTAGACCCCTTCAGAGTGGATAAAGAAGAGAACCCAAAGAAGACACCTGAGAAGTATCTTATAAAGGAAGAAATAACCATGCTTTCCTACTGTCTGGGACTTGGAGTATTCTTGATCTGGGCAAGAAATCTTTAGATTCTGATTTCAGCTTCTTGCTTTAGGATTTCGTATAGAATCTGGAGTAGAAGCCCTTTGCTCCATCACTGACTTCCTCCTATACATGTCTGAAAAGCCTCAGTTTTCTCATCTGCAAAATGGCCACCCAGGCATCGTCTTGAGGATTGAAAGGGATCATGAGAGTAAGAATTCAACATGCCCTCAACTGCTATGGAATTCTCCAGCTGCTGGTCTTTTGCTTCCTAAATAAGTTGTTGATTCAGAGGCCGTAAGAAAATCCTGATACGCTGATTCTCACTGTATGGTTTTGTCCAGCTCTTTTCCATAAGCCTACCTGGAAGAGATGACAGCTATGAAAACAAGTTGTCCTTGGATCAGTGGCCAGTGGCTGGTGCCACGCCTCTGGGATTCAGCTTCTTTCCTCAAGTTCTTCCCTAAGTTTCTATACAACAGGCCTCCTTGTTTCTGCCCTGGGGCTCATCTGCGGGCAAGGGCGGGCGCGGGAGGCCGGATGTCAGCTGTGACGTGGTTGCCCACGTGACTGAGGGAATCCTGGCCACCTCGAGTGCCATTCCATCCCCACTCTGTGGTGACTGGCCACAGGGACGTGGGCTTAGGCTCAGCTCATGCTGACGCACTGATCAGTCTCCTCCAGAGCTCAGCCACGGGGCTCCCCCTCTCCCTACACCCAACACCCCTAGGCTGTGACAGAGGGGCCCGGATTTGTGCAGAAGGTCCTGGGGCGTGAAAGCTGTGTTGACCAGAAAGTCCAGCCCTTCGCTTCTCCCTGCAGCCACAGAGTTCACTGTCCAGCCCAGCTGGCTGCCACAGCGCACCCTTCACCGCCCGGGATGGCAGCAAGTCAGAAGGGAGGGACTCCCAGCTGGTTCTCGGTAAGAATGGCTAAGCAGGCACTGTTTCTCTGATTTTGAAGAGACAATGAGATGTAGCAAGGCTTTTGCCGTCAGATCGGAGCAACGCAGACATTCAGCAGCTGTGTGTCTGGGACAAGCTGGCTCTCTCCTCCAACGTCAGTTTTGCTCATTTGTGAAAATGAGGATGAGGCTGTATGCACACATGTCTGAGCGTGCACGTGGGTGGGATGATCAGTAGAGAGGAAGGTACCAAGGATGGGATCTGCCACGTGCTAGGGGCTCCATAAGGTCAAATTCATTCTCCCCTCCTTTTACCCAGGGTATGCTGTAGAAAGCTTCTCAATCTCTCTTAGCAGCTTCAAAATCTCTTTTAGCAGAAATTAAAAAAGAAATTGTTTTCTTATTTGAAGTATGCTTGATTTATAGTGCTGCGTTAGTTTTGGGTGTACAGTGGTTCAGTTACACACACGCACACATTTTATATATATATATAAGAATCTGATATATATATATAATATCATATATATATATCATGCTTGCTAAGTCATTTATGCATGTGTGCCAAGTTGCTTCATTCTGTTCGACTCTTTGCGACCCCATGGACTGTAGCCCACAAGGCTCCTCTGTCCAAGGGATTTTCCAGGCAAGAATACTAGAGTGGGTTGCCGTTTCCTCCTAAAGGGGATCTTCCCAACCCAGGGATCCAAACCATGTGGCTTATGTCTCCTTCATTGCAGGCAGGTTCTTTATCACTGGCATCACATTTTCCCTTATAGGTTATCACGAAATATTGAGAACAGTTCCTTATGCAATACAGTAGGTCCTTGTTGATTGTCTATTTTATATAGTAGTGTGTGTATGGTACTCCAAAATTCCTAATTTATCCCTCCCCTACCAAACCCTTCCCTTCTGGTAACCCTAAGTTTGTTTTCTATGTCTGTGAGTCTGTATCTATTTTGTAAATAAGTTCATTTGCATCATCTTTTTTAGATTCCACACATATGTGATATCATATGATATTTGTCTTTCTTTTTCTGACTTACTTCACTTAGTATGATCTTCTCTAGGTTCATTCATGTTGCTGCAAGTGACATTATTTCATTATTTTTAATGGCTGCATAGTATTCCATTGTGTATGTGTACCATACATCTTCCTTATCCATTCCTCTGTCAATGGACAATTAGGTTGCTTGTAAGTCTTGGCGACTGTAAATAGTTCACCAGTGACTTATCATGCACCTGCAATGTGCCAGGCATTGCACTAAGCCATAGGAATGCAACTGAGGGTGCCTTAGATCCTTGAACCATGGAGCTTGAATCTTCTGAGGAAGAAATTCGTGCAATCACCTCCAGGATGGTCCGGGACCATAGCAGGGGAAGTGTACATGCTCTGGGGGCACCAGGGAGGGTTGGTGTCCCCTTCTATTGTTCAATGATTGTTTGTTAAAACTTTCCATGTACCAGGCTGTCCAGAAAGCATTTGACAGACTGGGAGGAAGGATCCGTGGTTGCACTCTTGAGAAGATCATGGTCCACTGGGGCATGTACACATGTGAACAGACAGTTCCAGTGATTTAGATGGAGAGCCCACTGGTTAGACACTGGGGCAGAAATACACCTTCTGAAGGCATTACTTTATAAGGAGTCCTCTACTGCTTCTACCCTGGACAGCATACCCTTGACTCTGATGAAGATCTGAGTGTAAATAATTTCTTGGCTTTCTTTCTTTAAAAATTTTATTTTTAATACAATTAAGAGTTACACTCCATCTACAGTTATTAGAAAATATAAGCTATATTCCCCATGTTGTACAATACATCTTGTAGCCCATCTCAATGCTTTTGAATTGTGGTGCTTGAGAACTCTCTTGAGAGTCCCTTGGACTGCAAGATCAAACCAGTCAACCCCAAAGGAAAGCAACCATGAATGTTCACTGGAGGGACTGATGCTGAAGCTCCAAACTTTGGCCACTTGATGCAAAGAGCTGACTCATTGGAAAAGACCCTGATGATGGGAAAGATGGAAGGCAGGAGGAGAAGGGGACAGCAGAGGATGAGATAATTAGGTAGCATCATCGGCTCAATGGAATGAATTTGAGCAAACTCTGGGAGATAGTGGAGGACAGAGGAGCTTGGCGTACTACAGTCTCTGGGGTCCCAAAGAGTCGGACATGACTCAGCAACTGAGCAACAGCAACTCATCTAACACTCAACAGATTGTACCTCCCACTTTCCACCTCTGTATTCACCCCTCTCCCTCCTCCCCAACCGTTGCCACCAGTTCATTCTCTGTATCAGTGAGATTGCTTCTTTTTTGTTGTGTGTACTACTTTGTGAAAAAATTTTAAAGAGATGGGAATACCAGACCCCTTTACCCTGCCTCCTGAGAAACCTGTATGCAGATCAAGAAGCAACAGTTAGAACCGGACATGGAACAACGGACTGGTTCAAAATTTGGAAAGGAGTACGTCAAGGCTGTATTTTGTCACCCTGCTTATTTAACTTATATGCAGAGTACATCATATGAAATGCCAGGCTGGATGAACCACAAACTGGAATCAAGATTGCCAGGAGAAATATCAACAACCTCAGATAGGCAGATGACACCACCCTAATGGCAGAAAGTGAAGAGGAACTAAAGAGCCTCTTGATGAGGTTGAAAGAGGAGAGCGAAAAAGCTGCCTTAAAACTCAACATCAAAAAAACTAAGATTATCGCATTTGGTCCCATCATTTCATGGCAAATAGTTGGGAGAAAAGTGGAAATATTAACAGATTTTCTTTTCTTGGTACCCAAAATCACTGTGGATGGTGACTGCAGCCATAAAATCAAAAGACGCTTGCTTCTTGGAAGGAAAGCTATGACAAATCTATACAGTGTATAAAAAAGCCAAGACATCACTTTTTTGACAAATATAGTCAAACTATAGTTTTTCCAGTAGTCATGTATGGATGTGAGAGCTGGACCACACTCATCATGTATGGATGAGAGAAGGTTGAGCACTGAAGAACTGATGTTTTTGAACAGTGGTGACGGAGAAGACTCTTGAGAGTCTCTAGGACTACAAGGAGATCAAACCAGTCATTTCTAAAGGAAATCAACCCTGAATACTCATTGGAAAGACTGATGCTGAAGCTGAAGCTCCAATACTTTGGTCACCTGTTGGGAAAACCCAACTAATTGGAAAAGACCCTTCTTCTGGGAAAGAATGAGGGAAGGAGAAGGGGGTGACAGAGGATGAGATGGTTGGATGGCATCACTGACTCAATGGACATGAGTTGGAGCACATACTGAGGGACAGGGAAGCCTGGTGAGCTGCAGTCCATGGGGTTGAAAAGAGTCGGACACGACTTAAGTGACTGAACAACAAACTTTGTCGTACCTTTTAAATTCCACATGTAAGTGATATCACATAATGTCTGCCTTTCTCTGTCTGACATTTCACTTAGCACAGTGCCCTCCAAATCTTGGCTCTACTAGTTGAGATTATAATGGTCAACCTTCACGTTGGTTTCCCATTTGTGGCAAATAGAGTGAGGAATTCTAAGGATTAAGCCTACATCTGGTTTGGAACTTCATCTATGCTGACCTATATATTAGATTTATACATGGTTGTTGCTGTTCAGTTGCCAAGTTGTGTCTGACTCTGCAACTCCATGGACTGCAGCCTGCCAGGCTCCTCTGCCCAAGCAATTCTCTGGGCAAGAATACTGGAGTGGGTAGATACTCCCTTCTCCAGAGGATCTTCCCAACCCAGGGATTGAACCTTATTCTCCTGCATTGCTTGAAGATTCTTTACCATTTGAGACATCAGGGAAGCCCAGAGATCTATACATACGTAGGCATAATTCACTTCCCATAAAGAGACCAAAGAGATGAAATATCCTGGCCAGTGGGTAGAGGAGTAGCTTTCAAATCTAGGTCTATTTGTGTGTTCAAACCACACAGGTTTTGTTTTAGTTGCTACTTGCCTCCCTGGATGGGAATACACGATATTCACTGTCTTCATTCTCACTTAGAACTTGCCCTGAGACCAAGTGCAATGGATTTCCACATGTTCCCACCTTTGAAGAAGAGATGCTGTCTAAGAATTGAGCACATCTCTCAAGCAGTGGTGCTGGAACCCCCAGATCCCAAGGACACTGTTTTCCTGACCATATTCGGAGGGAGCCCATTGCTTGGTGTTTGTCTAATTGATCCCAGGGCCTGACAGTGGGGAGCCAGCACAAGGCATCTGCTGACTGTATGCCATTCTATTTTTTGAGTTGGGATTCACAGGAAAGTGAAACCACATTTGTTTTTTACAGCCAAGTAGGTGGTGAGGCTCGGCATTTGAACAATGGGTTGGCTCCTTGACCACCAGGCCAGGCACAGTCATATTTGGTAAGATGTGGGGCAGGAAATAATTATTTATCGGTCCATTTATTTTCAGGGCTCTGGGTAACAGGCCATGAATCCAAATATGGTCTGAAGAAAGCTTTGGTCCCATTATATACTGTCTTCTCCTGGCCCTGGCTCTTTGAGCTTTGACAGTTGGCCTTTAAACAATTCAAACTATGTCTTCCAATGCAATGAATGTCATTAAACACATAGACACACATGTCCGCTTGCACACACACAGCTTTTTAAAGAGAGGGCTCTAAAATTAGGAGATTGGGATTAATATATACACACCATGCTGCACTGTGCTAAGTCAGCCCATATACACACTGCTTTATATAAAACAGATAATTAGTAAGGACCTACTATGTAGCCCAAGGAACTCTACACAATATTCTGTAATAATGGATGTGGTAGAATAATCTGGAAAAGAATGGACATGCTCAGGTGCTCACTCATGACCAACTCTTTGTGACCCCATGGACTGTAACCTGCCAAGTTCTCTTTCCACAGGATTTCCCAGGCAAGAATGATGGAGTCGGTTGCCATTTGCTTCTCCAGAGGATCTTCCTGACCGAGGGATGGACCCTGCATCTCCTGCATTGCAGGCAGATTCCTTATGGCTGAGCCACCAGGGAAGCCCTTCTTCTCTAGTACATATATTTTGCTGTTCAGTCGCTAAGTCATGCCTGACTCTTTGTGACCCCATGACCTGCAGCACACCAGTCTTCCTTTTCCTTAATTATCTTTCAGAATTTGCTCCAATTCAAGCCCACTGAGTCAATGATACTATTCAACCTTCTCATCCTCTGTCGCCTACTCTCCTCTTGCCCTTAATCTTTCCCAGTATCAGGGTCTTTCCCAATGGGTCAGCTCTTTGCATAAGGTGGCCAGAGTATTGGAGTTTCAACTTCAGAATCAGTCCTTCCAATGAATATTCAAGGTTGGTTTCCTTTGGAATGATCTCTTTGCTGTCCAAGGGACTCTCAAGAGTCTTCTCCAGCACCACATTTTGAGAGCATCAGTCTCTGATGCTCAGACTTCTTTATGGTCCAATTCTCACTTCTGTGCATGACTACTGGAAAAATGTGTGTGTATAAGTGATTCATTTTACTATACACCTGAAACTAAGACAACTTTGTAAGTCAACTAAACTTAATAAAAATCTTAAAAAAAAAAATAGACAAGCCTCTAAGGAATTTTCATGTGGATTGAGCACTGAACAGATGATTGACTCTTAGAATTTTGGGAGGAAGGAGGACTTTAGAATCAGAGCTGATTTGGAACACTGGGTTCATCAATTATTAGTTCTAGAACACTGCTTAAGACCTGACTTCTCCTAATCTTAGTGACCTCATCTGTAAAATGGGCATAAGAGTTCCTACTCAAAAAAGCACTCTAAGGTAAAATGAGATGATGCTTTTTGAAGCACCTTAATACATGGAAGGTGTCTACACTGGCTGGAAAGTGTCTCCCAAAGTCATGTCCTTCCTAGGACCTCAGAACATGCCCTTAGTTGGCAACATGGTTGGTGCAAATGGAGTTTTAATAAGTGTGGGATCACATTCGAGTTGCATGGGCCTTCGATCCAATATGACTTCTGTTCTTATAAGAGAAGACACAGATTCAGAAATGAAGGGTATGTGATGATGGAGGTGGAGACTGGATGGAGTGATATAGCTGCAAGTCAAGGAACGCCAAGGACTGATGGTCATCACAACAAGCTAGGAAGAGACAAGGCAGGATCTCCTCAGAGCCCCAGAGGGTCAACATGGCCCTGTTGACACCTTGATTTCAGACTTCCAGCCTCCAAAACTGTGAGAGAATAAATCTCTGTGTTTTAAACCACCCAGCTTGTGGTGACTGCGTTACAGCAGCTCTGGGAGTCTAATACCTCCCCCAATAAATATTTGTATAAAGAGCCCACTTCAGAATCTGGCACAGAAAGCCTGCATTTGTCATCTGCCTACACTTGGTGCCCGGAGAGACACCAAGCCTTGGAGGAGGTAAAAATGATGAGTCAGGCTCCCTCACCTCCAAGGACCCAGTTCATCAAAAGCTAATTATCCCCTCTCCTCTACTATATTCTGTTCTCCATTTAGTTCTCTGCAAACAGCTCAGCATAAACCAAACCAACCAAACAAACAGAAAACCAATCTATTTCACATGCATTCTCACACTATGAAAATTCAGGGCATTGGTTTATTTTACAAGGAGACTGCATACACACATTCCACCTACATCTAGGCTTACATATTTAGTTCCATGTGTCCCATTCATATCCCGTTTGAAGTTCAGGGGATGTTCTGAGATGCCACACGCTTCCCAGGTGGTCTGCTGCCTTCAAACGTTGTAGTGGGCAAGTGTAATTTATGCAGGCATATATCATGCCCTAGAAAGGCCAATGCCATTTCTCTAGGCCCCCGTGAACACTTAGGGCTGACAGTGCCTAAATAAACTGGTTTATTTACTGCAGTAGTTACCTGTTAAAGACTAGCCGTTACGTTAAGTAACACCGAGTGCCCAGACTAATAAATTTACAGCGTGCCTGTTTGTTTTACTGGAGAATTTATTGCAGCAGTAATAATTGTCAGAGGGTGAGCCTGGTGAAGGGGCTGGTGTTTTTATGCGGGAGGATCTATCACGCGGGAGGGTCCATCAGCAGATTGACTTCCTGGCAGTCACACGGAGGTGGCTCTTGTGTCACCAAATCAAGCACTTGAATCTTGACTTTGGGTGGACTGAAGGGGAGCACAGAATCCAGCTTCTTGGGGCAAGACCATCTCTTCTTGTTGACTCAGATAAATGTGAGTGACAGGCTGTGGGCGTGAATTTCAGAAGCCCCTTGGAGACTAACTTCCATGGGTTTGAGGGGGGCTTCGGGCCAGCCAGGAGAGGTGGGTGCCCAGCTTTTGAACCCTGGCTAAGTGGAGGGTGGCTAGTGGAAAAACATACTTGGAATATGTGAAATCTTCTACTCCCTATTCTTAACTGAGTTTGGCTCTCTGTTATTTGACCAGGTAGGGGCCAGGAGGTGTGAGGCAGCGCCGTGTAATAGTTTGAAGCAGAGACTTTGGGTTGGATGTATACATCCTCAGGTGGTCAGTTGTGTCCAGCTCTTTGCAAACCCATGAACTGTAGCCCACCAGGCTCCTCTGTCCATGGGATTCTCCAGGAAAGAATACTGGAGTGGGTTGTTATTTCCTCCTCCAGAGTATCTTCCCAACCCAGGGCTCAAACCCATGTCTCCTGTGTCTTCTGCATTGGCAGGTGAAATTTTTACTACTGCACCACCTGGGAAGACCTTGGATCAGACAGGTAAGTTCTAATCCTGAAATGGTCATTTACAAATTGTGTGACAATAGACAAAATGTATGAGATTTCTAGGTCATGCATTCCTCCTCTGAAAAACTGGGATTAAAATAATCATCCATCGTGTGAAGTTTTTGACCAGAAGAGATGCTCTTCCAAGGTCCAGGACCTAAGACACACTTAATAAATGTCAATTTCCAATGCTATTTTGATTGATTTCTTATAGA